>NW_022589744.1:13420479-13685371 GCF_004348235.1 Phoca vitulina | reverse complement strand
CAGCCCCGCTCACACCAGCCCTGCTCACTCACACTAGCCCTGCTCACACCAGCCTTGCTCACTCACAGGCCTTTTCTCCACCATAATGCGGGATCTGGCCAACATCACTCATGATGGCCCCAAGTGGATTGTCTTGGATGGAGACATAGACCCAATGTGGATTGAATCTCTCAACACCGTGATGGATGACAACAAGGTTCGAGGGGCTCCTGGATTCCAGAACTAACCCCCAAAGCCATAGTGATGGCCCCGGGGCCTGGGTCAGGGCAGGGCAGGGGGCTCATGGGAAGGGCCACGCATCACCACCCACCGCAGACAACAGAGAGAACCTGCCCTAGACTGGAACCGGAAGAGTGAGGGTCTGTCTGGAGCTCTGCACAGAAAGTTATGAACAAGGGAAAGTTCCCTGTCACAAGATGTGTTTGTCGTAGGACACAGCCCCACATGCCCCCATCTGAGACATGTTTGGGCAGCAGCGAGCGTGAAGGGTGCAGATACAGAGAATATTCTTGCTTAATCGGCATGTGACATAACATGGCAGAACATCTCATATCTTGGAAGGCAGAAACAGTCTTCAGAATGATCTAGAAGCAGCTTAAGAAAGTGATTCTCAGTTGGGTGGAAGAGGGAACTCAAGAATCCCCGGGGAAGGGGGCGGGGATCATGGTTTCAGAAAGCAAACTGAACATCCCAGGGACATCCTACACGGTGTGCACGTCCGGGAGCCTCGTGTGCTGTCCTGGGGTGGGCGGGGCGGACGTGGGACTGTGGTCAGGGACGTCTGGGGAAGGCTGGGCTGGGAGAAGCTGGTTGGTGGCGGGCGCAGGTGCGCAGGTCCCAGACTGCCTCCTCGTCGTTCGGAGACACGTCCGTGTGACGACCCATCAGGACGATGGCACGTGGCCCCTGTAAACCCACAGGCCTGCCTCCCTTCCCAGGTCCTCACCCTGGCCAGCAATGAGCGAATCCCCCTAAACCGCACCATGAGGCTGGTGTTCGAGATCAGCCACCTGAGGACGGCCACCCCGGCCACCGTCTCCAGAGCCGGCATTCTTTACATCAACCCCGCAGATCTGGGGTGGAACCCGTGAGTTGCGTTTTCGTTTTCCTGGTCCAAACTGGCGGAGGAAGATGGGGCTGGGGGCGTTTCGGAGTCGCCTGTGTGGGTGTGCATCCAGGCCTTCGGGAAATACGGCGTGGTGCTCCCCACGCACCGGGTCACAGCAGTGACAGGATGCGAGACAGCCCCGTGACTGTGGGGGTGAGGCACAGTGACGAGAGCGGGCACCCTGAGGGGGACGGAGGAGGGTCCGGGCCTGTCGCCGAGACAGGCGGTCTTCCCGAGAGGAGGCGGACTTAGGGCTGACACCTGGCGGGAGAGGGAGTTTTCCAGGAGGACGAAAACTGCAGGGAGCGTGCCGGGCGAGAACCAGCCTGAATGGGGCACAGGCGGGTGGGGGGAGGCAAGAGTGGGAGGTTGCGGGGTCCGGGCGGTGGTTAGGTGTTCGTGGGTGGAGCATGAAGCCCGAAGATGCTCTTGGCAGGAAGGGGCCGGCGAGGACCAGCCTGCCCATGCGGAACCATGGGTGGCCCCTGGGGACAGAGATGAAGGGAAGATGTGAGAAATATTTGAAATCTTAAGAAATAGAAGATGTGGCATTGATTCTGGGGACCCAAAGTCCACAATCTAAGTGTGGGTATGGTTGGTTCCTCCCAGAGGCCCTAAGGGAGAACGTGTCCCAGGCCTCTCTTCTGGCCCTCTCTCCTGGCTTCTGGCGGCTCCGGGGCATCCCTGGCATCCCTTGACTTCTGGATGCATCCCCCGATCCCTGCGTCTGCCTCTACACGGCCATCATTCTGTGTCTCTCGAGGTCTTCCCTCAGTCCCCTCTTCTTGTAGGGACAGTCATCAGACTGGGGCCCACCCTAATGCAGGACAATCTCATTTTGAGATCCTTACCTTGACTATGTCTGTCTGCAAAGACCCTTTTCCAAATAGGGTCACATTTCCCAGTCTCAGTGGACCTGTCTTTTGGGAGTCATCATTCTGCCCACTATCACCACGTGTGAGAGTTTTCGGGGTGGGCAGGCAAGGCAGGAGCTGTGGACACAGGGCGCCAGGAGGGGGCGGGGATCGTGTGGTGCTTGGGGGCACAGGGCCCCCCGGGAAAGAGGCAGCCCTCCCCCAGGGGCAGCAGTGACTCGAGGCCAGGAGACCACGGGGCACATTCTAGAGCGGGAAGTGAAGGGAGGCTGCCTCTGGGGGCCGGGCAGGAGCCAGGCCGGCTTGTCCTCCCAAGTGTGTGTGTCTCCCTGGGCTTGCATTTCCCGTCAAAGCCAGCGTGCCCATCTGCACGCCCTAGACGACTCTAACCAAGGCAACATTTTTAATTTGACATAAACACCTTCAGGAGAGAGGGCAAATACAGCAGTCTGTGCACAGATTCGCAACCAGCCTCCACTCTGAAGACCTGCTCTATTCGGAGGGCAGGTCCTAACCGTTGCAGGCACGAGGCTTACCACGCTTTGCCCGCAGACGCAGACTGTGGAAAGGATGACTCTGTTACTGTGGACAGTCCAGGGCGTGATGGGGCAGAGGTCTGAGCTCTCGGTTCTCTGTCCCGATAGAGCACAGTAAGGATTGGAGCCTCCAGCGTGGGGGCTCGCTCACGGAGAGGCATGTCCTCCGGCTGTGGGTGGCGACGTGAGCTTCCTGCTTCGGCTCGGGGCGTCCTGGGAATGACACGCTCACTGACCCCCGAGGGAGCCGGACACCATTTATGCTTTTAGCAGGCACTCATGCAACACTCATGGTGGGCCAGCCTCCCTTCTGTGGGCTTTAAAAATATCAGCCCAGGTGGTCCTTCAAAATGGGAGTCATTGTTGTCACTCACACTTATAGATGACGTGTTGAGTAACTCGCCCAAGCCGCTGTTGGCCACAGTGGAGTCGATTCAAGCCCAGGCAGCAGGCCCCAGAGTCTGTGCCCTCACCCTTATGGGGGGGCCACTTCTGGGCAGCCCACTCCAGAGGCAGCTGGGCGCCCGACAGTCCAACATGGCTCCTCAAGGATTACCTATTACATTAGTTTGGACTTTTCCATGGAATGTGACAAATTCAACTCAAACTAGCTAAAGCAAAAAAAAAAAAAAAAGAATTGGCTCAATTCACCAAAACTGCTTCAGGCATGGCTGGATCCAGGAATTCAGATGATGTAATGAGAGGTCCCTGTTCCTCTCCCTTTCTCGCCCTTCTCTTCCCCTCTTATCCCTTCTCTCCCCCTCCCGCCCTGATGATGTGTCATGGGATTTTTCTCTTCCCCTATGTCCAGCTCTGCTGCCCTCAGCATTGGCTTCATTTGGGGTAGCAAAGGTGGTTCCCAGTTGTTCTAAGCTTATGGCATAGCTAGAATGCCAGAGAAAGAGCACCCCCCCACAGCCCCAGCACCCTCATCAGACTCTCGTAAGCTCTGCGTCTGGCCCTATCACCAGAATCACTTAGAGACACCAGGGTGTTCAGCAAGGGGAGGGTTGCCAGGCAGACCCAACATGGTGGTCCCAGCACCCAGTGCCTCCCCGTCTTCCCCAGGGTGGTGAGCAGCTGGATTGAGAGGCGCAAGGTGCAGTCTGAGAAGGCCAACCTGATGATCCTCTTCGACAAGTACCTGCCCACGTGCCTGGAGAAGCTGCGCTTTGGGTTTAAGAAGATCACGCCCGTACCCGAGATCACGGTCACCCAGATGATTCTGTACCTGCTCGAGTGCCTCCTCACAGAGAAGAACGCGCCGCCCGACTCCCCCAAAGAGCTGTACGAGCTCTACTTTGTGTTTGCCTGCTTCTGGGCTTTCGGGGGAGCCATGTTCCAGGACCAGGTGAGCAGCCGGCCACGGGGGAGCCCGCCGCCCACGTGAGGTCTCTGGCCGCCCCCAACTGGGCCCTGCTTGTTGTTCTTGTTCTTCAACAGCTTGTAGATTATCGAGTCGAGTTCAGCAAATGGTGGATCAATGAATTTAAAACGATCAAGTTCCCCTCGCAGGGAACGATCTTCGACTACTACATAGATCCTGACACTAAAAAGTTCCTGCCGTGGACGGAAAAAGTGCCTGCCTTTGAGCTGGACCTGGACGTCCCACTGCAGGTAACTGCCCCAGACAGGTGACAGTTTATTGACGACTTAGGAGCAGGACTCCCCGTCCCGTCTCAGGCTTCCTGACGGACGACCAGATGCAAACAATTTTCAACAGCAGGACCTTTTAAGTAAACCTGGAGATTGAACAAACTGTTCAGGTCTGCAAGTTAGTTGGAAGGGGGAAAGCGGAGGCTCAGCGTGTCTGAGGCTCAGGGCTCCTCCCTCCCCTCCTGTCCTTCTGCTCCCCACCCCCAGGCCTCTCTGGTGCACACCACAGAAACCATCCGAATCCGCTACTTCATGGACCTGCTCATGGAGAAGTCGTGGCCATTGATGCTGGTGGGGAATGCGGGCACGGGCAAGTCCGTGCTGATGGGGGACAAGCTGGAGAGCCTCAACACCGACGACTACCTAGTTCAGGCTGTGCCCTTCAACTTCTACACGACCTCAGCCATGCTGCAGGGTGGGGGCCGCAGCCGAGAGCAGGGGTGCAGGGTGGGGGGCAGGCTGGGATGGAGGGTGGGGCCGGAGCCAAGAGCAGAACTACAGTGGGGGCCAGGGGCAGGAGCAGGGGTGCAAGGTGGGGGGTAGGCCAGGGTACAGGGTGGGGCTGGGGCCAGGAGCAGGGGTGCAGGGTGAGGCCAGGTTGAGGTGCAAAGTGGGACTAGGGGTAGGAGCAGGGGTGCAGGGTGGGGTCAAGGACCAGGGTGGGTCCAGATAGCCCAGTCTGGACACCCCCAATCATGCTCATCCCACATGGCTGCCCCCCAGCCTCCACATTCCCCATGACCCCTTTTCACCAAAGACCCAGGGACTGGCCAGGGTCCTCTTCACTTGCCACACTCCCTCCACTGGCCTCTAGCCACAGAGTAGGGGGGATGGGAGTAGGAGCTCCTGGGCAGACCCACGAGAGCCCCTGCCCTAACCAGTCTGAGGCGGCCCCGAGGTTGTCCAGGTGCGAGGTTCCTGCCGCCTTTGCTTTGGACCCTCCACGCCCACGGCTCACTCCTTTGTTCCTGGGGTGATGGAGTCGAAGCCCCCCATCCTCGGTGCCCCCTCCAGGGCCACTCCCTTGGCCACGGCCTCTGGTGCTGGGGACCCTGAGCCCAGCAGGCCCTCCCAGCAGATGCACCAGGCATGGTGGTAGCCAGCCGGCTCCCTTCTCTAGGGGTTCTTGAGAAGCCACTGGAGAAGAAATCCGGTAGGAACTACGGCCCCCCAGGCACCAAGAAGCTGATCTACTTCATTGACGACATGAACATGCCCGAGGTGGACAAGTATGGGACAGTGGCCCCCCACACGCTCATCCGGCAGCACATGGACCATGGGCACTGGTGAGTGGGCAGGGAGGGGGGCCCGGGGAGGGGCAGGACCGTGACACACACCACCAGGGTGGAGCCTCAGGGCTGGAGGGGCGTATCAGGTCTCCCCCTACATCCATCTGCTAGGCCCTGGGCAGGCAGCCGTGGCCAAGAGCACCCACGGAGGGAGGACAGACAGGTCCCTCTCCCATCGAGGGTCCCTCTGGCAGGGGAGACAAAGAGGTGCAGTTGGACAGGCAGGGGGAGCTCTGAGCGAGCCCCCCAGTGCGGCCCCAGGGCAGTCCCCCGGCTGGGACAGAGACAGGCCTGGGGAGGCTGCCCTGCAGCTGAAAGCTCGAGGCAGAGTCAGGACCGGTCATGGGACGGACTTGGGAGGGAGAGCATCCTGGGCAGAGCAAATGCCACATGCAAAGGCCCTGTGGAGGGTGGGGGGGAAGCATGGCACAAGGAGGACCCAACGTGGCTGGAGTGTGAGAGCCAGAGGGAGAGGGCACACAGGGCAGCTACAGCCAGACCTCAAGACCTGTGCTGGCCCGAGAAGCCTCCCGCGGGCAGCAGAAAGCTTCGGGTGGCATGTTTACAGCTGCAGTTCGGAAAGACCAAAAGAACATTCAGGGCAGTTAACCTAAGTGTGTCTGACACAAGGGTCCTGTAACGACCTGGCCAGGGGCCCAGGCCAAACTTGGGGTTTTGAGACCGAAGGAACCCAAGAGCTCCCATCGGAAATCAGACCGTGGAGGCATGAAGCCCACCCCTTGCTGCCGAGAACTAGAGGCAGAGAGGGCTTCACAAGGGTCAAGCCCACCCACGTCCATCACTTGCCCTGTCCCTGCTCCACCACGCTGGGCTCACAGGTCGTAGGAAGCCAGGAAGGTTAGAATGGAGCAGGGGCAGGTCATGTGGGGACAGGGTGTCAGGGACCGCTCCCCAGGGGACGTGACAGAGCCAGGCCACGGGGTCAGCAGGCACTGAAAACGGTGCGGGGCGGCCCCCCTCGAGGAGCTGGGACCTGAGCTCACGCCTGCACCCCGAGCCACTCCGATGCCTTTCTTGAGAACATGAAGCAAAACTGGCCGCTTCACCTGTAAGCGGTATTTATTAAGGTGTGGTTTTTTTTATCTGCACATGCAAGAAATGATTGGGGGTGGGCTGGGGGGCCCAGGGATGGCTCCTGCAGGCCGGCGGCACGACGTAGCGCCCGTGTCCCGCGTGCAGGTATGACAGACAGAAGCTGACGCTGAAGGACATCCATAACTGCCAGTACGTGGCTTGCATGAACCCCACCTCCGGATCCTTCACCATCGATCCCAGACTCCAGGTGGGCAGAGATCAAACTCTGGTTAGCCAGCCGCTGTGGGTTTGAGGCTCACTTTGGCACAAGAAAATAAAAGCATTGATTTGGGGTGTTGTCAGGGCTGCAGGCCGACATGCTCTGGAGAATTCCCTCACCTTGCAGCATGCGTGCGTCAGGGAATTCCCCGGGGCAACGAGACGTGAGCCAGCCCTCCCTCAGACCCCACAGGGCCGCCCGAGTTAGCAAATGCAAATACGGGCGGCCAGTCAAATGTGAATTTCAGATCAACGACAAATACTTGCCTAGTGTAAGCATGTCCTGTACAATATTTGGGACACACTTGTACCGAAAACAATGACTTGTTGTGTATCTGAAACTCAGATGTCACAGGATATCCTGGATTATATCTACGACCCCACCCAAGCAGGACCTCCCCTCTGAAGTATCTAAGCAGATGGAGACCTAGAATAGAAAACCAGGCCTGTGCCCTGAGACACTCTTTTGCCTCCACTAAAATTTTGCTTGAGAGCATGACGTGTGGATTTGGCAGTTTCGGATATGCTCGATATTTGATGGGGTTTTAGCACATGTGAGGCACGAGGAGGACAACTGTCCATTCTGACCATGCCCACAAGACACTAGGGGCGGCGGACAGAGTCTGCTCTCCCAGAAGGCAGCCCCGGCCACAAGCTGGTCCCTGCGGGCTGCCTAATGGGGGTTTGTGTTGTTCCGAACAGCGCCATTTCTGTGTGTTTGCTGTGAGCTTCCCAGGCCAGGAGGCCCTCACCACCATCTACAACACAATCTTGGCCCAGCACCTGGCCTTCCGCTCGGCCCCCATGGTGGTTCAGAGGATGAGCAGCCAGCTCGTGGCCTCGGCCCTGGGTAAGCTGACCAGCCTCATCCCCCCCTCCTGTGGGCACAGCCTACTGCTTTATGGGGCTGATGGCTTCTTCATAGTTTCCCCTGGTAAATATTTTATTTATACTTTCAAATCAATATTTTTAAATGATGCTATGTTTCAGCAAGAGATATTCTGAAATCCAATTGCTTGAGGGGAAGGCAGGGGGTAGGAAATTCAGTGTACAGAAATGATTTACATGTGAGTAGAGCAGCAAACCTCCCCCCTTGACAGCTGCACAGATTCCTTACTTAAATTGTCACTATCTCATAGTCCATTTGCCTTAGAAACTATACCTTAAGCTCTGCACTTCCTGAGGCCATTAAGAGCACCTAAGAATCGATGTATCTCTTTCCTGTAACAGCCCTGCATCAGAAAGTCACTGCAACATTTCTTCCCACGGCCATTAAATTTCACTATGTCTTCAATCTCAGGGATCTCTCCAATATTTTCCAGGTACTGCTCTTCTAGCCTCTTATGGGCCATGTCCCTGATCCATAGGTGCTCTCCTCCTCTGCTGCTCTCAGGAGGGAAAGCACAGTGATGTATGGACTGACAATAGTGATGGTGATGATGACTGCAATAATGATGGTGGTGATGATGGTGATGGCGATGATGGTGATGGTGGCGATGATGATGGTGATGGTGATGGTGGTGGTGGTGGTGATGATGATGGTGATGGTGATGGTGATGATGCTGGTGATGATGTCAGTGATGGTGATGATGATGATGGTGATGGTGGTGGTGATGATGTCAGTGATGGTGATGATGATGATGATGATGGTGGTGGTGATGATGTCAGAAAGATGGTGATGATGATGATGGTGATGGTGGTGATGGTGGTAATCATGATGATAATGGTGATGGTGATGATGCTGGTGATGATGTCAGTGGTGATGATGATGATGATGGTGATGATGGTGGTGATGTCAGTGGTGGTGGTGGTGATGGTGAGGATGCTGGTGATGATGTCAGTGGTGGTGGTGATGATGATGGTGATGGTGGTGGTGATGATGATGATGATAGTGATGATGATGCTGCTGGTGATGATGTCAGTGGTGATGATGATGGTGATGCTGGTGATGATGTCGGTGATGGTGATGATGATGATGGTAATGATGGTGATGGTGATGATGGTGGCGATGATGATGCTGGTGATGATATCAGTGGTGGTGATGATGATGATGGTAGTGATGGCGATGGTAATGATGATGATGATGGTGATGCTGGTGATGATGGTGATAGTGATGATGATGGTGATGATGATGACGGTGATGATGATGATGGTGATGATGATGGTGATGACAGTGATGGTGGTGATGATGCCAGTGGTGATGATGATGATGATGGTAGTGATGGTGATGGTGATGGTGGTGATGATGACAGCGATGATATTTTCTCTTATTTATTGACTGTTTAGTTGGAGCCAGGCACCAGGTTTGACCACTTACACTCCCATCTTCTCCTCCAAAATACACGTAACGTGCTCCTATATCCGCCTGTTAGAGAAGGGGAATCTGAGACTCCGGGAGGTTAAGGCATGCTCAGCTAATGCCGTGCCCTCTAGAGGCCCCTCCTCATCCCTATGCTATCTCGCTGCCCCCAATTATGTCATTCATAGCCCACATCACAATGTGTAATTACCTTTGCCTGATTGCATCTCCCACTAGAATGTGGACTCCATGAAGGCAGGGCCTACCTTGTTGCTGTGATCCCAGAGTCCCAGGGAAGGCCTCGAAAACAGCAGACCCTCAATAAGAACCTATTGAAGGTGTCCAGGGCACTTGGTCAGTAAATGGCTGAGCAGGACTAGACATGGGCAGGCTTGCTGCAAAGCCCAGCTCGGAACCCGCTGCTCTGTGGCCTTCAATAGTCTGGCTCCCCGCCATGGTCATACTCCCTTGTCCCTTCTCCACTACCTACGCCCTTAGAGAATGAAACCCCTGGCTCTGTCTTGTGAGAACTCCCCCCTACATCTCTCTCCTTGACACACCCTCCAGCCTCCAGGATTTGCATGGCCTTGGCCATCAGTGGCTTCCCTGGCTTGGCAGATCACTCTCCGGGCAAGTGACCACTCTCTTGCTTCATCTGTGAACAGCACTTGGCTGGCCTTCGTAACGCAGCTAAAGACGCTGACCACCTGTGTCTGGGGCAGGGACTCTTATTCTCCACAGTGGAGATCCTGAGAACACCGCTTGACCTAGTCCGCCTCTGGCTGCACGAAGCTGAGAGGGTGTATGGGGACAAAATGGTTGACGAGAAAGACCAAGAAACATTGCGCAGGGTCACCATTGCTTCCACCAAGAAATTCTTTGATGTAAGTCAAGCCACCAAGTCCCTCTGATGAGCCCAGAGAGGCTCCAAGAGGGCAGAGTCTCTAGGGTCAATGATAAGGCCAGCCCTCTTGGAAGGGCCCTCACGTGAGGATGGGAAGGACCACACTGGGTCCCAAGAATTGACTCTGTCAAGTGAGTGTGCATCTGAGGGAGAAGGGATTGACTCCTCAGTAGGTCAGGATGGGATGACCTCCATCCATCCATTTGGGGTAGAGAAAGGCCTGGTTGGGTCAATGTGCTCTGCTGGTATGTCCTGGGCTTTCTTGGCAGATTCACTTCTTTCTCTTGATGTGATGGGCATGGGACCATCCTACCAGGGATTTCTGGCAGCAGAGCCAGCCCTGGCAGCAGTGGTTTGGGCCCACGAAGACGTGGTACCCTGAGCCCACTGTGGCAAGGTGCCAGGGCTACCACTAATGACCTGTGTGCCCGTGGTGGCCAACAGCAGAAGTGCCTTCCCTCTTATTTCTAGGATCTTGGGGATGAGCTCCTATTTGCCAAACCAAATCTCTTCTGCCACTTTTCTCACGGGATCGGCGAGCCCAAATACCTCTCGGTAACCAACGTGGCTCATCTGAACAAGCTCCTAGTGGACGTCCTAGACAGTTACAATGAAGTCAACGCAGTCATGAACTTGGTGAGTAGTGTTCAAGCTGACAGCACGGGCAAGGGGCTGGGACCCGGGTTTCCTGTCCTTTCTCATTATGAACCCCTTAATGGCGCTCTGGGGCGGCGTGACTCACAGCAAACACCGCCGGGTCTGAGAGGAGAGTCTGTGCCGTGGAAGGAGCTGAGTCCAGGTGCGCTGGGATGCTGAGGTGTCTCTCTGGCCTCCACAGGTGCTGTTTGAAGATGCGGTGGCTCACATCTGCAGGATCAACCGCATCCTGGAGTTGCCCCGTGGGAATGCCCTGCTGGTGGGTGTGGGCGGCAGCGGCAAGCAGAGCCTCTCACGCCTGGCCGCCTACATCAGTGCACTGGACGTGTTCCAGATCACCCTCAAGAAGGGCTATGGGATCCCTGACCTCAAGGTGAGACGTGGCTTTCTGACAAGCCGCCCTTGGCTGGGGGCGGGGGGGGGGCGGCGGTTGTAGAGAAAACTCTGACCACTCGCATGTCCGGCACACAGAAAGTGAATGTCACCGCAGGGTCCTCGTCGTACAAAGTAAGGGCCAGGACACGTTTCAGGCAGTGCCCAGGTCCACGTGGCAAAGGCAAGAGGATGTGTGGTCTCCGTTCCTGCTGGGCTGGGGTCTGCAGTGAGAGCACAGACAAGAGCAAAGGCCCTGGTTCTTGCCCCCGGTCACAGGGCTGCTCTGAGTCGCTCCCCGTTCGCCAGATTAAATAATTCAGGGCTGTTACTGGGTCTCTAATGACTAACTTGGATTCGGGAAGGCTGCTTTTTGAGTTAATTAAATAAACATTAGCGTAAACAGGTCTCCCATCCCCAAGATATGCCGCCGAGGCTTTTTATTGATTTCTTTTTCCCGAAAATTTGCTCTGTCAGGGAACTGTGTGCTCGTCAAACATGATTAGCCCAGAACAAATCATCGTAGTGCTTCAGATTGGAGCGGAGATTGATTCGACCACATTCCACGAGCACGTCTCTCTTTGCGTCGGTGCCCGGGGCTGCTTCTGCGGGCCAGGACGGTGCCCGACCCGGCGAGACCCTCCCCACCGCACAGGGCCCCCTGGCAGCCGCGGGCGGGCAGCTTTAGTGGGGCAATCTGGAGCCCCGCCAGGGCACAGCATCCTGGATCCTCTGCGGGAGGAGGTGGTCTGCTGGCCGAGGCCCCAGGAAGGACAGTGGGGACAGTGCCCTGCCAGCAACACCAGGTGGGCTGAGCCAGGGACTGCAACCTCTGGATCCGCATCTGGCTCCTGGTTGTCATTGTCCCCGATGGATTCTGCTCTATCAGAGGACTAGCCAATGTGTTTTTTTAAGTCCCCGCCTTAAGGGAAGGGTCTCCCTCGTGGGTTCTCCCAGACGCTGCCTCCCGCCCCCATCGGCTCTCAGCTTAGCCAGTCACGTTAGTTCACACTGATTTCCCGAGGGCGCTCTGCGCTCAAGCGCAACTAGGACCCTCGCATCTAAGCTGTATTGTCTCAGTGGGTTTTCTCTGCTGGGAAGTTTCTAGTCTATTAACCAAATCATAATGGGTTAATGTTACCACTGCATCCTGTCCCTTGCTCTGTCCCTGTGCGGATTTTGTCGCCGGTTCCTCACTTTAGGGTCAGTTGTGGGTGTTGAGTCTGAGCAGTGTTATTCCACTCGTAGGCATCGGCTGCAGCCACGCAGAGGCCTGTCCTCTCACTACCCGCACGGAGCCCTTTTGTGCTAACCGTTCCCTGTCCCTGATGAAGCAGCTGCTGTGGGTTCAGAAGGAAGGAAGGAGACAAAGCAGGCTAGCGGGCCTTGCACCGTGCTGTTAGTGATGTGACCTTGTTCTGTAGTCCGTGGCATAAGCTGTGGACGCCCACTGGGGGTCAGGGATGCGGCAGGAAAGGGGTCAGGAACCGCCCCCTGAGGGACGGCTTGAGCCTTGTGGAAAATCCTGGACTTGGTCCCCAGAAAATGAGATGCCGTCAAGTGTTTGAGCAGAGAGGACCAAGTGAAGGGTGGTTGGAGGACCAGAGAGAGTGGTGCGCGGTGACCAGTAGGAAGGTGTGGGAAAACCCAGTGACCCCATGAAGGCTGGGACTGGACAGTGTAGTGAGGTGGGAGAGAGGCCCGAGTCTAGGGGCGGCCCCGAGGGCTCTGCCTGTGCAGGGGGGCTGTGTGGAGACAGGGCTTGGCTGGCGCCCCACTCCCTGCACTCCCCGGGCCAGCCCATGGTCTAATAAGCAGCTCCAGGGACCTCCCAGCCAGAGATGGGAGCTTGTGCCCCCCTCCATCACCACCGATCCCTAGATTCGCCTGGATGCAGGTGATCATTGACCTCCTTCTCAACGGGATCTGAGCTTTCGGAGCTGACGGTGATGTCTGCACCTGCAGCAGGGACCAGGGGGGTGGTGCCCCCCTCCAGGCAGGAAATGAGGACGGGACAGAACTGGGCTGGGGGCCGAGGGCAGCCAAGTCACAAGGGCCAGGAGGAACCCGCGTCACGAACGCCACTCCACGTATGGGGGTGTCCGAGGAATCTGGGGGAGAGGAAGGACACGTTGGGGGGTTGGGAAGTGCTGGGAGGTGGCAGGTGGAGACCCCAGGACAGGCCCGGTCGCCTAGGAAGGTGGGAATATGGGGGTGGGCAAGGGAAAACAAGCAGGGCCCGCAGAGCTTCCGGGAAACTCAGACATTGCAGAGATCAAGTCGTCCAGCCCCGCACACGCACGTTCTCCTGGGACGGCTGCGCCAGGCGGTCGGCGCACAAACCTACACTCGGCGCGTGTGCGCTGGCGTATTCTTGGAGAAGAGCAACTCTGTACTGCTGTGTGATGTGCTTCTCTGTTTTTCCTTCTTACTGTTCTCCTTCATGTATTCTTCCAGCACGACCATGCAGCTATTCTGTGAGCTGTTCGTTTAAATCCTATCAGGGACGGGACAGGCCTCGCGCTGAGTGTAGGGATTGCTCAGAGCAGGGTCCTCAGTCCCGGACCAGCTCCAGACCCGAGCCCGTGGTGCATTTATTCGAGACCTCTTTTAGGGTCTCTGAGGTTTTGTGTTTTTTTCCTTTTTCTTTTCTTGGTAGTAAAACGGACCTAACCCAAAATTTACTGTTGTAACTATGCAGGTCAGTGACGTTACGTATGTTCACAGTGTTTTATAACCACCACCACCACCCCCGGGCTCCAGAGCTCCTTCATCTGCCCACATTAGCCCCACCTCCGCCCCCAGCCCCTGGCGCCCACCCCCCACTGGTCCAGCTGCTCCAGGGGCCTCACCCGAGTGGACTCCTACGGCATCTGTCGTTTGGGGACTGGCTGACATCACTCGGCATCACGTCCTCCAGGCCCAGCCATGTTGTATAGCATGGGTCAGGATGTCCTTCCGGTGTAAGCCTGAGTAGTAATCCATCCTACGGAGAGATCTTGTCTGTCCGTTGGTCGGTTGATGGACACGTGGGCTTCGGTGAGCCCGAGGTCCCAGGCCCCATTCTATAGACCCTGCATATTCCTTGCAAAGCTGACCCCCAGCTGTCCCTTCCCGGGTGGCTGTCAGACTCTGAGCATGTCCTCCTTGGGTCCAGGTTGACCTGAGCACACAGTACATAAAGTCGGCGGTGAAGAACGTCCCCTCGGTGTTCCTGATGACAGACTCCCAGGTGGCCGAGGAGCAGTTTCTGGTGCTGATCAATGACCTGCTGGCCTCGGGGGAGATCCCTGGGCTGTTCACGGACGACGAGGTGGAGAACATCATCTCCTCCATGCGACCACAAGTGAAGTCCCTCGGCATGACTGACACTCGGGAAGCATGCTGGAAATTCTTCATTGAGAAAGTGCGCAAGCAGCTTAAGGTAGGAGCCCCGTCTTTACGGCATCCCGGGGAGTCCCAGGCTGTCTGGGGATGAGTCCCATGTCCCTGGGAACTGGCCCTGCTGAAGGGATTGTACCCCTCCCTGTCCTCGGGCCTCATCTGCCCACTCTGTCCTTCACCCGGCCTTTCTCTTCCCCCTCTTGCGGGGCCCACGTCAGAAGGCTTGGGGTGCCCTCTGCACTCCCCCATCTCTCACGAAAGGCATGAAGTCAGTGGAACGTTCATCGGTTGCGAGGGAAACCCAGAGCAGGGGTGCGCAGACATGTGGAAACAGACAACAGGGAGCTTTCCTCCCGATTGAGCTCTCTGCTCAAGTGAGCCTGGCCCTCAGCACCACCATCCCCATGAGCAGCTCCTCTGTGTCCCGCCTCCAGGTGATCTTGTGTTTCTCTCCCGTGGGCTCCATCCTGCGTGTGCGGGCAAGGAAATTCCCTGCCGTCGTCAACTGCACGGCCATCAACTGGTTCCACGAGTGGCCGGAAGATGCCCTTGTGTCCGTGAGCGCGCGCTTCCTTGAGGAAACCGAGGGCATTCACGTGAGTCACTGGGCACAGTCCCGTCCGCCATCCCCCCTGCTGGTGTTCACAGAGCCAGGGGGCGGAGGGCATCTGTGGCCTGTGACAGAGGGACCCCGCACCCTCTGCCTCCAGAGCCCAGACAAGCGTGAGCCGGGTGAGGACTCACCCTGGTGCAAAATTTAAGAGGGGGGAGGAGGGGCGCCTGGGTGACTCAGTCAAGCATCTGCCTTCGGCTCAGGTCATGATCCCAGGGTCTTGGAATCGAGCCCCGTATCACGCTCCCTGCTCGGCGGGAAGCCTGCTTCTCCCTCTCCCACTCCCCCTGCTTATGTTCCTGCTCTCACTATCTCTCTCTCTGTCAAATAAATAAATAAATAAATAATAATAAAAAAAGCGGGGGGAGGAGGAGGTGTGACATCAGTAATCAAGACCAGTAATGTCTTAATGTGATACTTCTAAAAATCACAATTAATGCTAGATAATTCACAGTGAACAAAACTGTAAACAAAGATAAGCTGCTGGTTGTTGGTTTCAACCAGGGGACACCCATTTCAACCAGCTGGGGCTGCCGCACCCCTGTGGCCACCGCCCACCAGGGCCGGGTCAAGAGGGTTGACGCCAGTGTGCCAACAGATTGAGCAAGGCTGGCTTTAACACAGTCCCTGATCAGGGCTGACGGGAGCACTGCACTTACTCCTGCCCCGGGCTTCGACACAGCTCCGCCGGGGCCGCTTCCTCACCTCTGACCTGCCCCTGTTACAGGCCGCGACAAGTATGATGGGTACCGGGGCTTTCTTTCATGGGAAGGTGGTGCCCAGGCTCGCTGTCTGAGCTCATTGCCAGCCTCGAAACGGTCATTAAACTCTGACCCAGCCAACGGGAGGGATGAGCAGCCCTACAATAAATCACACTTGGTTATCACGTTTTATTTATTGTGAACACATATTCGGTTATGAAGTAGGGTAAAATAAACCTGAAATTAACGTTTCCCCTTAGTTTTAGAGATGGGTAAAATCCCCTGCTTGTCATCGCTAGAGCGCCCACGTTTGGGATGGGCCGTTCTCAGAACACTGCAGTTCCCACGTTTCACTGGGGGGCATAGACGTGGGTGTCCGGCCCCCAAGAGAGCAGCCTCCTGATTGGGGTATGGCCCCACTGCTGGTACCAGGGAGGGCCACAGAGTAGATGCCCAAGAAGAAGCATGCGTTGGATGAACACACTCCCAAATCAACTCTAATTAGGCGGTATCACCTGGACAGCTCCTGGGGCAGAGCCCTCGGGCAGGTGGGGCGGCCCAGATGGTGGTGGCCGTGACCCTGGTGTGGGAAGGGAGTTGCTAAGCCCCAGGACCCAGCGCAGTAAATGCTTGCTGGATCACCCGGGTTGCTCAAACCTGCTGTCAGGCCCTGCCCTTTCCCAGGGATGCAAGCATGTGAGTCAGGGAGAGAGAATCACAGGAAGAACGCTGTGCCCTGTCCCCGGTGCTTAGCCACGCCCGGGTGGAGCAATGTCAAGTGCCCAGGACAGCCTCTGCAGGCACTGCTCGTTGAATGGCCAAGGTTGAGAGAGGGCACGCATCTCATGGGGGTCCTGGTGAGGACGGGAAAGCCCGCCCTGCTGAATCGCGGTGGCCAGCAGCCTCCTCCTCCCCGCGGGAGTGGGGTCGCTCCCTCCCGCCAGGGAACCAGGAACGAGGGGCCCCCTGTCGCCTTTGCAGCCAGAAGTCAAGGCCTCCATCAGCCTCTTCATGTCCTATGTGCACACAACGGTCAACGAGATGTCCAAGTTGTACTTGGCCACGGAGAGGCGCTGCAATTACACCACACCCAAAACCTTCCTGGAGCAGATCAAACTTTACCAGAACCTGCTGGCCAAGAAGAGAATGGAGCTGGTGGCCAAGATTGAGAGGCTGGAGAACGGTCTGACGAAGCTGCAGAGCACGGCGTCCCAGGTAGGGAAGGCAGAGGCTCTGCCGGCGGGTCCCAGAACCTTCCCCTAAGCAAGAGAAACAGGACTCCTGCCTTGGAGAAACTTCCATTCTCAAACCACAGAGAACGTGTGGGTTTTACTATAGAAAATGGCTTCAACATGCTTTGGCAATGCTGATGTCATTGTGTCGGGCGCTTTACGTGGGGGCCCAAGTCCAGCAGGATTTGTGCATCGGGTCTAGTGCGTCCGTGACCACGCGTCCATTCCCAGATGCCTTGCACGCTGTGGTGCCCAGATGGAAAGGCTTTTGCCATCCAGTTTTCTGCCTGGCTTTAGGTGCCCTCCCTCGTGTAGCCCCGGCCCCATCACCTTCACTGCCCACTGCTGGTGTTCCCGAGGGAGCCCGGAAAACAGCCCCGCCCCTGCTTCCCCGCCCAGGTGTGAGCCCATACAGCTGCGGCCGCCCCGCCTCTGCCCCCAGGGAGACCGAGCCCATGAGCCAGAGCCAGGCCAGCTTGCCCCCACCACAGGCGGTGTGGCAAGGGTCAAGGCCACCCCTGTGGGGCGTGGAGGGGGGAGGATGGCAGGGGGTGTCTCAGGAAGACGGAGCTTGGAGGGGCCAAGCAGGAGTGCTCCCACCCAGAGAGATTGTGCAGAAAAGAATAGGGAGGAGCCCAGCCAAGCAGGCTGCTGCTTTTCTCCCAGATGAACCTTCCAGACATGGTCCTGTTACAGCGACTGAGGGGCCTCCTCGTGGGAGAAACCATCAAGAATGGGGTGGCATAGCCTACCCTATCACTCACTCCTTCCCCGCACTCCCTCCCGCCTGGCACGACCACGGGCAGCTGGCCCCGGCCCCAAGCTTTTGGTGCCGCCCCACCAGCCTGCGCGTGGCGGCCAGGGCCCACGCTTGCCCATCTCTGGGTATCTCCTCCCCCAGGTGGATGATTTAAAAGCCACGTTGGCGATTCAGGAGGCCGAACTCAAGCAGAAAAATGAGAATGCGGACAAGCTGATCCACGTGGTGGGCGTGGAAACCGAGAAGGTCAGCAAAGAGAAAGCCATCGCCGACGAGGAAGAGGCCAAGGTGGAGGTCATCAACAAGGTGCGGACAAGCACGGCTCCCAAGCACTGCCACTCGTGGGTTTGCCGGGCCGGGCCTCCCTCCCCGGAGCACTCGGTACCTCCTCCAGGCCCAGGCAAAGGCTGGGAGGTTCTCCCAAACTTGCAGGAGCCCCTGCTCCCACGCACGAGGCCCCCGGCTCAGAGGAGGGCTGTCCTTTAGAGAAACGTCTGTCCCGGAGCCGGGCTCCTCCAAGTGCAGTGCCCAGGGCGCGGTGGCAGCATTGCCAGGAGCTGGTGAGAAATGCAGGTTCTCGGGTCTGCATTTTAACAAGATGCCCGTGACCCACGAGCACATTAAGGGTTGAGAAGCCCGCCTCGGACTGGAGCCCTGGTCCTCAGACCCGCTGCATCGGGAGCCCCCGGAGGTGCTGATGTCTCTGGCCCCGGGGCAGGGGGGGCACCTCGCCGAAGGGCTTTCTCTCCACCCCTCCCTGCATGCCTTTGATGCCCCCAGACATGCACCTGCGTGAGTGTTTAAATGAAGAGTGTTCCAGGAATTGCCTGCTATCTCTTGAGATGCAGCACGGCATGGTAGCAAGTGGTTTCTAGGAGGAGGGGCCTGACGCTGCCACCAGGTGCTGGAGGAGGAGGATGCGGGCCAGGCGGGGTGGCAGGAGCCCCCTCCATTCCTCCTTGTAACCCGCACACCCAACCCTCAGAGGCCCAGGGTGGTCGGCAGCTAGCCAGCGGCGGAGTCAGGATCTGAGCCGGAACCCACATCCACACCCCAAACTGTGACCTGCCATCTGATGCCACACACAGCTGTTAACGTCCGGGTGCCCATCCCTCTCCAACCCCTGTATCTGGAAATGGCCCCCTGAAGGGGGGGCTCCGGGGAAGAAGCCAGCCACGTCCGCACCTTCTGTGCCCATTCCTGCAGTCGGGCCCCACGCTGTCCTTAAAGTCGGCGGCTGGATGGACCCTCCACACGGTGCTTTGCAGAGACCCTGTCCCTTCTGTCCTCCCTCCTCTGAGCCCAGCAAAGCCCCCCAGCCCCTCCTGGCTTCATCACTGAGGCTCTTCCTCATTGATAGATACCAAGTTGTTACTGGTCTCTGTGCTTGGCGCTCAGAGGCTCAGAGGGGTTCTTCGGGACCCCAGGAGGGAATGCGTGCATGCATGAAGATGCTCTCACTTTCTTAAGGGGAGAGTGAGCTCTACCTCCGATGTGCTCCATTTTGGACAGATTACACAATGGCACCAAGAGACCATAAGGCCTCAGAGCCAGCGGTGTGGGGTCCACGTGGCCCCAGGTTTTCCTTCCAATCCTGGGAGCTGGGCCCATAGAAGGACCGGTTCCCATTCCAGAATCCCAAGTCTGCGGCCCCAGCACGGCTTCTTCCAACCTGAGTGTTGGGTGGGAGGGAGGAGAAAGGCGGGATCCAGGCAGTGGGTAGGGACCTCAGGGCATGAAGGGGAGCACGGGACACAGCCCTGCTGCTGCCATGGGGGACGCACCATGGGGGACATGCCTCTGTGCCTGGGCTTCGGGGGGAAGGCCACCCTCCTCACTCCTGTCCGTGCTCCCTCGCTGCTGCCCAGGGCTCCATGTACACACACACACACTCACACGCACGTGCACACACACTTGCGCGCAGCCCCCCTCCCCCCACCCCCCACCCTGCATTGATCTTTCCGGCGTGGCTTCCTTCCAGAATGTCACAGAGAAACAAAAAGCTTGTGAAACGGACCTGGCCAAGGCCGAGCCAGCCCTCCTGGCTGCGCAGGAAGCTCTCGACACTCTGAATAAGGTGGGGGCGGGAAAGAAAGAAACAGGACCGGCCCCGGGGGGGAGGAGAAAGCCATGGCATTGGCGCAGGGGGCCGCAGGCTCTCGGCAGCTTCCTGCGGTTGCCATGGGGCTTCTGGGTCCGGCGTGCAGGGCTACGTCCCCTCCCAGCTGCTTCCTGTCATTTGCAGAACAACCTGACAGAGCTGAAGTCCTTCGGGTCCCCCCCGGATGCCGTGGTCAACGTCACGGCTGCCGTCATGATCCTGACCGCGCCCGGGGGCAAGATCCCCAAGGATAAGAGCTGGAAAGCTGCGAAAATCATGATGGGCAAAGTGGACACCTTCCTGGACTCCTTGAAAAAGTTTGACAAGGAGCACATCCCCGAGGCCTGCCTGAAAGCATTTAAGTGAGTCCGGGCTGGGCCGCGCCGCGGGCTTCCGTTGGCTTCTTGCTCTGTCGGGAGCGCAGTACGTCCCGGCGCTGCGCGGTCCCCCGGTCCTCTCCAGCCCGCCCCAGCCGGCGGCCCGTTCCCAAGGGCAGCCTGTGCTCACCAGGGCGGGCAGGGGAGCAAGGCGGGACCCCAGAGACGGGGGGCGGCAGCGGCCTGGGGAGATCTGGCTGCACCGGAGTCCAGGTGTCCAGGTGAAGCGTGGCCCCGGCTGCATCGCCCTCTGCCTCCCCCACCTGAAGGATGGCTCAAAGTCTAGGCACCCCTTCCCCACACAGCACACGGGAGGGTCTAGCAACGCTGCACGCGGCCATCAGGACGCTGGGAGCTGCGGGCCCACGAGAGAGGCCACCAGTGCCCCCCCCCGAGGCAAGAGCAGGTGTGCGCACGAGCACGGGTGATGCACGCACACACACACACCGTACATGTACACGCATACACACGTGTGCCGTGAGCACCCGCCGGCTCGGGCTCCGTCGGGCGTGGTTTCTTCTTTCCGTTGCTGTCACCTTAAGCGCGCCCCATCTGGAGGGACACGCACAGCGGGTGGACAGTGTTGCTGCGGGGTGCGCGTGGGACCAGACGCCGAGGGCCTCCGTGCTGCGTTGGTCTGTGCGCAGCTGAAACGGTACCGTACATACACAGGACTGTCGGGGCGCCGTCCAGACAACCTGGGGGGCGAGAACAACGTTCTCCTGCCACGTCAGCAGCCTGACCCGTAGCTGTCGGACAGTCCCGTGGCAGATGGACCGGCGCGTCCGTGGCTCCGCCTGCACGGTGGAGGGTTCCGCCGGCGCCTGGACGGCCACCCCCACGTGCCTGACGGGGGCCGAGAGAGGCAAACCCGTCCTGACATCGACCTAAACGAAGCGTGAAGTAAACCAGAGGGAGGAGATGCTGGGCCGTGCTCCCCGCCTGGATTCAGACCACTTTTCGGTCATTCTCTTGAATCACGCACTGGAGATTCTTTCTGCAGATAGTGTAGTTTGTTATGCTTCACGACATTGTGGTCGTTTTTAAAATACTGGTTTCTAAGGTGCATCTCTGGGCAATTTTCCTCGGCACGCCCAGGCCGTGGTGTCCCGGGGAGCGGAGGTGACGCCGTGGAGGGGGGTGGGGGTCTCTGGGGGTGCGGGTCCTGGGTGCATGTCAGCACTGCCCCCCGCCCCCCAGCTGGGTCATGTTGGGAGAGATGCTCAGCCTCTCTGGGCCTCTCGCCCCAGAGCGACATGGGGTGACGATGTGTGCCACGGCGGAAGCTCTCGGGACGGCGCCTGACCCCCGGCCCCAGGCAGAACTACTGCTTCCTGTCCGTGCTACTTGGGGCAAGTTGCTGAGCCCCTCCGAACCCCAGTTTTCTTGCTTATGGGTGGGGTCTTTGGAGAATGAAAACTGGACCAGCTATAGAAACTCCGGGAACAGAGAGGACAAGGAATGCTGGTTTCCCGCCTTCGTCTAGAGCACAGGGCCATTCGCCTTACACCCCAAATTCCACTTCTGGGGCCAGAATTCTGTGTTTCATTCTTTTCTTCATCTTGAAGCTATCCCCCTCCCAAAAAGCCCCAATTCACTGCGCTCCCCTCGTAACTGCTTGTGGCAAGAGGCCAGAGCTGCGGACCGGGGTGCGCTGAAGGCCGGAGGGGGAGACGCGGGGGAGGCCTGTGGAGCCCGCCCCAGCGCCCGCTGTCCCCTCTGCAGGCCCTACCAAGGCAACCCGACCTTCGACCCCGAGTTCATCCGCTCCAAGTCCACGGCGGCCGCGGGCCTATGCTCCTGGTGCATCAACATCGTCCGCTTCTACGAGGTGTACTGCGACGTGGCCCCCAAGAGGCAGGCCCTGGAGGAGGCTAACGCCGAGCTGGCTGAGGCGCAGGAGAAGCTCTCGCGGATCAAAAACAAGATTGCGGTAAGTGCCCGCCCTCCCGCACGGAGGAGAGCACCAGAGCCGCGCGTTGGGGCCCCATAGAGCGGGGGCTGCCCTGGATCACTCAGCAGCGCGAGGAGCCCAGGCAGCCGCAGGGACCGATCGCCCAGCCCCGGAGGCCCCGCCCCACTGCTGGGCCTCTCCGTGTTTGCCCAGGAACTCAATGCCAACCTGAGCAACCTCACGTCGGCCTTTGAAAAGGCAACAGCAGAGAAGATCAAGTGCCAACAAGAGGCCGACGCCACCAACAGGGTGATCTCGCTGGCGAACAGGTAGCTCGCTCCGCCCCGCGGGCACCCCTCCTGCCTTCTCGGCCCCCCAGGAGGGCTGGGCCCGCAGAGCAGCCCCTGGAGGAGGAGGAGCGGCCCGGGGTGGAGGCAGCAGTACCCTGCTTGCACAAAGTCATGAGGATGACCCAGTGACTTGCTGTCAGCCAGTGTCTCCACCTCCGGGAGCTGGAAGCCCTCCGTGGTGGGCGCCCGCACATCCCAGGACCTTTGGCTGCGAGGAAGCCCCCCAACCCAGACCTGCCCACACCTGCCTGGGAGGCGGCATCCACAGGGGCCCGCTCGGGCAGATCCCCCTCTACCCGCTCCCACCGCGCCGTGCTGTTGGTACGGCCTTCCGGGGCCTCCACCAGCATGGGGGTTCATGTCTGTTGATGCCCATGGACTCCAGGGCAGCGCTGTCCCAGCGGGAATGTGGCTCGAGCCACACCCATCATTCTACAATGTCCTGTTGCCCCTGCAGCACCGTACAAAGATGAAACCAATCTTGATAATGTATCTTACTGAACCCCAAATGTGATCATTTCAATATGTGATCGCTGTGAGAAGGATTGCTGAGGGGGTTCATGCACGTTTTCACTCTGAGTCCTGGAAATCCCCATGCACAACCCAATTCAGACCATCCACGCCTCGGGTGCTCACTACATGCGTGGACAGCGAAGCTTCAGAGCTGTCTTTTCAAGGTTTCGAAAGTGAGCACTGGGAGCCTGGCACAGAGCCGCAGGTGGAGTGAAGACAAGACATTCCTTGTCTTCTCTGTTCCCTAGGGCATGGCTTCTGGTCGAACATTCTCCTACCCGGTGGGCTGGCAACTGCTGACGGTTTGTCAGTGAGACACAGGGATCCTGGGAGGTCCCCAGGCCGTGTGACAACGGCCTCCAGCAGGGTGTGGACGTCGTCCCGGGTTTGAGGGACTAGATCATCCCCGCCCAGAATAGCAAAGTGGTCTTTTGGTCTTTGGGAAGCAAGGGCTCCTCGGGTGATGCTCACAGACCTCAGTGGACCTAATCAGGCAAACTGTGCTTTCTACAAACATCACAGACCGATGATGTCACATCTGGGGCCAGGGGCCAGTTCTCAGGCTCGTGGCCCGAACTGCACGATGCCCACGCTGCAGTCCCCGCTCCACGTGGGGCCGGGTGCCCTCTGGATGCCATGTTGTCCCGTGGCCACTGTGGCCACCACCCGGACTCCACCTTTACCGAGACCGCCCACTAGCCAAAGCCTGAGCTCAGTGGTGTCCTGGCAGCAGCTTTGGCGTGGGCGAAATGTTCAGATAAGGTCAGCACAGAGGTGACATCAGCGCAGGTGGCTGGGCAGGGGAGCTCAGGCCCCAGGTGCCTCCAGAAAGCGTTAGTTTTGCTTCCCTAATGCAGTGATTCCCAAGAACTTCCCCCAAAGCATTTCCATGTTGAAGCACAGAGCGAAGGCAGGATTTGGAAACGCCAGACTCCTGGCACTGAGAGGTGGAGGCTGCTTGCTGGTCTTTGGGTGCGACCCTCCATCATTCCTTTGACCCCCACTGACCTCGTGTTCACATTTAGGCTGGTAGGGGGATTAGCGTCGGAGAACGTGCGCTGGGCTGAATCAGTGAAGAACTTCAAAAGCCAGGGGGTCACTCTGTGTGGGGACGTCCTGCTGATTTCCGCCTTCGTCTCCTATGTGGGCTACTTCACCAAGAAATACCGAAATGAGCTGATGGAGAAATTTTGGGTCCCTTATATAAATCAGTTAAAGGTAAGAGGTTTGGTTGCATTCATCAGTCAGGAAATCTGGGGCGGTCCCTGGGGGGGAGGGGGGCAGACCCAGCCAAACGTCACACACACGGACGCTCTGGCCACTGCGGGTTTAAACTGTGGCCCAGCTTGGCCGACGCGGACGCCCTTCCTGGGAGGTTCCAAGGTGTTCCGTCAGGGCGCTGGGAGTGGTGGTCTTCCAGACCACACGGCTCCCCCGTGGTCTAACCACGGCCCCGCCGTGTCACTTGGGAGAGCTGTTTCCCTCAGAGCAGTACGGCCACATCACCCACCCCTCCTAAGACGGAGCACTTCCTCTTGGCAGGTCCCCATCCCGATCACGGAAGGTCTGGACCCCTTGAGCCTGCTGACGGATGACGCAGACGTGGCCACTTGGAACAACCAGGGCCTCCCCAGCGACCGCATGTCCACTGAGAATGCCACCATCCTGTGCAACACGGAGCGCTGGCCCCTCATCGTGGATGCCCAGCTGCAAGGAATCAAGTGGATCAAAAACAAATATGGCAGTGAACTGAAAGCCATCCGCCTGGGACAGAAGAGGTGGGAGACGGCGGCAGGCGGGGCCGGGGTGGGGGGAGGGGCTCGGAAGGCAGCCTCTGGCTGGCTGGGCCCCTGGGCTTGCAAACACACCTGAGGTGTTAAGACGGGCGGGCGGGTCTTTACGTACAGATCCTGGCTCACAGGTGGATTTGTTTTCCGCTATTTGGTTTTGGGGGCCAGCACCAGCAGCAAAGCATTAACCTCGGGGCTCTTCTCTCCCCCACCCCCCACTACCCAGGCTCGAGTCCCACCTGGCCACCTGCCGGCCACAAGGCTTCAGGCCAGTCATTTTCACATTTCTCGTCTCTAGTGGGACACATTTCCTCAACACAGGTGATCACTAAGGCCACCCCGCGTGCCTTCCTGGTGCCCCGGGCACCTGGGACCAGACACAGGTGTGAAAACATCTGGGGCTGCCGCCATAAGGGGGCTGCACTCCCGTGGGCCCCTAGGGGAGAGGACCGCAGGTACCCCAGAGCTCCCCGCAGGGAAGGAGCTCCTGGCCCCTCGGCCACTTGTCTTCTGGTGCCTTCTCGCTCCAAGGGCTGCCTCTGGGGCACCCGGCGGTGCCCTCTCTGGGCCCCCGTCCTTACCTGGCCCCATGTCGTGCCCACAGCTACCTGGACATCATTGAGCAGGCCATTTCCGAAGGGGACACCTTGCTCATCGAGAACATTGGCGAAACCGTGGACCCTGTGCTGGACCCGCTGCTCGGCAGGAACACCATTAAGAAGGGAAAGTGAGTTTCCGGTTCCACCTTCACAGTTTGGCCCCCGTGAACCACGTGAACACGCTCCGTGGGGCCTGTGGCCTCTGCACAGGGCGGTGGTGTGGGGAAATGCCCCGCCGTTCCGGTAGGCAGCAGGTTCTGCGACAAAATGCCGGTCCCCAAGGAGAGGTGGGAAGTTGTGGGACCGCATCCCAGTCAAGAATAGCGACGCCAACACCTTATTAGTGACCGCCTGCGGACGGCCGTCCTTGATGGTCATGCTTTTCTCTCTTTTTTTTAAGATTTTGCTTATTTATTTGACACAGAGAGCACAAGCAGGGGGAGGGGCAGAGGGAGAGGGAGAAGCAGGCTCCCCACTGAGCAAGGAGCCCGATGCAGGACTTGATCCCAGGACCCTGAGACCACGACCTGAGCTGAAGGCAGACGCTTCACCGACCGAGCCCCCCAGGCGCCCCACTGGTCATGCTTTTCTTCTATTTTTGTGCATTTTACAAATCCTAAGCCTGTAGTACTATTTCTTTTTTTATTCCGGTGAAATCTACCTTACACAGAATTAGCCGTTTGAAGGTGAACAATGCAGTGGCACTTAGTGCACTCACAGTGTTGTGCAAATATCGCCCCACGTGGAGGCCCCGTACTCACCAAGCACTCGCTCCCCGCACCCCCAGCTGCCGGACCCTGGCACCCACCCATGTGCTCTCATCTCCACAGATTTCCTTGCTCTGGACACATGTCCTTTAAAGGGAATCACGTGGCGTGTGCCCTTTTCTGTCTGGCCACTTTCCCTGGGCGCCGTGTGCTCAAGGCCCATCTGTGCGGCAGCACGGCAGGACCGCGTTGTTCTCATGGCTGAGTCCACCGGATGGGTGTGCCTCGTTCCGTTTATCCATTCACTGGTTGATGCATTGAGCCTGTATTACTTTTCTAATATAAAAAAAAATTAAATCAACTTTTAAAATGGAAACATCAGAGCTGGTCTGAGCCACTGATAAAAATAGGGGGTGCGTGCCGAAGCCCAGAACAGAGGTGGCCAATAAACGTGCTGACGTCCTAGCCTCTGAGAAGAGCTTGACATGAGTGGTGATACCCAAGGGGTAAAGAGGCCCCCGAAAGTGAGCTTGACCAGTAAGAGCAGGAGCCGAGAGAAGAGGTTCCCCCACAGTGGACCAGCAGACCCAGCTTCTGGCCCTGGCTGCTCTCAGATTCCCCCGGGGAGCTTCCAGAATTTAGCGGTGTTCTGAATCGGGGCGTCAGTGTCTTTCTGACGTTCGTGGCTCTGGGGTGGGGCCCAGGTGGTGTGTTTCCACACCGGCTCCCAGGGGAGTATGATGTGCAGTGGGAGCTGAGTGAGCACTCCTATAAAGACCAGAACAAACCAGCCAGAGAGAGAGCAGTGCACCTTCTAGAAGGTCCCGGCCATAGGCCAGAGAGGAAGACTAGAACAAGAAGAGACACAGTCCTTTCCCGGTGACCAGAGGAGGGTTTGTGGTGGTGCGAAGCCGGGGGGTGGGGGGTGGGGCACCAGGCTGCTGGTGCTGCTGCCCGAGCCCCTCTGACCTCTCCCTCCCCTAACGGCCAGGTTCATTAAGATCGGCGACAAGGAGGTGGAGTACCACCCCAAGTTCCGTCTCATCCTGCACACCAAGTACTTCAACCCACACTACAAGCCCGAGATGCAAGCCCAGTGCACCCTGATCAACTTCCTGGTCACCAGGGACGGGCTCGAGGACCAGCTCTTGGCTGCTGTGGTGGCCAAAGAGCGCCCGGATCTAGAGCAGCTGAAGGTACGGGGCCCGCCGTCACGCGGCACAGGGTGGGCCGCTGGGGTCGCCGCGAGGTTTCTGACGCTGCCGCTGCCACCCCGATGTGGCTCCAGGTGCCCCAGCCCGTCCCACAGGTCGGATTTTGTGTGACAGAAGGAGCCGCTCTTCCTCCCCAGAGGCCTCCCAAACCTAACTCCAAATCCAACAGCCGCTTCTCTGACGGAAGAGGAGTCTCAGCGGAGCCCAGATGGCCACGCACCAAACTGCGGCCCCGTGGGCACGGTCCTTGCTGTGGGCCCCTGCGTGCAGTGGCCTGCACACACGGGCTCAGAGTGTCCCCGTGCCCTGGCCTCTCAGGCTTGTGGTGCTCCTCCCGTCCCAGCTGGGGCCTCGGCTGAGCTCCCCTCCTGGCGCTCTGTCCCTCCCGCAGGCCAACCTCACCAAGTCCCAAAACGAATTCAAGATTGTTTTGAAGGAGCTGGAAGACTCCCTGCTGGCCCGGCTGTCGGCCGCGTCAGGGAACTTCCTGGGGGACACGGCCTTAGTGGAGAATCTGGAGACCACCAAGCACACAGCCAGCGAGATCGAGGAGAAGGTGAGAGACCACCTCCAGGGCCTGCCCTGCGCTCCCCACCATAGGGCACCGAGGGCCTGCCACAGTGCTGGGAAGAGAAGCCACCGGGCCACGTGTGCCCCTGGGGCCCAGGGCAGGGAGCAGGGTCTCGGGCCCCACCCAGCACACTGCGGCCCAGTGGAGGGTCCCTCGCATGGGGCGGTGGGGGAGGGGTTGGGGGGGGCCCACTGCTCACCGGCGCTGTCCACCCACTGGTCCCAATTGTTTTAAGGTGAAAGAGGCAAAAATCACAGAGGTTAAAATCAATGAGGCCAGAGAGAACTACCGGCCAGCCGCAGAGAGGGCGTCCCTGCTGTACTTCATACTGAACGACCTCAACAAGATTAACCCCATCTATCAGTTCTCGCTCAAGGTGTGGTCGCGGCCGGGCTCTGGGGCTGGGGCCCTGGCGTCCACAGAGCCCCAGCCGTTGGGAGCACAGACGGGGTCCAGGCCGCAGACGGCGGTGGGAAGGGGGAGCCAGGGTGCGGGATCTGCCCTGGGCCAGCACCCCGGGGAAGGGGCTTCCTCGCCTGGGGCCCCAGACCCCCACCCACCACGGAAACAAAGCAGAGCCCTGGCAGGCAGCATGGGGCGGCCTCGGAGTCCAGCCCCGCAAGCCTCCGTGTGCCCCCTCCCCAGGCCTTCAACGTGGTATTCGAGAAGGCCATCCAGAAGACCACCCCCGCAGAGGAGGTCAGGCAGCGAGTCATCAACCTGACGGACGAGATCACCTACTCCGTCTACATGTACACGGCCCGCGGGCTCTTCGAGCGGGACAAGCTCATCTTCCTGGCCCAGGTGGCCTTCCAGGTACGTCTGCCCTCCCGGCAGCAGCGGCGCCCGAGGGCTGGTCCCCAGTGCAGACTGCCCGGTGATGGACGCCCTTCCAGTCACTGCCATGGGATGTGCTTGGGACTCTCTTTCGTTGATATGAGGCACAGTTTTAAGGAGGAGGCACTGAAGGGGAGGTCCGTTAAGGAGAATTTTACAAAGGAAGGTCATTCTAATTACATTTACGGACTGCCTGCTAAGCAGTCCCACGTCGGTGGTCAACCACCGTGGATGCCGAATACATTTCTTAAGGTAATACAGGTACAAAGGAATAAATATGCCTCCTGTTCATACGGACCTGCTGGAATATTTCAGATTTTTGTTCCATTAAATTGATGAAACAGCCCATCCACCATTTGGTTTACTCCATCTTGTAAGTATGGTGGGAAACACTAATTTCCAGAGAGCTTCTAGAAGGTTGCTTTCCATCCAAACTCAAACTGTCCACCAGGGTCCAGATCAAGGAGGTTTTTCTTTATCTGTGAATCCCTGAATGGCAGCCCCTCCGTGAGGTTTCTCCTGCTGAAAGGGCATCAGGATATTTCCTTGGTGGTCCCCCTAAATTTCCAAAGAATTTTTCTTTTGACCAAAAAAAAAAAAAAAAAAAAAAGAGCAGGAGTCTGACTCAGGCGAAAGTCTTTGTTCTGCAGTGTCCAAGAGAAGCTGCGTGGGGCCCTATGTGCGTGGTGGCCCTGGCTCACCTGCCGTCCATCCGGGACCCGAGACACGGCCGGCTGGACGCCCTGAGAGCTGGTGTGCACGGGTGATGAAGAGACCCAGAACATGACCCAGAAGATCCCCCAGAAAATGTATATGCCCCCAAAGAATTGACTTATGTAGGAACATTCTCAGAAGCTCTGCTCACACCTGCCACAAGGTGGATGCAGCCCAAATATCCATCAAAGAATGAGCGGATAAACAAGACGTGGTCTCTCCGCACAACGGAACCTTATTGTTCTGACACCCGCTACGGCGTGCATGATCCTCGAAAGGAGCCAGAGGGGAAAGGCCACATCTGTAGGATTCCCTGGACACGGGATGTGCAGAACAGGCAGATCCGGACAGACGGGGCACAGACCCAGGGCGCCATCAGCTGGTGGCGGATCCGGGGGCGCTGCTCAGGGGGTTCCCTTTGGGAAGATGAAAAAGCTCTGGTTCTAAATAGTGGTGATGGTTGGACATGACATGAATTTACTAAAATTTCGTACTTTAATCGGGTTAAAATGGTAAATGTCATGTGTATTTTATCATAATTTAAAAACACGACAGTAAACCAAGGTGAATCCAAAGTTTGGCCTGGACCCAGGGGGCAGGACAGCGCTTCCTCTGCAGGGCCGGCGGGGGGGAGCACCTCGGCCTGTCCCGCGCCCGTGACCAAGGTGTCCGGCGCTCCCATGGGGGCCGTCGGCCACCCCTCCCTCCCCCACTGTTGTGGGACAACGCTGAGCGGCCCCATGCTCCCTCAGGTCTTGTCCATGAAGAAAGAGCTGAACCCAGTCGAGCTGGATTTCCTCCTGCGGTTCCCTTTCAAGGCGGGGGTCCAGTCGCCGGTGGACTTCCTGCAGCACCAGGGATGGGGTGGCATCAAGGTTGGTGTTGGGGCTCTCTCCCTGCTGCGGGGGCTCTGGGGCTCACGCCGGGGAGGTTTGCGAGGCGCGACCGCCAGCCGGGTATCCAGTGACCCGGGGAGACCCCAGAGGTGGGGCCGGGGTGCAGAGGGCTCCTGCCGGCTCGCAGGAATCTCTACCTTCCTGTTCGAACACAACGGTCACTCCGACCCGCACACGGCCCCACGAGCTGAGCCACGACAGGCCCCAGGGCGGGTCCAGGGCCGCCCGATACCGCTGCCCACCCTCCCAATCCCGGGCAAGTGTCCAGGTGGTTCCTCCAATCTGGGCCCACACACTCAGGGGCCCCCAGCATCTCGGGTCAGAAGGCCTGAAGAAGGCAGCCCCCCCATGATGGGAGCAGCCCCGGTCCCTCAGCCCTCTGGAGGGGCAGCTGGGGTCCTGGGCCTACGCTAGACCCTCCGTCCACGTTCCTGGCCCTCAGGGGCACCAGCAGCTCATTTTAGCGCCAAGCCAGGTGGCCCACCCTCTCCCAGCATCGGGACAGGGGGGCGCAGCGGGAGCTGAAAGGCCACCTGCCCCCAGGCCCTGTCAGAGATGGATGAGTTCAAGAACCTGGACAACGACATCGAAGGGTCTGCCAAGCGCTGGAAGAAGCTGGTGGAGTCGGAAGCCCCTGAGAAGGAAATCTTCCCCAAGGAGTGGAAGAACAAGACGTCCTTGCAGAAGCTGTGCATGGTGAGGTGCATGCGGCCAGACCGCATGACCTACGCCGTCAAGTGAGTGCGGCACCCTCCCGGGTGGGTGGGCAGGCGGAGGGAGGCCCCGCGGGGCCCACGGGCACGGGACCCCACCTGCAAGCGCTCCCCGCCCCTTCTCCTCCCGCCAGCCTGAGGGACCAGTGAGGGGAAACAGGACCCCCCCAACGCCCCCCCACAAACCCTGAGCCAAGATCCTCTACAAAGTGTGGGCGTTAATGACTCTGAGGCCACAAGGAGTCCTTTAGGACAGTGGAGAGAAAACTGTGGCAAAGCCATCGTCATCCGGATTTTATGCCCCCAGTGGCCACATTTAAAGTAAACTGTTGGGGCAGCTTCAGCTCATTTGCAAAGAGAATTATTCTAACTTTGTGAATAATTTCTCTGCCCCTGAAGCTCCTGCACGGTTGGAAAATTAATCACCGTGGCCTTCCAGCCCCCCCTCCCGTTCGTTCCCCATTTGGGTCTGCCATTTCACAAAAGGACTCCAGGAACAGTGACATCACACAACACTGCACCGGTCCCCACAGGTGACATCTGAGATGTCCCATCCACCCTCTCCTGGAGTGGACAGGGCTTCCCTCCTCCTGACCCGGGGCCGACCTGGGAGCACGGAGATGCCACAGGAAGGGGGACGGAGATGCCACAGGATGGAGGACGGAGATGCCACAGGAAGGGGGACGGAGATGCCACAGGAAGGGGGACGGAGATGCCACAGGAAGAAGGGAGGACGGAGATGCTACAGGATGGAGGATGAGGATGGAGATGCCACAGGAAGGGGGACAAGGCAGACAAGAAATCAAGCCCAGCGCCCATTCTGGGACATAATACGGCGTCTTTGCCTTTTCTTGGTCCTAAAAGCCCCAAAGCAGCCAGATGCCCCGCAAGACGCCTGTGTCCCTAACAGAACTCCCCTGACAAAGCAGAGGCCCGACTCCCACGCACCGGTTGTTCACAAACTGTTTTGCTCCGTTTGGTTGGGGGTCACGGGCAGGGCAGCAGGAAGTGCAGGGAAACGAGAAATCCCCGCCATGGAGGACAGTCGTGCCGGAAGAAGTTTGGACAAAGTCTTTCTGGGAAAGGTGGAGGGGAAGGACACCTGGCCATCACAGCGGAGACATCAGCCGGGGAGCGGAGCGCGGTTGGGTGTCCAGGCCCACAGCCCCCAGCGCACGGTGGCACGTCACCCAGTCACGCGTGTGAAGGCACGAGGATGCCCTGAACGAAGTACCTCAGACCACGTGAGCCTTCGTGCGACCCCAAACCCCGCTCCGTGACATGTCTGTAGCGTCCAGGAAAGCAGAGTGACCGCCCTAATTCTACCGGAGCCGTGCAGCTTAAAGGCAAGGAGATCCAAATCCACAGTGAATAACGTACGGGGTGGACTGTGTGCCAGGCGCCGACCACAGCCTCAGCTCACCTGCCCCCCAGTGGCCCCTGAGGCCCAAGGGCCCAGAGACGGCAGTGACTGGCCTGGGGCGGAGAAGTGGGGTGCCCGCAAACTGCCTCCCCCCCCAAAAAAGCCCAGCTTCTGTGGTGCAGACACCCCGGGGCTCCCGGGGAGCGGCTGGGAGCTGACCCCAGCTCTCCTCTGCCAAGGATGCGGTGCCCAGAGTGGTGGGGCCCGCCGGAAACCGATGCGCGCTGTTCGTCATTAATTCACCCGCGGAGAATGACCATGTGGCCTGCCAGCGTCGTTAGCAACGGTGATTTAGTGACATTCCCGTCTAGGGCAGGACTTGGGACATTCCAGAAGTCCTTCCTGGACACGGATGCTAGCCTCCACATTGCGAGTCAGTTCCCAAGGCCGGAATCGAGTACAACTGGGGAGGGTTTCGGGAGGAGCGCCCCCGACACCCCGCCTGGAGCCCTCGTCGGCTCGGGAACTGCACAGAAGCCAGCGAAGGCCACAGCGAGAGACGAATCCTGATAAAAGGGTCCCCGGAAAGTCCTGCTGGCACCAAGGTCCCCACGGAGCCGGAGGGTGTGGGGCGGCCTCTGAGGGAGCCCTTCCCTCCACTGTTCTTTCAAAGACTGACTGACGTGCTGCTTTGAAAGACACTAAATCTTGGGGCGCCTGGGTGGCTCAGTTGGTTAAGCAACTGCCTTCGGCTCGGGTCATGATCCTGGAGTCCCGGGATCGAGTCCCGCATCGGGCTCCCTGCTCGGCAGGGAGTCTCCTTCTCCCTCTGACCCTCCTCCCTCTCATGCTCTCTGTCTCTCATTCTCTCTCTCAAATAAATAAATAAAATCTTTAAAGACACTAAATCTTAGTATTTCAGTGCCTGTGAATCACTCAGAACGTGGTAAGCTCAGCCCCCTGTGATGGAGAGGCGCAGAGAGCTCTAAAGGTCACCCCCAAACACCAGATTTCCCCTAAGAGGGGCCGAATTGACCCCAGACTTCTTGAGGGTCAAGAAAGTAAGTTTGGGGCTCGGAACACAGAGCTGCTTCTGTAAAGACAGGTATTTATGTAAATTCCTTTTTTTTTCCCTGTGATTTTTCTGATGAACCATGTTTTGTGGTCTTTGAGTTCACCAAGATGGCTGCAAACGTGAACTTCCTTCCTCCTCAAACCCCCAGTCCGGGGAGATCACCAGGACCGGCGAGAACGGTCTGTGTTCAGCTTCTTCCTGCGGCCCTTGCTGGACAGCAGACGGAGAGCGTGTGGGAGACGAAATCGCCATAACCCGTCCCCTTCCCTGGGAGCGCAGACGGCTCGAAGGACCCAGGGGCCACCTGGTGCTGGGGCGTGCTCACCCAGAATGCCCTGGGTTGTGGCGCCACTGAGGCTTATGTTCCCTCCCAGGTGACCTGGGAGCCTCTGAAAACGGGGCCGCAGGAGACCACCTCTCACCTGCTGGCACGTTGTAGGGCCCGGCAGGGACAGAGGGGAGAAGCACCTGCTCCCCCGGCCACACCCTCCCCCGGCAAAGAGGAACGCCCCCGAAAAGACTGCCTTCGGGCCTGAGACCTTGCTCTGCTTAAGAAAGTCCACCAAAGGGGCACCTGGCTGGCTTGGTCAGAGGAGCATGTGACTCTTGATCTCGGGGTCGTGAGTTCAAGCCCCACGTTGGGTGTAGAGACTACTTAAAAATAAAATCTTTAAGGGGGGCGGCACAGCTGGTTAAGGGTCCGACTCTTGATTTCAGCTCAGGTCATGATCTCAGGGTCGTGAGAGCAAGCCCTGCATCAGACTCCACACTCAGCGCGGAGTCTGCTTGAGATTCTCTCTCCCTCTCCCACTGGGCCTCTGCCCACTCGTGTGTGCACTCTCTCTCTAAAATAAATAAACCTTTTAAAAAATAAATAAAAATAGGGGTGCCTGGGTGGCTCAGTTGGTTGAGCCTCTGCCTTTGGCTCAGGTCATGGTCCTGGGGTCCTGGGATCAAGTCCTACATCAGGCTCCCTGCTTGGTGGGGAGACTGCTTCTCCCTCTCCTGTTCCCTCTGCTTGTTTTCTCTCTCTGTCAAATAAACAAATAAAAACTCTCAAAAAAAAATAATTAAAAATAAAATCTTTAAAAGAAATAATAAATAAAAGAAAGCCCCCCAAGAAAAGGGCCCTTCCACCAGGGGTCCCAGCCCACCCCGTCCCCCTCGCCTTCGGGTTTGACCAAGCGCGTCTCCCTCAGGAACTTTGTGGAGGAGAAGATGGGCAGCAAGTTCGTGGAGGGCCGGAGCGTCGAGTTTTCCAAGTCCTACGAGGAGAGCAGCCCTTCTACTCCGATTTTCTTCATCCTTTCCCCAGGCGTTGACCCCCTCAAAGACGTGGAAGCCCTGGGTAAGTGGAGCCGGCCAGGGAGGCCTCAGAGAGGGGCGGCCACCAGGAAATGCACATGAGCCACAGCGAGGTGCCCCTGCACCCCGGTGAGGAAACAGAAACCGATGAGCCTGGGAGAGAGATGAGCCTCCCGCGGGCCCGGGAGGAGGCACAGCGGTGCGGAAAGCAGGCCGGTGCTTCCTTGGCGGGGGACACAGGCAGGCGCCGTGGGACCCCGCGATCCCACGGCTGGTGCACACCCCGAGAATGAAAGCAGGTGTTTAAGCGCATGCTCCATAGGGCTGATCACTCACAATAGCCAAAAGGCAGATGAAAGCCAACGTCCATCAACTGTGAGTAGGTAATCCCCACGTGGTGAAGCCACACGACGGGACAGTCCTCAGCCACCAAAATGAGGTGCCGAGAGGAGTCCCCGCCAGACACAAAGGCCCCCTGTTCTAGGGTTCTGCGTATCGGAAGCATCCAGAATAGGTAGATCCACAGAGACACGGAGCAGCTGAGCGGCTGCCGGGGCCGGGGGCGGGGGTGGGGCTTCCTGATGGGGGGGATGGAGAGTGCTGGAACCAGAAGCGTGGCTGCACAACACTGTGAATGTATTAAATGTCACCAAACCGTACACTTGAAGATGGGTTTGAAATTGGCAAATTTGATGTGTTTTTTACAATAGCACACAAAGCGGGGAGGGGTGGGATTCCCGGCAGGATGGCAGAGCCGCCCCCACGCACTTCCTGTTCTCTTTCCTTCAGGGAAAAAGCTGGGATTTACCATAGACAACGGGAAACTGCATAACGTGTCCCTGGGGCAGGGACAGGAGGTGGTGGCCGAGGACGCTCTGGACATGGCTGCAGAGATGGGACACTGGGTCATTCTGCAGGTACGGGGGCGCCCGCACTCGCACCCGTGGGAGGGGCAGGCGGCTCCTACACCACGTCCCCTCTGCCTGGTCCGTGAGGTGGTGTGGCCGTCACCACCACCTTCCTCGGTGAGAGGACGCTGGGCTTTAGGCCAGAGTTTCCCTACAGAGATGCTGCTTATAACGCCCAAACTCCAGAGTGGACAAAAGCGCCGTTCCTCCTCCTCTTCCTCGCTTGGGGGAAGCACCAGGGGCCCCTGCAGCCTCTCCGAGCCCTCTCCTGAACCCCAAGGAGCACCTGCAGTCCTGCCCGGCCTGCACGTGAGCCGACCTCGGTCGGCATGGCCTAGCCTGGTCCCGAGTGGAGACCCCAGCTTCACGCCATTCCTTCTACCCAAACCTCAAAGCAGGGGTGGGGACCATATCATGTCAGCCTTATGCCCGGGGAGGCCGGGGAGGACTCGCCAGGAGGCTGGAAGTCTTGAATTCACCGAGCACGAATACTGACTCCCAGGCTTCAGGAGAAATTGGCTGGCGTGCCCGGCGCCCGGGGAAGGGCAGACAGCGGGCACTGCTTGGAGGGATGTGTGGGAGGGACGCGTGGGTGCTAAGCCCCGGTCTTGGCCACAGAACATCCACCTTGTGGCGCGGTGGCTGAGCACCCTGGACAAGAAGGTGGAGCGCTACAGCACGGGCAGCCACGAGGACTACCGCGTGTTCATCAGCGCCGAGCCCGCCCCCAGCCCCGAGTCCCACATCATCCCCCAGGGCATCCTGGAAAACGCCATCAAAATCACCAATGAGCCACCCACGGGCATGCACGCCAACCTGCACAAGGCTCTGGACCTCTTCACCCAGGTGAGGCGGCTTCCCCTCCGGCGCGTGTATCCCACAGACAGAAAGGCAGCTTTGGCCTGCACTGCTGGGGAGCAGGCTCGAACTCCGAGGACGGCTGCACCCTGGTTCTCGCCGCTCCACGCCACCCCCAGCACACACGTGCACGTGCGCACACGCGCACACACACACGCCTCACACCACAAAGCCAATATATTCCTGGAAGACTAAGTAAAATATACACAGCGTGAAATGCAGGCAAGTTACAGCTTTAAAGACAGTTTCATGACCTGCGAGCTGGCACAGGTCAATGCATCGCAGGTCCTGGGCCTGTCGGAGCCCCTCAGGAAGGGCCCAGCTCTGGAGGGCGGTGTGCTGGGCTCCAGTGCATCTCAGCTCCTCAGGAGACAGAAGGAGATGCTCTTGGCTGGCTCAGGCTGCCGCCAGGCTTCCCTCAATCCCCAGCGGGCCCCCACCTTGCTTCAGTGGGACAGATCCTGTGGTCCCTCCCTCCCCGTCCAAACCTCCTGCCCCACCCCCAGCCCTGCCCCCTTCTGCAAGACCCTAGCATCTACGTTCATCTCTTGGCACCTGATCTGTTCTGCACCAGAACCTTCTGGGTGCACACACTTATCTCCCAAGTGGAGTCTAAAACCTTTTTAAGGAAGACACCCCTACTGCCTGGTAACACCTACAAAGACTACTCATGGAGCACACTGTGCTGAGAATGAACAGCTCGCCATGGTTTCTAAAGAGTCTGGGCTACTGTTTGCGCACCGTGAGGGGTGCTGACCGCTGCCAAGGGACAGTACTTCTCATTAAAGAAGTCCTGAAATGCCCTGTGTTTGCGAATATTTTATTAGAAAGCAGCATAATTTGACTTGTAATCAATACTTAAGTGATAGAAGTGCCATTTCTGAAAGAAGTAAAGACAAGAAAGCATTCTCTCCTCCAGTCCGTGGACCGGGGGCTCTGGCAGCTGCCCCCCCCCCACCCCGCGCTGCCCCTCCCGCCCCCAGCAAGACAGCTGGCAGAGGCAGGACTCGGGTCCCCTCCCACAGGACACCCTGGAGATGTGCACCAAGGAGATCGAGTTCAAGTGCATCCTCTTCGCCCTGTGCTACTTCCACGCCGTGGTGGCCGAGAGGCGCAAGTTTGGGGCCCAGGGCTGGAATAGGTCGTATCCCTTCAACAACGGGGACCTCACCATCTCCATCAACGTGCTCTACAACTACCTGGAGGCCAACACCAAGGTAAGGGTGCGCCTGGTGCCCAGCAGGGTTCTCTGCGCCCCCAACCGCTCCCCGTCAACTGTGCAGTGGCTCATGCTCAGGACACATCCCATAGTGTCGTAACCCAAACAAAACCTGAAAACAAGAAGCCCTGAGACCCCACCCAGCAGGTGGATATGATAAGTGTCGCCCTGTCCCTGGCCACCAGCCCTGTGGCACTTGTCAGCCGTCTGGCAATTCTTCCCCTTGGTAGCACACTCCATGGGGGCAGGCATCTCTGGGGGGCCTGCCCAGAAATCCTGGGGGGCGGGGACAAGGAGGGGCCTCCCTGGTGCACGGGCAGCGTCCGCAGACAGAACCCGGGTCCAGAGGGAAAGCCAAAACGATCTCCCTGGAACACACAAGTGCTGCTCTGATTTTCCTGATGGTGGAGATACATGTGTGAGGTGCTCTGCAGATGGCCTCAGAGGACGGACAAGCCCGCAGACTGAGAGGGGCCTCGCCCGGTCCCTCTCAGAGTCTGACTCCTGGAGAGCCCGGCACGGACACAGCACGGCTGCTGTGACCCCCAGGGGAGGCAGGTGCCCGCGCACCTCAGAAGCCTCGGCTCCTCCTCACTGGCCCCGAATCAGCAGTGACAGGACCGCGGCACAGCGCCGGTGACACCAAGCGGGCTGGGCAGTGGTGGGAGGGCCAGACAGTGGGACCAGGCAGTGTCCCTCCTCACACCCCGGCGGCATGGTGGCAGACGGTGCTGGGGTCCAGGGCCCCGGGCTTGAAGTCCAGCTCTGCCTCTCACCAGCTGAGACCTCCCGGACACTGGGGCTCAAGCTCCAGGGGTTGGGCGAGGAAAGTGCCCCGCCGGGCCTAGGGGTGCTGGTCTCGGGACGCCCGCCTGTTTCCCACTCTGCTGTAAAAAGCTCAAGATGTGGGCGGAGGCGAGGGAGGCCAGGGCCAGGGCGGGACGGCAAGCACAGCCTTGCATACCCTTCCCCACGGGAGGCCGGAGAAGGTCTGACGACCTCTGAGGACAAACACCATCACTCCCCCGGCTGTGACCCCGCAGGGCGGCCTCCCCGTACTGCCATCACCCAAATCTGAGCCCACCACATGGCTCACAGGCTTGGTTGCTGGCGAAACCCATGCCCGGAGACAGGAGAGCCGAAGGGGCCAGCAGGCAGCGATCCCCAGGAAGGGAGCTGGTCTCCACCTGCAGGTGGCGGGGATGGAGGGCTGGCGGTCCGCTTCACCTAGAGCAGAGCTGAACCCTCGCAGCTACCTTCCAGCTCTCGCCAAGAAGGAGATGCTGGGGAGCGGCCGTGAAGGAGCAGTTTGGTTAAGAGACGTTTTCTGGGGAGATTGGCATGGGAGGAACAGTGCTCGAGTTTTTTGAAGACGTTTATTCAGACACTTGCCCCATTATGCACACACACACACAAGCCAAGGTGGGGAGGAAACGGCTCGAGAACGCATGCCATGAGCTTCAGCGACCCCGACAGGAGTGAATGACACAGGAACGCACGTCCTGCCGAGCAGTGACCGGTCAGGCTGGGCGCACCAGGCTCCTGGTTGCATGACCCCTCCTCTGTCCGAGCTCACAGCTTCGACAACGTTAAGTGACCAGAGGATGTGGTCCAGAGCATTGGTTAAGAACACAGACCAACTCACGCAGACTCTTGGGGGAAGGCCAGGTGCCCTGTCTCTGACGAGTGCTCCAGGACTCCGTCGGCACGAGTGGGAACACGGGTGGGTGGTGTCCGTCCCTGCTTGTTAGTGCCACAGCCCCCACCCCGCAGGGAAGGGCGTCCCTGGGAGGAAGCCCGCGGGGCCCAGGGGGTCAGAGGGGCCTGAGGAAGCGAGCTGTCCCCGAAGCAAACAAGTGAAACACAGAAAAAGCAGCTCAGCACGTACCCAAGATAACCAGGCAGAGAACAAACTTTAAATCACAAAATGACAATTAAGAGAATATTAACATTTTGAGTGAAATTCACGAGACCGAATCAGGCAACTGATGAGTGCACGAGTTCTTTACTCGATAAACTGTGTCAGGAGGCCACCCGCCTGCGCCGCCCGGGGCAGTGGCGGGACGAACCGCACGCACGTGGCATCACGTGGCATCCGAACTGCGTGAGATCCACACTGGACGGCAAAAGCGTGGTGCAGGTGGGAGTGTAAAATAGCTTATTAATTCATCGTTTTCATGCCGACCGTCTGCTGGAACAATCTTCTTACTTACGTGGCTGCTCGCAAATTTGGGATTGCATACGTGACTGCTGTCTGCGGCCCCCGAGCCGCTTCGGTTGGACGGCGCCGTGCTGACACCTGCCAGCCGAGCCCAACTCCTGGCTTCGCGGAGGAGGCCTCAGAAGGTGGTGGCGGGGAGCAGTGGCCCGCGGGGAGCAGTGGCCCGCGCAGAGCGCGAGGTCAGGCGGCCGCGCTCTGGGTGCCCCGCTACCCGTCTACGCAGCCCTGCGGGACACGCAGGTACAGGGAGCCGCTGGGAACATGGAGCCAGGTAAGCTCAGCAGGACCGCAAGGCAGGCCACCGGATGGAGACATCGTAAAGGTGTGACCGACAGGACTCTGGCCAAAAGAAATGGCACCCAAGAGTAGACACCCAGTCACCGCGGAAACCGCTCCGGTCAGGTGGCCAGCGTACGGAGTCACGGGTGGCTGCGCGTCTCTGAGCGGGGGTGACACGGGAGGCCCGCGAGAGGGAGCGAATGGCGGCTGCAGGGTGGGCCTGTGGAGCTGGAGGTCCCGGCACACTGCCGGCGGTCACAGTCAGGGCAGAGGCCAGGCCACGGGTGGAGGGAACAGCCAGGCAGCCCTCGCCAAAGGAGCCAAAGGCAGGAGACAGCCAAAGAGGGGCTGATGGCTGAGTCAGACCCCGAAGGGGCGGGGCGCTTCTAACCACTGCGTCCTTTCTCAGGTGCCCTGGGACGACCTCCGCTACCTGTTTGGAGAAATCATGTACGGCGGCCACATCACGGACGACTGGGACCGGCGGCTGTGCAGGACCTACCTGGCGGAGTACGTGCGGGCGGAGATGCTGGAGGGCGAGATCCTGCTGGCACCGGGCTTTCAGATCCCCCCCAACCTGGATTACAAGGTGAGCGGGGGGCTCTCTCTCGGGGACACGAGCTCGCCCCCGATGTGACAGCAGCCAAGAGCGATGCCGGCCCGGCCAGCTCTGGGGCCAGCCTGGCGTCGCAAACGGAGTATCTGTGATTGAGCAAGAAGCCAGGCAATGAAAATGAGAGCTGGCTTGAAACAGCCTCTGGGGGGGACGGGGCGTGGAGATGGTTCCTGTGGCTGGGGGGTGGGGCGGCCAGAAAGGGGGTTAGAGGACTGTGGGGGTTTGTGCAGACGGCAAGACGTGGGCGGAACATTCCGGTCCGAAACACTTGATCGGTGGACACGGGTCCCAGCTTGCACGGCTTCACCGTGGCAGCCCGCTCACCCACCGCCCCTCCTCAGGGTTACCACGAGCACATCGATGAGAACCTGCCCCCCGAGAGCCCCTACTTGTATGGCCTGCACCCCAATGCAGAGATTGGCTTCTTGACAGTCACGTCAGAGAAGCTGTTCCGCACCGTCCTGGAAATGCAGCCCAAAGAGACGGACTCAGGAGCAGGCACCGGAGTATCTCGCGAGGAGAAGGCAGGAGCCTTAACACCCGGCCCAGGGCCAGACAAAGGGCGGGGCCTGGAACCTGGGGTCGAAAAGTGCACCCCCAGAAACCGGGGTGGAGCTGTGCGCTGGCTAACAGGCCCAGGGGTGCTGCCCAGGGGCCGTCCCCCCCACCCCGGGCCTCCCTCCCTGCAGCCTCTAACTTGGCCCAGCTGGTGTGTGAGCAGCAAGGCGGGGGGGGGGGGGGGGGGGACCTCCTACCCGACAGCCCCAAGGCATCAGAACAGCCCCTCCCCGAGAGCTTAGAAGACCCCCGGGGGGCTCATCCCATTAATACTCGAAGAACCAAAAAAACTTCAGCATTAAGAGCTTTTAACCCGTTCTCACTTGCCTGGGTTACCTCTGCCGTCTAGTGAGCAATTAACACCCTTACACTGTCCAGTAAATTCTGGACAAGTTCTGTTAACAGCCAGCTGAGTACTGGGCTTACTGGTGATAGACCAGATTCTGGACCAGAAGACCCTCAGTGCTGTGAGGCCTCACAGCCCTTCCTTGGTCTAACGACTAGAATCAGACTTCTGACGGCAGTGGTGCAGACGACCCCGTGTGGGCCACTCCTGGAGAGGGTGTGACCAGCAGGGTCCCCACAGAAGCCCCCACGGGAGACTCGTAGGTCACAGTCCTATGGGTGCCAGCTGATCTGACGGGGGAAGGAAGCCGTGCATTTGGGAATGTCTGCAGCTCCCACGGCTACAGTCCAATGGCTTTGATGACCAGACTATTCAAAGCCTGTTGGCCAAGATCTCCTCCTCTTGTCAGACGTGCGGCTGCACCTCCGGGACCGATTCTCAGGCAACCCCACTGCCCTTTGCTCCAGGAGCCCTCGCTGTGAACGTCCGGCGCAGGCTCCCCGACACTGACGCTGGGGGTGGGCTGGCAGGCGCACGCGGTGACGGGGCTTGTCGGGGACTGACTTCCAGGTGAAGGCCGTGCTGGAGGAGATCCTGGAGAAGGTCCCGGAGATGTTCAACATGGCCGAGATCATGGCGAAGGCGGCTGAGAAGACCCCCTACGTGGTGGTCGCCTTCCAGGAATGTGAAAGAATGAACATCCTCACCAATGAGATGCGCCGCTCACTGAAGGAGCTGAGCCTGGGGCTGAAGGTAACACCGCACAGGTCAGCTGGGACCCAGGGCAAGACTTAGGAGGCAGGCGGGCCGCCGCAAGCGGACCCCCCACCTCAGCTGCAGAGCACAGAGCCCGGGCCCTGGGCGTTGTCGCTCTACCGCCTCCTCTGGGTTCCCCGGTCCAAACTACAGCACGGATGGGGTGGGAGAAACAAACTACAGCACGGATGGGGTGGGAGAAACAAGGCATGGGCCTGGCCAGGTCCGCGTGCCTGTGAGTGGCCTGGGCTGCCAGCGCCCCATCCGTATGTCCTTAGGGGGAACTGACCATCACGACCGACATGGAAGACCTGTCCACGGCGCTGTTCTACGACACCGTGCCCGACCCGTGGGTGGCCCGGGCCTACCCCTCCATGATGGGCCTGGCGGCCTGGTACGCCGACCTGTTGCTCCGCATCAGGGTGAGGACAGTGTCCCCGGGTGTCACAGCACACCTCCACCCCCCAGGGCCGGCAGGACCGCGGCTGTGAAGGGGCAGCGTGTCCCCGCCAGAGGCCTAGAGGCCCCCACTGGCCTGGCCTTCATCAGAGCAGGGCCGGAAGGGCCTGGCCCAGGCCACAGAGATGCCTGACAATGTAGGCACTTCCTGCAGAAGGGAGGGACAGCGGCCCGACAGCCCTCTGCGCCAGAGCCCAAAGCCCCAGGGGCACCGTCCGGGGAACCGCCTTGTCAAAGCCTCCTTTGGGACCCTAAATTGTCCTCGGATGTGAAGCCCCTCTCCAGACCCTCCTCCTCCCGTTCCCTCATTTAAACTGGAGCCAGCGGGCACCGGGCTCTGCTGAAGCACGTTTCCACCAGGAGCTCGAGGCCTGGACGACAGACTTCACCCTGCCCACCACCGTGTGGCTGGCCGGCTTCTTCAATCCCCAGTCCTTCCTCACAGCCATCATGCAGTCCATGGCCAGGAAGAATGAGTGGCCGCTGGACAAGATGTGTCTGTCTGTGGAAGTAACCAAGAAGAACCGGGAGGACATGACGGCACCACCCAGAGAGGGCTCCTATGTGTATGGGCTCTTCATGGAAGGTAATGAGGGTGCTGGTCAGAGGAAGCTTCCAGAGCCAGTCCCGCTGGGCTGGAGGGCAGAGACCAGCTGGGAGGGGGCAGGTGGGAGAGGCGCGCGTAAGGGGCATGTCGGCCGGAAGCTGGACGCTGGTGGAGACGGTGGCGCGAGTCTGAGAACGCCCTCAGACAGCGGTCCGGAGACCAAACCTGCCGCACAGGGCAGCCAGCCCGGCTCTGCCTGGCCGGAAACGGCAGGCGCGTCCTTAGGTGTGAGCACCTGTTTCAGGGCGGTGAGGAACACGGCCCTCCCAGAGGGCCTGGGGGCAGGGAGCCCGGGCAGACGGACAACTGGGGGCGCCAGCGTTCCCGCCCCAGTCCCACCTCCACGTGGCCGGGCGAGCAGCAGCAGGGAGGGCGCCAGCCGCCCCTACCTCCCCTGTCCTGCACCGGCGGAGGCCACAGGGCCACCAGGCAGCCTGGTCCCTTAGACCTGTCGAGCTGAGAAGCAGCTTTTTCCACCACAAACCGTCCCACTCAGCAACTGACGCCACCCCCTTACCTGTGGGGGTGTCAGGGTTTAGCCGGCAAAGGCTCAGGGCTCCCCAGTCCCCACGTCAGAGACAAGCACGACAGAGGCCGCTCTCCATGTTTATTTTGGAATGGCAGACAAGAAACACAAACACCATTAACAGGGTGAGTAGAAACGATAGTGGTCTGGTTAAAGGCAAATCAAAGTTCCGTGTGCGTGTGCACATATGATCGCGTGCCCTGTGCATGCACACGCAGGCTGGACGATGCACATATGACCTCCTGGGACTTCCAGCTGCAGCCACCACTTCCTGCCACTGAGGCTGAGAAGGCTGACGGACAGGTTCTGAAAATACCACCCATGTAAACGGGTGGCCCCGAGAGCTTGAGGCAGAGCTATCCCTCTGAGGCGCCTGGCGGGGTCCCAGGGGTCCCAGCATGCCCAGCACTCCTGCCCGGTCCTCTGCTCACAGCCCCACCTTCAGCCGAGCCTGCGCCAGTCCACCCCCTGGCGCCCCTGCCAGCCCCAGCTCGCTGCCGGCACACCACGCAGCACCCAGGCACGGCCCCACGGGCCACCCTGACCTCGCCGTGCTGTCCTGCAGGCGCTCGCTGGGACACCCAGACTGGAGTCATCGCTGAAGCCAGGCTGAAGGAGCTGACGCCAGCCATGCCCGTCATCTTCATCAAGGCCATTCCTGTGGACCGCATGGACACCAAGAACATCTATGAGTGTCCTGTGTACAAAACACGCATCCGCGGCCCCACCTACGTGTGGACCTTTAACCTCAAGACCAAAGAGAAGGCAGCAAAGTGGATCCTGGCGGCCGTGGCCCTGCTCTTACAGGTCTAGCGTGGCTGGTGCCAGGGTTGACAATTAGAAATTCAGCCCTGCCACTGTTACTTATTTTTATAAGAACTGATAGTTGCGTAACCCAGACACTTTAGAAGCACATCAAGGTGGACGGGCCAGAGAGTGCGGGCCGGATTAAAACAGAAGTCACTAAGTTGCGCTTGTCTGACTCACTGGAGCTGGGGGACTCCCCTGTTCCTGCTGCTGAGGCGAGCCCCCCAGGAGCCCAGCCCCCAAACCCTGCCGGCCCACAAGCAGCTCGGAGGTGTGGCCACAGCAGCTGTGGCCTCTGGCCTGATGCGCCACGCAAGCAACCCACCAGTGAGGGGCCAGGGCGTCCGTACCAGGAACTGCCACCTCCACAGTCCCCTGAGGCGCTGTCCCTTCTCCCAGGGACAGAGAACCTTTCTTGATTCAGACAAAGCCTCCCCCCGCCCAGTCCCGGGTGCTGAGACACGCCAGCCCAAAGGCAACTCTGTACCTTCAACGGCCCACTTCCTGAGCGTGCGCACAGAACATCGCGAACTTGGTTCCCGGGACAACCTTAACGTGTGTCCTTGGAGGTCAGAGGCTTGTCATGTCCACAGTAACTCCCGGAGGCCGTGGGTCCCTTGTCAGGAGGCACAGCACCTTCCTTTCCTCCCGCCCCTGCGGTCCCCGCATCCCGGGGGGTCCCCCCGCCGCACCCCGACTGTGGCCGGGCAAGCTGGGGCATGGGCAGTGCCAGCACGAGGGCCAGAGCCTGGCAGCCGGGGGTCCTGACTTCCCCCGGGGACACGCGCTGCAGCGAGCATGGGAAGGCCGACACCCCCACCCTCTGCCTATCTGTGTTCCGGGCCCCGGAACCTGTCCAGGGAGACAGGACTAAGGAAAACCACTGGTCCGATGAGGAAAAGCACCCCAAGCACACACAGCCCGCTGCACCCGGGGGCCGGCACGTGCTGGTCCCAGGGCTACCCTGGGATGACCTGGCTGACGCCTCAGGCCCTGACTTTCCGCAGCCATTCCAGCCAAGTGAGCGGGCTGCCGTTCGGGGCTGGCCGGGCCGGCGGCACACACACAAGGGGAGGGAGGGAGGAGCCGGGACGCTGGGGAGCACAGGGAAGGCAGCTAGCGGAGCCCGCAAACTCCAGCGGAAGCCTGACACCCCTGATGTTCTCAGGCTCACATGCAGAGCACAGGAGGCCCTCCAGGAGCATCTGGCCTCCGGCTAAGTTCAATCTGATGCTGAAGTTCTGTGAGAACTTTTTTCCAAGTGGTCTCACTGGAACCACAGAGAGGAGACTCCACCTAACTCTGAGGGTAACACTCGCAACAGTCCTGGGGCCTGGTGGGGCTCAAAAAAGAGAAGGAAAGATGCCCCTCCAATACTCGGGGGGTGGGGGCTGAGAGTCCAAGCCCTTTGGGGCTGCCCTGCGGAGCTCCCACAGCGCTTCCTGGGCAGCCCCTCTGCCGGCCAGGAGGGGTCGCTGCTGCCCTTCGTGTCCCAGCAGAAGAGCCCGCGGCCTCCACTCCTGGGACTAGACGGACAACTACCTACCAGCGGCCACCAGGCAACTCAGTTTTAATCCCTGGTAATAACCACAAAATGGGAAGGTTTTGCAATTTTGCCTGTAGAGCCTGAAATAAAACAGCAATTTCTTCCACACGTACTGTGGTTAGCTGACAAAACGACCTCCCAACTTTCCAAGAGATGATTCACCTTTGGGTCGCAATCCAGTGACAGGGACCCAGGGACGGTGCCTCCGCAGGTGCTGTGGGACCTGGAGGCCCTGCCTCCTGGGGGGCCGGAGGGCTGGGGGGGGGGGGCCACCCGGCGGGAGGGCCGGGCCAGCCTGAGGTGGTTAGCAGAGACAAAGGGAGCACCTCCTGGGAGCCCGGAGGGCTGGGGGGGGGGCCACCCGATGGGAGGGCCGGGGCCGGCCTGAGGTGGTTAGCAGAGACAAAGGGAGCACCTCCTGGGGGGCTGGAGGGGGGGAGCACCCGGCGGGAGGGCCGGGCCAGCCTGAGGTGGTTAGCAGAGACAAAGGGAGCACCTACTGGGGGGCTGAAGGGGTGGGGGGGAGCACCCGATGGGAGGGCCGGGCCAGCCTGAGGTGGTTAGCAGAGACAAAGGGAGCAGCTGAGCATGGAGGACACAGGCCCCGATTGCTCAAGCCGGGCCGTGGCACAATGTTGACTCTGGTCCCACAGAATCTGCAGGAATGTGAACGCTGTTTACCGAAAGCCTCTCTCCAAACAGAAACCCAGTGCCCTGGCACATTCTTTTGGCTTCTCTAGTCTAATTGTCCCACAGGACAATTTAATAACTAGTTTGAAGGCAAACAGTGTTAACGGACGTGCTGCTGCCCCGGAGCAGTGTAGCCACGGCCACCACTCCACCCGCTTCCCACCCACTAAAGCCTGCAGATGCCGGCCCTGGCGGGGAGGGGCTGCACTCGCTCTCAGCCTTCCCCGAGGCTCCCAGCACTGGAGCGCCCCATGCACACAGCCAGGCTGTGCGGACGAGGCCAATCACGCCTTCCAGAGCCCACGAAGGGGACCATCGGCAGCCGCCAGTCCTCAGGAGGGAGCCACGTGAAGTGGCTTCCGGGGCAACGTGCAGGGTGGAAAGCAACCCGCCCTGACAAAGGAGGAGCTGCCATACCCTGGGGCCCGAAGGCCTTCTCTCAGGAAGGTCTTTCTCTGTGAAGGTTCAAGCACCTGGAGATGTAGAGATTGGGCAGCAAGGCTTTGAAATCTGCTCCTGGAGACATAGGGCAGTGGCGGGGAGAGGGGGGCACCCTGGCCTGTGACAAATCTACATGCTACGTGTTTTGAAGATGCCCTGCTGTGAGATGACACAAACCATGTTTTAGGCAGATGCAATAAAAATGAGGTTCATTCTTAAAAAATTTGCAAAGAAAAAAAAAATGAGGGAAACCCACAGATGAAAAGAGACTTAGGTGACACATCACTATATCATACAAGGTCTGGACCTTACCCGGAACCTCAAGTCAAACACACAGAAAAATTTTAATAAAATAAAAAATATAAGGTGAACTGAAACTGTGAGCACGTTCGGGGTATTTGATGACACTAAGGTATTCTTGCTCATGTTTCAGTCAGATGTAATACTGGTACAAGGTTTGGGGTGGGGTTTTTTATGAGACTTTATATTTGGGGGGGGTGGCAATATACACATATTATCTAGAAATACAGACCAGTACGCAAATGTCAGAAGAAACAGGAGAGAGAGTCAAAAGTGGCTGCTCGGGAGGCAAGAGAGGCAGGAACTAGCTGCTCGGTGTCGGATCTCTAGCATTTCTTTCTAAATTCGTATGTTATTTGAATAAAATAATAAAATAAGTAATGAAAATATGGAGGAAAAACTAAATGATGAAATTAAATACGTTTTTGTTTTAATGAAAGAAGCCCGGCACCAGCACCCAAGGGAGCCCCTGCTGTGCAACCGTGCGCACCCCTTCCCCGCACCTGGGCTAGCTGCCCAACATCCCCACCCAGAGCCGGGAGACAGGTCCCCTCTGGGGCCATCCGGGGGGCGGGCAGGGTCACTCGGGAGAGGCCCCACCTCTACCAGCAGCCGCACAGCCAAGCAGCAGCCTGGGTCAGCCTTGCTCGCGTCCCACCGTGGGCCACAGCCGGTGGCTCCGGGCGCTAAGCGGAAGCCTCCATCCCTAGTGGCAGGCTCCTCCCGGGTGGGCAGAGCATGTCCTGTCACCGAGCGTCCCTCCTGCTCCCACCGCCCTGGCCGCCCGCTCAGTGATGCCAGCCTGGGCCGCAGTGCTGGCGTGAGGTGACAGGGCCACCCAATCTAGCTCCAGGCCTGGAAAACTTTGGTGACAACCATGGTGACCCGCAGGACAGAGGTCCCAGGAACCCCCTCCCCCGAGACAGAAGTCCCGGCCCCACACGTGGCCTCGCAAGACAGCACCTGTCGTCCTCAGAAGAAGTTCTTAATCAGCGGAGTCACCATCTTCACCCACAGCTTCACCTGCCGACTCGGCTGCTCAAAGGTAGCGGACGACACCACACCTGAGCGCAGGTAGAGCTGCTCCTGCTCCTGAGGGAGAGGAACAAACAGGCATTAGGGTCCCCCACAGCACCGGGTGACATGGCCCGTCGGCCCCGACGTCCCATGTGGAGCCGGCTTGGGCGCTGGGGCGCAGGGGTGCTGGGGCGCCAGGCAGGGGAGGCGGCCTGCAAGCCGCCCTGTCAAACCTGCCCTAGCGAGCAAGCTAAGAAGCCCACGTCTCTACCCTTTTAAGACCAACATGTGTGTGGGGTAGATGACGTGGAGTGAAGTAGAGCTGGCAGAAAAAAAGCACACAATCACCCTCACTAAATAAGGCTGTGCAACTTAAAGACACGTTCTTGAAATGGGAGGGTTTCTCTTAAGTTGGCAAAAAGCTGTTCTGTCTTGCGGTGACCCTGAGCCGACAGAGGCCGTGTGCTCTGCTGCCGGAGACGGGGTCACGGCATCTTCCCAGAGAGCAACTTGGCAACAGGTATCAAAGCCTTAAGAAGCGCCCCTTGCAGGAATTTATCCCAAGAAAAAAGCCATGCACTCCAGATCTCTGTGTGCTGCCATCTGTCACAGCGACATTTATGATAGGGAAAAACTGGAAACCACCTAAATGTCCACAACTAATTAAAGAAAATAAACCCGTGTGACGAACCAGCACGCACCACATGCTGATCGTGTTCTAGAAGACGACAGAGAATATAATCCTAATTTCATTAAAAAGACCATTCACACCTTTCCACACACCAAGAACGAGAGGGAATCCTTGGAGTGACTTCAGGGACATCACTGAAAGCAGAGGCAGGTGTCTTCCAATTTTTCTGAATTTTTACAATGCACGTTTATTTTATACTTAAAAATGGGTTTGAAAACACTTGTATAAGCCTTCTCTTAAACTGTGCTCAGAATCTTTGAGAGAAAACACTTTCTTAGACAATACACCCTCTAAGTCCCGTGTTTCCATTAGTAAGGTATTTGACGAAGTGGTCAGGAAGCGATCCTACTGGTTCCCACCACTCGGGGCTGAGAGGGCGATCACTCTGGATCTTGCATCCCTTGGTCTGGAAGATACCGACTAGCCCGCACCACCATGAGGACCCGACCGAACGGCCTTGAAAACAGGGCCTGCTGCAAGCCCAGGAGCGCCAGAGGGAGCACTGGGATGATGCTGCTGGACCCACCCGGGTAGCTGAACAGGCTCTTCCCTGGCGGCAGGGATGACCCAGCAAGAACGGGGGACAGAGGACACAGCGGGAAGTGTCCACAGCTTTCCCGTCCAGGCAGACCCAGGACCCCGACTTCCTCTGCATGGCTTTCAGGCTCATGCCCTCTCCACTCTCTCGGAGCCAGGGTCCATGCGGCACTTCCAAGCTGAGCGGGCTCTTGGCTGTCAGAGGCGAGGGCCCCGGGCCCTGGCTGGACGTGCCTGACGGAGGAGGCGCCTGGGGCCCGGGGGGCGAGCCTGCAGAATTCTCCACAGACCCAGCTCCAGCTTTATGCTTTCAAACAAATACTCAGCCAAGATTTCAATTAAATTACCAGAAACACTTAAGGTTCCTCACAGACCCCACAACAGGGCTGGAGAAGGAAGTCAGCTGATCAAAGTTACAATGCTGTTCGAGGGAGTCTTTCTCGGGTCACAAGTGGTAAACCGTGTTCTCTGAACAAAACCAGGAAGCTTTCAGTTTTTATAGTGCGTACTAAGTGAAGGGAGGGGCTTCGGATTCTGATAAAAATATCTCTCCATTCCCAGTGCGATACAAATAGGGCCCTTCCCTGTATCTTCCCGAGAAGACAGGGAGCAGGGACACGGGTGGCCGGGGTTCTAGGGACTTTCTGGGCCGTGGGGAGGTTGTGTGGCCGGGCAGTCCCAGGACCAGGCACTGTAGGGCCACCTGGCAGGAGTCGGGGGCTGCAGTCCCAGCATCTAAGTATATAGGTGGAATTATCTAGAAACGTGTTTCTGCATTTCAAAAGCACAGAAATCAGTGTGCCTCGGAAGAAAGGAAGAGCTGCAGGGGCGTGAACTGCCACCCTCCCACAATCTAAAGCCCCTGGGATTCAGGTTTGGGAAGAAAAGGAAAATATCCCAAATATGTCATTTGGGAAAACAGCTCCTGACCACAACCGGCCCAGCTTCTCTCCAGATCCAGGATGTGGGTTCAATCCCCTCACTCAGGAGGTCGGGGAGAGGGGCCAGTACCAGGACCCTGGGCACAGGCCTGGGGGACTTGCCCCCACAAATCAACCCAGATCTCTGGGGAACTGGTCCTGGCCTGAGGCCTGGTTCACACCCACAACTCTACTGCCCCAGGCAGGGGCTCACAGACCGAGGCGTCTCTGCAACTGGTCCAGAAGTCCAGCAGACCCCACTAGGGTGTGGCCCTGCCCCTCTCGCACCAGTGACTCCGACTGGAGCCTCAGCTGTGAGGCTTCCTCATTTTCTGGAAGCCTCACGGTAGCAAGAAACCTGCTGAGCGGCTCAGATTCCGCACTGGCCACCCAGAGCACAACCGCTGCCACTTCCTCTGGCCCCTCGTCGTGAAGGCCTTCCCGGCACCACGGCCCCACTGGGCCGCCGACAGGATTCCCAGATGGCAGAAGGCAGGTCCCAGGGACAAGGCAGTTACCGTGTCCTTGTCCAGCAACAAAGGCTCCCACAGTTTCGCAACAGTCATTCCCAAACACTGGAGAATACAAGCTTCACAAAGTCAACAGCCGAGGCTTCTGAGGTCTGGCCCACAGCAGCGTTATCTGTGTTCCTGTGACTCAGGAGGGAAGCTGGCCCCCTCCATGGAAAGGCTCTGCCGTAAAGGTCACAGACAGGAGCGCATGGCACCGCCCCACTCTCACGTGCACGGCACGGGGCTCGCACTCTCCCACAGGCCACCACACACGCAGTCCCACAAAAGCACTAACGAATTCTCAGCAACTTTGTTTTTCTCTAGACAGAAAACAAAATATTCCACCACAGAAGGAGGGCCGACATAGCTGCTGACCCTTGGGGAACCACCCTGCATCCCTGCCCCAGTGAGGAAATGGGGTTCTCCCCCTGCTTCTCTGGGCCGTTAGCCAGCCAGCAGTACGGGGCTCAGGCTCTCCAACCCCAGCTCGAGAAAGGGCTGCTCTCCTCACTTCCAAGTGGCTGAGAACACGGGCCTAACCTGTATCTTCCAAGGGGAGCAGGTGGGTCCTGGACTGGCCACCTGCGCCCGATGGCCAGTGCACCCCACAGGCTGAGCCAGCCAGAGTGGGTTAGGTTTCCTGAGCCCCCAGCTCCCATGCTCAGGAGAACACTTGCTTCTCCCCCTCATGGACAGAAGGACAGAAGGACAGAAGCCCTATTACAACTGTGAGCATGAGGACAAGAAACTCCAAGACGCTGGAACTCCCCAAGGAAAAAGGAACCTGCTTTGCCGATCACCGTCCCCTGGCCAGGGGTAAGGGGCCAAGGCAGCCAAGAGTTTCTGCCCGCCCGCACATCGCCCACCTCCAGACTCCGCACACCCGCAGGCCCTCCGCACCGTTCCCAGTGCGCCCATTCCCCAGCCAGAGCGCCCCGCAGGGAGACAATGTGGAGTGAGACAGAATCCAGGTGACAGGTGCACACGGACTCTACGGCTCAGAGACGGAGGACGGGGCTGCCCATGCCTTGAAATTACTCCCCTCTCCACAAAGCCCCTGTGCACGGGTGCTCGGGCTGCTTCCTGAGGCCTGCCTCTTCTGTCTCTACTGACAGAGACGGCTGGCGCCCTGAGTGCCCGTTCTGCCTTCCTGGCCGGCCCGTGGAGGTCCTGCTGGTGGTCCCGGGGCCTGAGGGAGCCTGGCTCCTCCCCCACACACCCGCTACGGCTGACCTGCATTCTTGCTAGAGGCGGGTGAGCAAACAGCGCTCTTGCCCGCACCGGAGGGAGCTCTTGGGGCCGTGGGGCAAGAGCAGCTCAGCGGAAGGGGGGCAGGAGGGCGCGTAGCTTCTAAGGGCGGACCTGTGGCGGGCTTCTCTTGGGACCGGCCTTCCGGCCATCAGCAGACTTGTGAGGACTCGGGTTCTTTCTCACACTCAAGATGACAGCAGGGACCGTTCTCAGGGGACACAGCGACTCAGGCAAGGCTGAGCACCCAGCTACCCCCCACTCTGCCCGGGAAACCCCATCGTCCCGACCAACCTGGTGAAGCTGCTGCTGCAGGGCCCGGCTCTCCGTCACTATGGCGATCTGGGCCTCCAGGTCCCGGTGAACCGACCTGTACCCAAAATTAGGAGAGCCAATCAACGTGAGACAGGGCAGGCTGCTCCCTGCCAGGTACAGCCAGAGGCCTGCAGGGAAAAGGAAACGTGCAGACAGGAAATGAGCACAGCATCAGCCAAGAGCCTCTCCACGCTTCGTTCAACCTAAGAGAAAAGCAGCCCTGCTGGGAACAAGTGGTCAGGTGCTGCACGGAGGGCAGGGACCTGCAGCGCCCGCGTTCCCGGGAGGACGCTGCCTCCTCTCTTGCCCAAGCACAGCGAGAGGTAGGTCCTTCAGGAAGCCCCGGGAGGCCTGTGCTCAGGTTCTGCTCTCACCACCCCATGCTAACCACAGCCCCTCCCAGAGATCTCAGGGCCTCTGATACCCGCTCTCTGAACTGCCTTGGCCACATCCTGGCCATCGGAACGGGGAGCCCACCCTGGCCAGAGGCTCCATGGTCCTGCCACAAGCACCGAGGGGACAAAGTCCATACCTGCGTCTCAGGAAAGACACCCCCACTGTGCTAAGAAGACAGCGTAGGGAAGGGCAATCCTCCTACCCAAGTCCGTGGGCATGGGGCTGTTCCACGGGGGCAGGGGATACAAAGGCTCTTGGTAAGTACAGGTTACTCCATTTTGCATCCCTTCCCACCCAGGGACACACAATTCTCCGTTTCGGGCTGCTGACACACCACACCCAAAAGGACACCGTCCCTGAGTCCCTAGTCCCTGCTAGGGACTCAGGGCCATCCAAGCCAGACACCTGAAGTCCACTAGAGGCCAGTGGAGAAGAGAACCTAAGAGGTCCTGTAAGTTTCTATCCCACTGGGATAGAGAACACCACTTCCCCTTTTCTGCTAGGAAATGAGCCGGCTGACAGCACAGCCAGACAAAAAGCAGGGCATGGTATGACCAGCCATGGGGTAAGGGGGACGGGGTCCTGCCTCATCCCCCAGCATGCTGACATGTGCGTCGTGAAGGCTGCGGATTGTCTCAGAATCCTAACCTGCCCCTCGAAACAGACAACAGGCAGCTGGGTCTGCTGTGCACCTGGTCCCCCACACTGTCCCCTCCCCCAAGTCCCAAGGCCTGCTTGCTTGGGAGGCCGTCACAACTACTTCTCCTAAAGAGACTACTCCCAAAACCTGACCTTCCCAGGACATCTGCTGCCCCAGACTTCCTTTCTCCCAGGGGAGCCCAGACTTGGGTCTGACCTCTGTCTTTTCCTCCACACTACACCCTCACTAGCACCAAAAACGCTCAGCCCAGAAAACTCAGCCTATTGTCCGGTGCTGGAGTTGGCCCCGGCTCCGTGCAAGGCTCCCCTGATCAGAGCCAGCCTCCTCATGCCCTCCCACCACCGCTGGTCTCCCCTCTGCCAACATGACCCTTTCAAAGGGCCCACAGACACACATGACCATCATGAGCAAATCAACAACATGTAATACACACCAAGGAGCCTAAAATAGATGGCCATTTCCTAATTCTCACTCAGAGCAAGAGCATTTCCAAGAATACCTTGGGTAAGAGATGACGATGCTCTGCTGTCTGTTCCTGTAATGTGCTCGACCCTCACCCCCCACACGGGGCCACATCAAAGCCGCCTGCCTGCCTGCCTGTGCATGTCGCTCAGTCAACTGTACCACCCCACGGGGCCACTGCCGTGTAGGCAGCCGTGGGGCTCACCTTATCTCCTGTCAAGAGACCACGGGGGTGTGCCGGCTGGGCCCTGGCACTGTTCCACATGCCCGGGGAGGTCTGGGCAGAATGGCTGAGCCTTGACCGCTGCAGTGCTGGCTCTCCTCCTTTGCTAGGCTCAGCCTCTCCCACCCCGCCTCTGCACAGAGCCTGAGGCTTGGGGCCGGGGCCAGGGCCAGGGGCAGACCTCCTCCAGCCTCAGAGTTTTCCACCGGCCACTGCTGTTCCAACTCTTGCAATGTCACAATCTGAAAGACTCAAAAGCACCGGGGACGCTCAGTGCTCCTCGTCCAGCCGGCTCTCCAGAGTCCGCTCAGACAGGGACAGAGCGCGCACACAGCAGGGAGGCCCGATACCCACGTGGCTGATGTGGGCTAAAGCTGATGTGAATCATGCCACCCTCGGTGTGTCCATCCAAGGCTCCTGGACCACAGGGCCTGCTGGGCAAGACTGAAAAGACCTGGTCTTAGGCGTATTTTTTATTTCTGAAATCTGCCTAAATGTAGATCTCTTCCTCACAAGGCAACCTAGGGGCCAGCCACGAGAGGCAGCTGGCCCAGGCCCGGCCCACGCCAGCAGGTCTTCGCACCACTGCACCCCAGCCCCGAAGGAAAGCTCTCTCCCACTGATACACGTCCACGTGCCGCACAGAGGTCACCTGGGCTCTACATTTCGTGAGACAAGAGCTTCTCAATCACCCCACTGGGAAGGCACAACAGACACCTGTCTTCTTTCGGCTTTTGTCTCTGGCCCAGGCTGGCCTCAGGAGAGCATGTGCGAGTGATGGGCAGCACGAATTTTGAACCTACTGGCCGCCTTGGTGAGGCCCGCAACCGCCCCACCGCTTCCCCTGTAGACCCATGTGGACTGTGATCTTTCTCCATCCAAAAGGACATAAAGACCACTGATGTTGAGGCCACGTGGTGCTGTGCCCCAGGAGCTCGACACACCGCCCCATGAACAGCCAGCCCTTCAGGGTGCAAGCTCTCCAAAGATGGGACGTTTCTGCTGCTGGGCTAGGCTGGGAGGACAGCCAGGAAACTTTCATTCAGGGAGGGACTCAAGAGGGTGCATCCCTCACTGGGAGCCTGAGCACACTGGGAGGGTGAGGGGCAGGGCGGGGGCTCTCGCACTTCCCAGCAGGGCCATAAGCCTGTTATCAAGCCCAGGGCCTGACCTTTGTGCCCAACACGTCTACCAATCTAGGACCCGCCAGACTGGGAGAGACTCCGCAGCAGGAGCGACAGCACGGGAGGGGACTGGCCATGGGCAGTCCTCAGCCCCAGAGGGAGCATGCTAGGGATACACAGATGACTGAACTGAGTCCCAAGACTTCTGCGGGCTCCCAGCTCCACAACGAGAACCCTCACTGCCTGCCCCGGCTGCTTCTTGTGCTCTGCCCGCGCCTACGGTCCCTCCTCCACACGGTCCCAGCACCTCGATGCAGGGTAAACCAGATGGCCCAAGGGCTCCCACAGAGCTCCCTCACCAGTCCTCTGAGCTTTTCCCATGGCCTGGCCGCCTTCCGGCCTCACTCCCTCCCGACCTGCCCCCGACCTGCCCCCTCACTCCTCCTCATGCCTAGCATGGTCTCGGGGCCTCACACTCCTGGGCCCTCCACCTGGACCCTCCAGCCAGGGTCTGTGCTCAGCAAGTGTCCCCTCCACAGAGAGGCCTTCCCAACCCCCCCCCCCCCCCATCTAACAGACCCCCATCGGCCCGGATTCCTCCTTCTGCTCTGGTCTTCTACATAACCCATTTCCCTACCTGACCTTATATTTGAACAGATGAATCTGTTTGTATCTGCTTCCTGTTAAACGAAACAGACGCCTGGGGAGGGCAGGGGCTTTGTCTGGTCCCCAGTGACTGGTTCCCAACACCCTGAATGCTGCCTGGCACACGGTAGACCCTACATAAATACTTGTTTGAACAAAATAAATGAGGCTAACGGTGATCTTCCAACACACGATGATGAAATTAAGTACAAAAAACTGACTTCTAAATCAGGAGCTCACGACTATTTCTGGTGGGAGAACTTCCCTGAGGCTCTCTCCAAGAAAAATGTCAACTTATGCCCCTTCCTTCACCTCTGCCACAATATTCCGCAACAAATTTCAGAGGATTCTCAGACCCCTATAAAAATACAAGGGGACAGGAGACACCACAGTCCCGACCTCAGAGGGCTAAGCACTTGCCTGTTACACTCCGGGCCACTTCCCGAGGCCGGGAGGCCGGGCCTGCCCCTCCCCCGCAGAGCGGTCGGTGTGGGTGCGGCCCCGCCCCAGCACACACCTGTCGGCACCCGGGGGAGGCACGTGTGCCCCGGACACACAGGATGGAGCTGCCCCAGCTCGCACTGCAAGCTCACCTTTGGGCACTATGCCAAGCCGCCTGTCGGGAAAGCAGTAAAAATAGTGACAATTCTCACAATCATTAACAGATTCCTCTGTCAGCAGGAGCCAGAAATCTCTTAATCCAATGGCCTGCCCCACCCTGGCCACACACATTGGGCTGTCAGTGCTAGGGTACTGCACCAGATGAGATCCAAGGCAACACCTCAAAGCTCATTTTCTGATCCTCCCCTGAGACGTCCCCCAGCGTGGACGTGGCCCCTGCCCCAAGGGGCTGTGTGTCTCCCCAGCCAGAAGTCCCGCGACGGCACCGGGCACAGCTCAGGCCCACTCCTCTCCAGGGAGCAGGAGACGTGAGAACCAGGCCCAAAAGACACATCCGTCATCCCCACTCAGGCTCCTCTGGGGCTGCTGCCTCCCCAAGACCTAGAGAGATTAGTTCGTTGGCACGTGACAGATACAGTGCTTACAACCGCTGACAGCCATTGTGCACCTGGCCCCAGACCCCGCTGTCCACCAGGACCAGGTTTAAAAGGCGAATCCCTGTAGCCACCGAGATGTCTTTCAGTAGGTGGATGGATGAATAAACTGTGGTCCATCCAGACAAGGGAATGCTATATAGCACTAAAATGAAAGAGCTATCCAGCCATGAAAAGCCGTAAGGTTTAAGGACCTTAAACGCGGGCGCCTGGGTGGCTCAGCTAAGCCGCCGACTCTTTGCTTTCGGATCAGGTAATGATCTTGGGGTCATGGGATCGAGCCTGCATCGGGGAATCTGCCTGAATCTGCTTGTCCCTCCCTCTCCCCCTCTGCTCCTCCCCTCACTCTCTCTAATAAATAAAATCTTTAAAAAAAAAAAAAAAAAACCTTAAACACCCATTACTAATGTTTAACAGCCAGTGTGAAACGGCTACAAACGGTGTGAGTCCAACTGTATGACATTCTGGGAAAGGTGACAATATGGGACTGTCAGAGTCAGGGACGGACAGGAAGCACAGAGGATGTTCAGGGCAGTGAAAGCCTGTGTGACACTGTGATGACAGATATATGTCCTCCCCCGTGTGAGCCCATGAATGCACACCACCAGGATGACCCCAGATAGAAAGTGTGGACTCTGGGGGATGACAATGTGTCAATGCCGGTTCATCAGTTACGAGCGTACTCTCCGCTGCTGGACGCTGACAGTGGGGAGCCTGGGCGTGAGTAGGGCGCGGTGTGTGAGAAATCTCTATACCTTCCCCTCAATTTTGTTCTGACCCCAAACCGCTCTAAAGAAGTTAAGCCTTTTAGGGGCGTCTGGGTGGCTCAGTCATTAAGCATCTGCCTTCGGCTCAGGTCATGATCCCGGGGTCCTGGGATCGAGCCCCACATCAGGCTCCCTGCTCCGCGGGAAGCCTGCTTCTCCCTCTCCCACCCCCCCTGCTTGTGTTCCCTCTCTGGCTGTGTATGTCAAATAAATAAATAAAATCCTTAAAAAAAAAAAAAAAAGAAACTAAGTCTTTAAAAAATAAATACAGAAAATAAGTATACATCTTCACTTAAAAGACTAACTGTAACTATACGAGCTGTGAACTGCTGTGCTGGGCACCAAATGCAAAACAAATGAAAGCACAGATGAAAAAAAAAAATACAGACACCCAGCGCCAACTCAGGTGACCATCCTGCAGCATTCCAGGTGCTTCCAGCTCACAGAGCCTCAGTGCACCCCGCCTATGGGGAAAGGAGTGAGGGCCAGGCCACAGGAAACGGCCCAGGCACGAACCTGAGGGGCTGCTGGCGGCCTCATGTCTAACACGGACCTCCAGCCAGCCCGCCCCCCAGCCGCCCCTCCAGAGGTCAAGAAGATGCAGCTAAGACCTCCAGCTTCAGCAGTGTCCTTCAGGGACCCACGGGGCGGGGGCAGCAACAAAATCACAGGTGACAAGGACACCTCTCCTCCCCAAGAGATGCAGGACCCCCCCCCGCCCCGCCCCAGGCCCATCCACCAGCAGCCCATTTGCGGCCCATGAGCCTCTGCGCCCTGTGTGTTCCAGCGCCCACCCCACGACCCCCGGGGCCACCTCCCTCTTGGCCACTAGAAACCCCAACAGAATGCACGTCAGGTCACCGTACTCTCCTGAGGGCGAACCAATGCCATCACCCCGTGTCACACAGAGGTTGGACCAGGTCCCTCCACGTTTGTCAAAGGTAAATTTGGCCTGAAAACTAGGCTTCAAGAATCCAAGTCTGATGGCCTCTCCAGCCCATTGCAAGTACAAGGGGCTCCCCTCCCTCAGCTTTCTGAATAGGTGGCCTTTGCAAAAACCCAAAGAAAACTTAACAGACCACGTTGCAAAAGTCTCTCGAGTACATGCCTTTAAATAGTGGAAGGTTTCTCTGGTACTTCGAAGCAGCATTAAAATGACAAATACTCAAGTCGGCTAAGGCATCAGCAAAGCACACCGGTGAGACGTGCCTCTACTCAGGAGCCCACCAAACAGAAGAATCACTGCCTCCACAGGAGTCACCTCCCACAAGGTCCTTCCAACGAGGCATCTGAACCACCGCTTGATATGCCCCCATCCTTGATGAGCCGGGAAGGACTGAAAGATACACCCTAGTCCTTGGAACCTCCTGCCATCAGGCTGAGCTGCTATCCACTGGCACTGGCTGCCCGGTGTGGTCGCTTCCATGAGGAGGATGCCTCCTGCCAAGCGTGCTGGCTGCCCGCGGGCAGGGCCCACGCGAAGTGTTCCTGCGTCACTTCACCCATGGGGCCACCATCAGGTTCAACACCAAGTCCCTCCCTGACTGACGGGGGTGGGGGGGGCGGCGCTGTTAGAGCCACAAGGATGTGGACGCTGCGAACACGGGACCCCGGCTCACTCTCCTCACCCAGGGCTTATGGGAGCACTGGGAGCCGAGATGAGCCAGGCCTGTCCTGCAGGAGTGTGGGTAAGGCTCGGGTAGCGGGTGCTCAGCCCGCAGCAGGAATAAACCGACACACCACCCGTACCCAGCACAGGCCCTGCGGAGAGCAGCCAGCCAGTGAACCCCACCACCCACCCCAGCCTCCACCTGGGCTGCCTGCTCCTCTCCTAGGCTGCTTTGGGGGAAATGAGCATCCAGGAATGAACCAGAAAAGGGGGCCAACTTAAGGGCCCCCCCAACTATCGATCTCAATCACAGGAAAGGACCCTGACTTCAGCACTGACCGACCTCTGACCTCTGACTCCTGGCCCCCCTGCTCATGTACCACATCCCCCATTCCCTCTCTCTCACACACTCTCATACACACACACACAGGCAGGCACACGTGCCCTGGGATTCCTGGCCTTCCCCACTAACCCAGTGCTCCCAAAGTGCAAGGCCCCACCTGGGGCGGGGCAGAAGCACGCCCGTCCGGGAACAGGCGAGCCCCACTGGAAGAGCCGGTTGGGTGTTTCTGTTTCGACAGTAAATGGGGGGGGGGGGGTCACTGCTCACTGATCAGTACTGCCGCTTCAGGGAAATAACCCACGGCCCAGTCAGAACCGTCAGGCCAGGCTGAGCTGGGGGGCCCCAAGTGCCCCAGGACAGACGAGGAGGGAGCGCTATCTAGGCGTCCCCTGCACTGCTCCCTAAACACATGTCCCCTCCAAAGAACAAAGCTTCCCCCACCTTTCAGCTCAGTCTTCAATACCGCGTGCCCAGGCACCTTCGCTGTTCTCATAAGGAACAAAACCAACCCTAAAATACTTTCCACACCTCCTCCCTGGTTAGCCCTGCCAGCCCTGAGGCATCTGACCACCTGCCTGGCTCAGCCCGACAGCACAATGAGGTAGTCCACTTCCCACACCCAACGAGGCCACCTGCCCAGGCAGTGGGCCTCCCAGCAGGAAGTGGGAACCACCCAGGAGGCCAGAAGCTCTATCAGTGATTATTAAGGCCTCAGAAACTCCTGGGGAGTTGTTTTGTTTTGTTTGAAAAAAAATACCGCATTGGATTTGTCCCCAGAGAGCTGGATTCAAGAGACTGAGGAGGGCAGTCTGGGCTTTAATATTTCTTTTAACGTATCCCCAGGTGAAAACCACCGATGTAAGAAAAAAAAGACTTCCACCCAGGCAATGATCCCAAAATGACCTCAGACCTAAACAACGCAGACAAGTGGCTGTGGCCGTCTGCAGGCTGGACTCCCAGGCAGAGACCAGAGACCGAGAGAACACCACCCCCTCCTCCATCAGCCCTTCTGCAAGACTCCAGGACCAGTCCAGGAGCAAAACAGCCTCTGACCACCAAAGAGAAGCCAGAAAAACCACACGTCACCCGTGGCCAGAGGCTCTCTGCGTCGGTCACTTTTCTTCAGCCACAGGACTAAGCAGCTCGGCTGTGTGGCCCCTGGAGCATCAGGAGTGACTCCGCCCCACAGGCAGGTGCCCTCAAAACAGCGAGCAGCAGCGGGGATAATCCCTCTGCTCAGCATAAGGTTTTAAACCCGTTTATCGCCGTCTCAGACCGCGGCCCTGGGATTATGGCACGCGTGGGCTGCCCCAGGAATGCACTGATGCCTGTGGGGATCGTAATCCACATGCTGTTCAGACCATGACCCATGTATGGGCAGCGCCGCATGGCTCAGAATGGAAAGGACGTGGCCTCGACTTCCTCAGCTATGGAAAAAAAGCTGAGGATTCACAAAGAGGAAAAAGAGCCACAGTGGGGAGGGAAAGACTGAAAAACCAGACTGTTTAATACCAAATAATTCATCCCCAACACATCCTCTGTCCCTGCGAAGGGCCCAGCCGATGCAGGAGAGACCGCCGACTAGGGAAGGCGACGGCACGGGCCTCTCCACCCCTACCCCCCCACCCCCCCCCCGCCCCCCGAGAAGTTCCGTGCGCACTTCCTGAAACGGCCACCCACGTCACCTGTGTTAAGTTCTGGGAGCACGAGAGGGAGAACTGTGCACAACTGAAACTCAGATAGGAGGTGGCACGTGCACACGGCTGCCGGGAGGACGAGAGAGGAGGAGGGCCCGGCGCTCACTGCATACCTTTGGCGTGGAACGTCCAGCCCCGCCGCCAGTACTCCTGCAGCTGGACCCGCTCCTGCTGCCCCAGGCTGCACACCTCACTGAAGAACTGTCGCTCGATGTGCACGTACGCGGCCGGGATGGCCCCCGCCACCCCCTTGGCTCCAAAGAAGCCGTTCACCTCCGGGGAGGCCAGCAAGATCTGGTACTCGGCCCGAGTGCCTAAGACCAGGTCCATGTAGGCCTGCGTCAGGTTGAAGTAGCCGGTGGTGAGATAGACCTTGGCTCCTCGCTCAGCCTCTGTCAACAGGGTCTCCGTGACGATCTCGTCAATCTGGATCTCAAAAGGCTTCATCTGGATCAATGGGTAAATCCAGGTATCGGGGGCTGGCCTCCGGTCCCCGGCAGCTGCTGCATCCTCCTGAGTCAAGAGGGAGTCGCCATGGAAGGTCTGGGCGTGCAGCACTTGCTGGCGGGCCCTGGCCGAGTTGATCACATCCATCACCCTCTTGTTGGCCGCCCTGCAGTATGCAGCCCGGTCACCTGTAGGGACACACGGGAGGGAAGGGTGAAGGAGGAAAAGTGAAGGCTCTGGACTCTTGCCTGCACGGGGACATGGCAACAGACAGGCAAGTGCAGATGCCCTGACCATCTACGGACATGCTTCAATGGAGCACTGGCCCCAGGCTCCAAGCCAGGCTCCTCCGTGGATATCAACATCCAAGGAAAGGCCACGAAAAGCCTGCGCCAGGGAACGGGAAAAGGCCTCTACCAGTTCCACTTATAAAAAGTTCATTTTTTAAAAGATTTTTTTTTAAGTCATCTCCACACCCAATGTGGGTCACGACCCCAAGATCAAGAGTCACTTGCTCTACCATGAATCCAACTGAACCAGCTAGGCACCCCCATAAAGTTCAAAAACAGGCCAGACTACTTGAGGGCGACAGAAATCAAGGGAGTGGAACCTTGGGATTCAGGGCCTGAGAGGGGACCGGAGGGCGCTTCCAGGAGCCAGCCCACGAGGCACACGCATGTGAACTGCACGCCTATGGGTGGTGTTCAGCGTGTACTTCAGCGAGGTTTAACAATAAAGGTACATGTGAGCGTGAGCCGCAAAGCATGGGCACAACTGTGGGCTGAGCAAGCGCCACATGGTGGGACAGTGGGAGCGGGGCCCCCAAGGTGCAGCACGTGGACAGGCAGGCTGGGACCCTGCATGTCTACACAAGACACTGGGGACAGGTAGCTGTCCAGACACACTGACGGACGAGAAATGACCACTGGAGACAGGCAGCTGTCCAGACACACTGAACGGACAAGAAATGACCATAAATGCTATCAGCAGACGACAACCCTGAACACTAACAAGCCGGCATCCAACCTGAGAAGTGAGGATAAAACCAAAAGCACAGTGTGAGCGGGGAGCAGGCAAAGAGCAAAGTTCACAGAGTGACAATGATGGGAGAACAGAGAATGTCCACGCTGCCCAGAGCTGGCCCTCCGGGAAGCTGAGCAAACAGCCAGCCTCGGGGAAGGCTGAGCCAGAATCAGAGGAACAGGACAGGACGTACTCACGCACTCACAGCTGGGGACAGGGCCACACGTGAGGGCCTCTGGGGGTGGGCTCCGGAACACGGAGAAGGGATGGCCTGTGCGAACCCTCCCTCCCTGACAGCAGCACCCACGGGGGGAAGAGGCAGCCACCGGCCCCACCATGTCTCAGGCTGTCCTTCCGAGTGTCACGAGTGTCCCCTGCATCTGTTCGCTCCTTCTGAGTTGCCCTGGTCCCCTGAGGACACCTGCGCCTGCCCAGGCACCCCTACCTGCCCCCTGAGCATGTTGACCCATCCTTCCCAGAACGTGGGGCCTACTTCTCCGGACATTCATGCCTGGCCTGTAAAGTCAGACCAGCGGTTGGCCAGTGTTTCCTGCATGGGCCAGATATTAAGTATTTCAGGCTTTGCGAGCCAAAGGACAAAACTGAGGAAAATACATAGGCACTCATATAATGAGAGAAAACAAATTTCCACAAATTTTTTATTGATAAAAATTCAAAATATCATAATAACAACTGAGGATCCAGGCTGGCAGCAGGCAGGGCAGGCACCCCGATCACATACCGGCTCCAGGGCTAGGGCTCCCCTGGCGCCCAGCACAGGGGCTCTTCTCCTTATAAGGTCAGGGTCTACCCCTCCCCACATTGCTGACACTACTGCAAATTCAGCAGCAGGCCTTCCCAAAGGCCACCAGGAAACCACAGGAATCATAGGAATGCAAATGCCCCCAGGAACACTAGCTGCCAGGGTCTCCCTGTTTCCAGGGAGCAGAGCTGAGGGCTCTCCCATTTCACTTTCCAGGCAGGAGGCCACAGACCTCAGTGGAGCTGAGAGCCACAGAGCCTCGGTGCTTCCCCCTGGGGAAGTGGCCCTGGGGAGGGCAGTCAGTCAGCAGGCTACTTCCTGTAAGTGTAGGGCAGGCCCCTGGCTCCCTCCCCCAGGCCCAGGCCGAAGCCCACACTCCCACCTTCCCTGGACCCACAGAGCATGACTGGTGGCCAGTGAGTCACCTCTGTCTGGCCTCAGAGACAAAAGCAGAATGAGGCTCTGCCACCCAAGTCTCGCCAGCCCGCAGCAAGGCTCCTAGAGGTGCGCGCCCCTCAGCCCTCACCCCTACCCACAAGCTCGGGAGGGCAGCAGAGCCCGGGACCGTACCTTTGTAAGGGTGCACCATCCCCTCCACCACCTGCACTGTGTCATCCCCCTGCAACTGCAGGGACACGTCCCCCACTGCGTCCACCAGCTCCGTGAAGAAGTCCGCGATCTCGGGGCAGTCCTGCAAGAACACGTAGCGGTCCTGGCGGTTGGTGAAGTAGGAGTCGCTCAGGTTCGCGCTGCAGGGAGGAAAGAGGCGGGTGAGGACTCAGGCTGGAGAGGGTGCGACAGCGGATGCCCAGGAACAAGCGGGAGCAGGGCGGCGACAGACACGGGTCAGGACCCCACGGCGGCAGCAGACCCTGAGCGTGGCCACTCACACAAGACAAGGCACGAGTGGCATGAGGTGACACAAAGGAGGGAGCCACAGAGCCCCGCCCCTGAGGCAACAATCAGCTGGGAGAAGAATGACACTCATAAAGCCAACTACCCCCCGGGGCTCATCACCAGGGCCCAAGTTTCACCGGACTGTCATGGTGGCTCTGTGGTTTGTTTCTTCCGTGTTCCTGGCTCTGCCTAAGAAAGTCATTCGTCCTCTCTAGTCTCTTGCGCACTAAGTGAGGAAAACACTACATGGGTCCCCACGAGGACGACCTGTGACAGCACACCCAGGCACAGAGGAGTGGCTAGCATCCAAGAAGTGCTCAAGAAGCCAGGGCTCCCTTTTGAGCACCCCGGGTGGGCTTCCGGTGGCCACAGCCGGAGCCACCAGAAGACAGTGAGGCAGTATGACAACTAGACTAGAAACGTATGACCACGTTCCTTCTCTGTGTTCCACTAACCTCCACCCTGGACGATATTAAGGGAAAGCCCTTGATGGAAGGCAGCAAACTCACCCGCTCAAGATGACGTTGTTGTCAAAGAGGTACACTTTAATGTGCTGCAGGCCGATCGTCTCATTAAAGCGCTCAGGGATCAGGAGCCGGAGAAGCCCACGGAGGTTAGGCGTGTGGAAGAGAGAGACGCGGACCTGTTCTGGAAACCTCTGTAACAGCGGGAGCAGCATTGTGCGGGAGTTCTTCCTACCTAAATACAGGGGTGAGCAAAAGAAAAAGGACCGGCGATTCACACCAGGAAAGATACTGTGCCTGCCGGGGAGGAACCGCCTACCATGGGCCCACATTTGCCTGCGTTGCCCATCCAAATCAGCCAGAACCCCTGGCACCATGGCGAGCCGGAGGACCTCAGACCAAATTCTGCTCTGGACACCAACATGTCTCAGAACAAGACTGGGGCGGTCGGGGCAGCAGACATCTGCCATTTTAGCACCCAGCACCCATTCGCCCTCCTCTCCTGGGAACCATACCCCACCTCCTCCTAGGGGTACCACCCCACTCCACTCTTGGCGTTCCTACTCTGGGTAATGATGGCTCTACCCTCCCTAAATTCACACCCCAGCTCCACAGGAGGGCACCCAGGCCTGGACTGGGCCAGTCAGCACACGCAGAGCCCCAGTGCATGGCCCATGGCAGGCCACTCAGGAGCTTCGGTCTGACCCTCGGGAAGCAGACTCTCTTCCGATGGACAAAATGTCATGGCCAGATGGGCCTGGGGCTTCCAGAGGCCACCACATGGAGTCTGAGAATAAAGCCAGCCCAAAGGAAGGAGGGCCAGGGGTGCCTGGGTGGCTCAGTCATTAGGCGTCTGCCTTTAGCTCAGGTCATGATCCCAGGTCCTGGAATCGAGCCCCGCATCGGGCTCCCTGCTCAGCAGGAAGCCTGCTTCTCCCTCTCCCACTCCCCCTGCTTGTGTTCCCTCTGTCGCTATATCTCTCTGTCAAATAAATAAATAAAATCTTTAAAAAAATAAAAAATAAATAAAAAATAAAACCACAGAAATTAAAAAAAAAAAAGGGAGGGCCAGCAGATGGGTCCTGGTGACCAGCCAAACCCCCAGATCATGACCCACCCAAAGCAGGTCAGTCTTGGGAGTTGAAAACTGCCTCTTTTTTGCCCAAGTTGGTTTTTCTTGAGCTTCCAGTCACCTGCTACAGAAGGAATGCTGCTGGACAACCCAGGCAGTCTGGGGGCTATCTTCAAACGTCCTTGCCTTTGCTGGGGGGGGCGGGGGGGTGTACTCCTGAACAAGGGCTCTGAAAAAGGAAACGTCAGAGGCAGGGAGTGCACCAGACCCACCTCTTGAGCCCCGTGTGAAGTCCAAGAGGATGGACACCTTGAGGTCTGAAGGGAACTTGGCTTGGAGTGACTTTTCCAGAGTGCTTTCCAGGCAATCTACCTATCAAGGAAAGAACCCCAAAAAAACAGAAGACTAAAAAAGATGATTATGTATTAAAAGAACAGATTAAGGGGCACCTGGGTGGCTTAGTCAGTTGTCGGCTTGGTTGTCAGCTCAGGTCTTGATCTCAGGGTTGTGAGTTCAAGCCCCACATTGAGCTCCACGCTGGGTGTGGAGCCTACTTTAAAAAAAAAAAAAAAGGATCAACTTGCCAGGTAACGCCCCCCACGCCCCCCCGCACATCCTCTTGGAACACACACATGGACCATGAGCGCTCAAGAGTCAACACCATGAGACTTCTTCTGAGACCAGTGACAGTAACCAGAAGGTGCCACCTGGCACCCTCGTCCAGCCAGGCCTCTCAGGAAGAGAGGGTCTGTGGGTCAGAGACATGATGCCCAAACAGTCTGGACCTTGCCACTCTTGGAAAGGCTCTCTAAGACACGAACTCTCTCACGTTTCAACAGACAATCCCCACAGCCACACAGCAAACAGTGCCTACACATGGACAGCACACGGTAAATATTTGCTGAACCAATGAATCCAAGACACAACCTGCCCACTGGCCACTCTCCATGAGCTGGACATGACATTCTTCTCCCAGAAGAACAAACAGGCTTCCCAAGCTTGCAGCTAAAAGCATGTCCTGAAGACAGAGGGAGACCTCCCTGCCAGGGAGGGAGAGGAGAGGACAGACGTGCTTCTGCTGACCCCCCTTCCCACCATTCTCTGCACCCAATCCTTGGCATTTCTTAGCTCCTACCTGTGGATGTCCAGACAAGGAGGAACCCAAGAAACACTCAGGCCCACTTCACAGCCTCAGAGTGGAAAGCCACCCCAAGAGTCTCGCCCACACTCACGTTAAGTCAGCCTAGAGACGGCGCCCGCGCACCAGAGCATGCGCTGGACCCACGCCACACGAAGCTCGCCCTGAGCAAACTGGCGGTGTCTGCTCCTTCCCACCCTGCCCATCTCACGACAGGCGACAAGTGTGGTGTGACACCAAGCCCAGGGGGAGCAGACAGGCCACAGACCTGGCACCTGACCCCAGCCCGACCTGCGCTTCGGTTCGTTTGTCTAATACAGGGTCAGAAAATCTTTTCTGCGAAGGGCCAGGCAGCAAACACCCTGGGCCTTGGGGGCCAGAGGGTCTCTGTCACAACTACTCGGTTCTGCCGCTGCAGTGAGAGCGCAGATGCAGACCATACGCTCGGGAGCAAGCACGGCTGTGTTCCAATAAAGCTTTATTTATGGACACGGAAATTTGAATTTCACAGGCTTTTCCTGGATCACAAATATTCTCCTCCTTTTGTTTTCCAGTCATTTGAAAACGAAAAAACCATTCTTAATCCCCAGACCATACAAAAAACAGGCAGCGGGCCGTAGTTTGCTGAGCCCTAGACCGGCAGACACAGCAGCCTCGGAACCCCGGTGCAGGGTGGGGAGGACGTGAGAGCGAGGATGAGCGCCCCCCGCCCCCGCGCACCCCTCACTGGCCCTCCTGACGGGGCCCCCCAGCAGCAGCTGTGAGGCGAGGGCCAAGACAAGGCGGCTCGACCCCAACTCTACGGCGCCGTGCGGCCGGGGGTGCAGGGCGATTCACTGCTGCCGTGGGGACCACCCCACCTCAAACCTTACCAGTTCCTGTTCCAAAGGACCCGTCCCCAGGTAGAGCGACGCCATCACCACGCGTCTCTTGGCCACCTTGATCTGGCCCTGAAAGAGGAAAAACGAGTCACAGTCATGGCTTCCACAGCTCACTGAGGAAACCTAACAAGTAACGCTCCGGGCCCAACTTCTGGTATCTGAAGCTGATGGTAACCGCCCAAATAAGGACCCACGATCCTAATTTAAAATACTCCCCCTGGGGCGCCTGGGTGACTCAGTTAAACATCTGCCTTCGGCTCAGGTCATGATCCCAGGCTGCTGGGATAGAGCCCCGCGTCGGGCTCCCTGCTCCGCGGGAAGCCTGCTTCTCCCTCTCCCGCTCCCCCTGCTTGTGTTCCCTCTCTTGCTGTGTCTCTATCAAGTTAAAAAAAAAAAAAAAATCCCCCTGAAAGACACGACCTAACTGTTCGAGACACGACTCAGCCATTGAAAGAATGAAGGCCGTGTGACAGCGACCTGACACCATGTCCACAGCGCACTGCCGGGATGGACGCAGTCGCTGCCCCGGGTGCAAACCACCTGGGGGTGTCACGTGGGGCACGTGCAGGGCACAAGAGCGCGGTCCCTGAGGTCAGAGCAGAGGAGGGGAGTGTGAGAGCCAACGTGCAGGACACTCTGCCCCCGTCCGCACCTACGCAGCTGGGTTTCCCAATGAGCGGGCACGTATTTCCTCTGAAATGCAGAAGGGTCCCCAGGCACAAGGACAGAACAGACCAGCACTCAAAGATGACTGTCACCTCAGTCCCAACAGGCAGAGTGCTCTCTCTAGACCTGCTCCAGCGTGGGGAACGACAGACCCCTCCGGAGCTCGAAGCATCCTGCCCCAGGGGGGTGACAGACATAGAAAGATGGGCTGCATGCCAAAGGTCACGCTCTGGAAGGAGAGGCAGGAGGGCCAGACCTCGCGGGAGGAGGGAGGCAGGAAGCAGGGCACACGCCTGCTTTCTGACCCAGGAGGGATGCGGCACCCACAGCCCACACGGCCTGCACAGGAGGGGCGCCCCGACCACAGAAACACACCAACACGCTGGCACAAGGCCTGCAGACCAGGAAAGCACGAGAGAATGTCCCAAGTCCACCGTCTCCTCTGTTTGGTTATTTGGGAAGCGGATGCCTGCAGGGAACGCCATTACACAGAGGGAACAGGGACTCTGGGAAGAGGCACCTCGGCTCAGGCACTGCAGCGAGGGCTCGCAGGCCAGGCAGACGGCAGGCTGCACTCCCCTCTCAGGGAACAAGGCTGCTCTGTGGGCCCGGGGAAGACACACATCCCACTCAGCGCAATCCCTGCGTCAGAATCTGCCCGGGGCTCAGTTCAAAGGGCAAGAGAGAAGGGCTTCCTCCCAGCCTGCTGGGCCAAACCCTGGGGCCCTTCCTGCCTCCACGGCCCCACCCAGGCAGGTGCGCAGACGGGGATGGCCACGCAGAGACTCAGCCAGTCCTGCACCCGGAGTTGACTAGAACACAAAGAACTGCCTCTGCAAAACCTGTTTCTACAAGCCAAACAGAGAACCAAGTAGGAGCAAAGAGCAAACCACCTTAACATCAGTTCTCCACAAAAAAGATGCACAGGACAGATGAGCAGTGCAGGGAAGTGGGGAGAACACGTAAACAGACAGACACAAACACGCACATGCAGAATGCATTCTGGAAAGAGCCAGTCAGAAATTAAGCTAAGTGTGGATCTACAGAACAACAGGGCAAAAGGAGAATGTACATGTATTCGAATCAAGTACAGTCCATTCTGCAGAAAAATTAATCTCTACGTGTATTTCCTATTATCTACTACCATTCTGCCTGTCTGACCTCATCATACCTTAATTCAAACATCATTGCTAATTTGAACCCAGAGAGTTCATGTTAACAAAAATTAATCAGCTTCGGGGCGCCTGCGTGGCTCGGTCGGTTAAGCGTCTGCCTTCTGCTCAGGTCATGATCCCAGGGTCATGGGATCGAGCCCCGTATTGGGCACCCTGCTCAGCGGGAAGCCTGCTTCTCCCTCTCCCACTCTCCCTGCTTGTGTTCCCTCTCTCGCTGTGTCTCTGTCAAATAAATAAATAAAAATATTTTTTAAAAAATTAATCAGCTGGGGCGCCTGGGTGGCTCAGTTGGTTGAGCGGCTGCCTTCAGCTCAGGTCATGATCCCGGGGTCCTGGGATCAAGCCCCGCATCAGGCTCCTGGCTCCGCGGGAGGCCTGCTTCTCCCTCTCCCACTCCCCCTGTTTGTGTTCCCTCTCTCGCTGTGTCTCTCTCTGTCAAATAAATGAATAAAATCTTTAAAAAAAAATTAATCAGCTTCAAATTACTTATTCCGATTAGCAGTTTCACCTCAAGTAACTAGATGGGCCACAAACACCTGAGTACTGAAAGCTCAACCCCCCAAATGCAAAGGTGAGCATCTCAGAGAAGGCACAAACTTTAGACAAAGTCACAGGAAAGAATAGGGATCATAAGGCCTAAAACCAGGTGTCCAACTTTTCCAGTGATCCGTAAAGCCTCTTCACCGAACAAGAGAATTCCAACCACTTCCTACACATCAAATCTCATCCACCGGTCACAGCTGGGTCTTCATTCCCCATATGCCCCGCCTCCCAAGATGAAACCGCTATGTTGGAGATGTTTGCAGGGGCAGGGGTGTGTCGTGCCGTGACTAGAATAAGGTTCCTTTCTCCCCAGACATCGTTAGCAGGGACGCCCACCCGCCCTCACTAACCTCCCTTCCGATGGAACCGACGAATCATCTGTCCATAAGAATCAAAATCTAGGAGCTGCCCCTCACTGCCCACCCACTCTGAGCTACTCTACCTGGGACGTTAGCCATGCAAAGGAGCCTCTGATGACGGCACAACTCAAGCATTTGTGAGGCTGGAAACCTAACAGGGAGAAGAACCCACAGCAAGAAGCCGAGCAGCCATCAGAAACTTCCAGAACAGAAGGCACTTCTGCTCAGGACTCACCCAGCCTCAGGCCCCCAAGCCTCTAACTCCAGCGTCCATCCCTCTCTCCCGTGGACATAACTTACCTTCATGAGCTCAAAAAACTCCGCCGGGGAAGAAAGCACCCTGACGTGGGAGCTGGAGACCCCGAACTCTGGGACCAGGTTTCGGATCCACTGGAACCTGTGCACACCCTCTGGACACAGGCAACAAGGAGGGGAGGTGACTTGGGGGACAGTCGGGGACAGCAAAGGAGCCAACAGCAGCCATGGTGACCTGGTTAAAGAGACACGCAAAGGGTCATACTTCTCCAACACTTCCTCAGAAGTCTCTCTCAGCTCCGGTGGGGGGACGGAGGGGAACGGAAATTTTTTTTTTTAACCAATTTCAGATTCTCTAGACCATTTTAAGTGAGCCCAAGTCAAACTCTGCAAAAGGGCTTTTCCTTCAGCCCCTACTAATTGAGCAGCTTGAGAAGTGCCAATGCCCACAGCTAAACCCCGACTTGCAGTTGGCTCCAGACAGCCCCAAATCTACAGCAGCCACAAGTAAACTCACGGAAGCCACCGCACGGGTAACGCCGGGCTGCCGCACCAAACCCCTGCAGAAAGCCACTGGCGGCCACCTGCAGCCAGGGCGAGTCTGGGATGAGGGTGACCACTGCGACCCAGGCCCCCAGCTACAGGGCTGCGGCGATAAACGAGGCTTTTATTTAGGGAAGGACCCAGAATAACTAAGTTTTCTCTTGAATACTCGGCTGTAGAGAGAAGAACTGGAGGAAGAAGAGCCTGGGGGAAGGGAGGACCATCTCGGCAGCGGCGAGAATTGCCCCCTCAGCCCTGGACACGTCGTCCTCGGGGCTCACGCCACATAAAGCTGCACCCCTTGGCCCCCGCAGCCGGCTCCACTCCACTTAGGCAGAGACAGCAGCAACCAAGGTCCTGCCCGTGGAACCACACGTCCGCTGCCCGCCGGCTGCCACCCCCCCTTTCCATGGGGACCAGGGAGGGGCAACACACCCAGAGCCCCACACAAGCCCGGCCCTATTCTCAATTCCAGCAAACAGCAGCAGGAAAATCCTCTGCAGTGCGTGCCCTTCTACTGCAGCTCCGAGAGGGACTCTGGGGAAAGGGCACTTGCACACCCCAAGGCCTGAAGGGTCACAGATTCCAGGAAGATGACTTCATTCACTTGCCTCATGATAAAGCGCAGAATCTTCCCAGGGCCCCACAAACGTCCCTACACAGACGCCAGATGGCCCACAGCTGTGCTTCCCAGAAAGCCCACTGGTCTGTCCCAGCCGACTCACTGCCAAGAAAACTTTAGTCAACGGTTGAAGGTAGCGGCCCTCTAGATCCCGGGAAGCCAGGGGCTGGCCTGGGGCCCCACGGTGCAGAGTGGGCAGAGCAGCTGTGCTTTCTCGCTGTTTCAGAGAGCGGGTGACGGCACTCGGGGGGACCAGCTTGCTAAGGCTCTCTGGCTTCCAGGCGATGAGCAGCAGCTTGCAAATGAAAGACGCGTAAACTAGGGATTGCTGCCTCGATTTCCCAAACTGTAGGCCTTATTCCTGCTGTGCTCAAAGCTAACTTCCAGGAGGAGAGGGAAAGATCCTTCAGTCCAATGGAAAACCACGAGACAATGGGAAAGTCTGCACAACACTCTATCAATCTGAAGCCCCAGAGGGGGCTTAAAGTCTAATATTCATTAATTAAACATGGTCTATTTGAGGTGGAAAACCCCACAGCAGCGCCACACCAACGGATCTCCCAGCCTCACGGCACTTACCTCTCTCAGCCCATATGAAAAAGAACCAGGGCGACCGCTAAAACCCACCCCCCCACCACCACGCCGTCAGTCCCGCATCCTTCCCCCGGGCCAGGAGACTCCAATGGGCTCCCCAAAAGGAAGCTGCGGAGACACATCCTCGGCACACAGTGACCCAGAGAGGGCAAGTGGAGGCTCGGGCTGCAACCCCAGGCATCGTATGAGCGCTGTTCTGTCCTGTGGGGGGCACAAGGGAAGAGCAGCCCGGCCCCCCACGAACCTAGCGACCTCACACGCTTACACACCCGAAACCATCTAAGAATGACGGAAGAGGAAAATGCCACCATGAACTAAAGGTCGAAATGTGCAGCATGTGTGCTTCAAGTGACAGGAAACGGGAGCTGGTGGCACCGAGCGGCCGGGGAGGCCTGAGGACACCCTCCCTGGAGTGGTGAGGCAGGGCGAGCGGAGGGGCTGCTCCAGGCAAGGAGGGGGCTGAGCAAATTTAAGCCGTGGGCGCTGGCGAGCACCGCCATCCACGGGAAAGCCCAGGAGGGTCCCCACAGCCAGTCCAGAGGACACACGGACCCAGGGCCCACCGTCAGCCCCGGCCTGCCCTGGAGAGGCACTGGGCAGGCTGCGGCGGGCCGGGCTCAGGGCCCCGGGCGGCCGTGGGCAGGCCTCGTCCCTGCCAGGCAGCTCTCCCTGGGAATGCTCCACCAGGGCCTCCGTCCAAGATTTGTTGAGGGCTTTTTTATGTTGGCTTCCTGTTTCATCTGTGTACTGACAGGTTTATTTTTGCTAGAGAGGAGAAGGAGCTGAAAGCCAATTAAGTGCAGGGAGTCGTGGAGGGGGAGACCCAAACCTAAGCAGCAGTTTTAGACACCCGAAGAGGAAGGCGCTCTGAGAAGGAGCAGAGCGTTTTCTGAAGGTCCCCCCAGTGACAGCACGGGCGTGGGGGAGACCACACCTGGACAGGTGGCACTCAAAATCTAACTGGAGCGCCTCAGCCGGGGCAGAAGCAGAAAAGCCCAAGTCCGCTCAGGGGCTCATTTTTTTTTCCTTTCGCCTCAGCCAGAAGCCCCTGGGGGGTTAGTTCCTGCTTTCCACAACCTAACTCCTGGGAATCTTCCCAGAGAAGGTTGCTAGCAGCAGCCCCCCCCGCACAGTCACCCCAGTCTCCAGGGGCGACCACCTGCACAGGCAAGTCCCCTCACCCCAGGGAGGCTTACTAAGAAACCACACGTCCCAGGTCAGGAACCGAAGTCCCGAGAGATCTGAGGAGCTGTGGTTACTTCACCAAAAAAGCAGAGCCGTGTCACACATGCCATTCAGAGAACTAAACCGGCACACACACACAATTTCCACATCTAGACCTGGACTCCCCTGAATCATCTTTCTAGGACCATCCAGCTCCCGTTTCTAGTTACAAAGAAGAGGAAGTGGTGGGGGGCAGGGGACCAGATAATAGCTTCTGCCGACTCAGGAATATCATGGAAGTTTGGAGAACAGGGCCAGGGCAAGCGCCTAGGGACGCTCAGGCAAGCCGGCGGCAGAGGCGGCAACAGCAAACGATGCAAACCGGTCCCCGGCCGACAGTTCTAACGGTGAAAGGAAGCAGCGGGCTCTGTGAGGGCAGGCTCCAGCCACCCATGGGACACCTGGCTCTGAGGTTCAGCCACAGGATTTAAGGCTTCCCGTGGAATCTGCAGAATCCCTACACTGGGGAGCAGGCTGGGTCTGAGTGCTGAAGACCCCTGGCCTGGGGCCCTTCCTCTACCCAGGGAGAGACCTGTGCGGATGGGGTGATGGGAAGGCTTCAGGGTGACTCTAGCATGGCACAAGCAGCATGAAGGGAGGGAGGCACGGAGGGGAGGGAAGTTTCTTCCCACCATCTCTAAGAGAAATCCACACCTGAATTGCCTTGACTAAGGATGCTCTTGTCCCTGAGCCCCTGGATGGGGTCCACCACTAAGTGAAGACAGTGAAAGCCTACCTGACCCCCAGGGCAGTCCTGGTGGGACAGGGCAGCCCACCCCTCCTGCCAGGCACGGGAAGGCAGTGGGACTTGAGTTCAGAATAATCAGCCACTTGGAAACAGAGCAAAAGGGCCACTGAGACACGACCAAACACAGCTATTGACACAGGGAGCCTCAGGGGAAAGAGAAGGTATTTCTCCTTTTTGTGGGGAGATAGGAGTTTTCCATTTCACCAAACATCTTGAAGCTGCGTGTGCCCCAAGGAAAAATACTGGCACACCTTGCATTTTTCCTTTGTCTGGATGTGCAACAATGTGCCTGGAGGTCCAACCAAGCTCTGTGGCTAGTGGTGAGATGCCAATAAAGAAAGGCAGGGGCGCCTGGGTGGCTCAGTCAGTTAAGCATCTGACACCTGATTTCAGCTCAGGTCATGATCTCAGGTTGGTGAGATCAAGCCCCATGTCAGGCTCCGTGCTGGGTGTGGAGCCTGCTTAAGACCCTCTCTCTCTCTTCGTCTTCCCACCCCCCACCTCCCTCTCTTAAAAAAAAAAAAAAAAAAAAGACGACGAAGAAGAAGAAATGGAAAGGCAAATACTAGATAATTACACCCAGGTCTACACTTTACCTTTACACATCCCCTCCAAGGCCTCTCCCCCTCAGAGGACACAGGTCTGATCCTCAGGGGCCGCAGAGTGTCACCCACCACCCAGTGGGGGAAAAAAAAGTAAGCTGGCCAACCTCTTAGGGTCTTTTCAAAAGGGGGCACCTTGGGCTCTGAACAAAGAACACAGTGATGTGGGAGGACCATCTTCCTACACGAAGCAAAAATCCTCAACAGACAGTATGGAAGTTCTACCCTCTGTCCAGTACCATACTCGGGGCATTAACTAAGTGGCCCCCGCTATGGGCTCCGTCATGCTCTGAATCCATGAGCTCTTCTGGAACTATAAGATAAGATTCGTGGTACAAGCTCTGTGGCTTGGGTCCCATCCAACTCTGTACAAAACGATGAAAAAAGGAGTTCTTAAAAGAAACTAAGTTCTGTGGACTGCAATATTTTCAGAAACTACTTTTTAAGAAAAACCCACCCTCCCCCCTCAGTCATGAACTCTAAACTTAAACGTCAGAAAGTGAGCTAAGGAGAAAAGAGTAACAGTCACAGCACTTCCTGAGAAGAGCTCAACAAACTACGTGAAGGCACCATACTTCCTGCGTCCCCGGCAGCAGGCGGCCCTTCCTGACTAACGCAACACCAAGTCCAAGAAAGGGAAGTGAGTGTGAATTCCCGTAGGTTACAAAAGACCAACGGCCCACTGAACTCCCACAAGAAGTCCAGCATGGGAGGCCAGGCTGCCAGCATCTGACTACATGCTGACCAGATGACTGTCCTCTTGACTTGCCCAAAAGGAAGTCGATCACATCCAGGGGCCAGAAAGCTAACATAACCCACAATACACCTCGGGTGGCCCAAGCAGCAGGCAAAGCAAAGTGCCTGATGAGAACCAATCACATGTTCTACTAATCCAAAGGCTTTGACCAACCGTACTTCCCAGCAGCCTTGAAAAGAAGTCGTTTACATGAATCAGATCACATGTTTACAAGTGGATTATCTATCAGAACACTTTAATCCCAGGCTAGCTGCTATCTCTCTAGGAGCACACAACTGACTGACCCAGCCTAATTCATCACCAGATGCAATGTGTTCAGGGGATACTCCTGTTAATATGAACTCAATAAAGCTATAGTTTGGGGCGCCGGGTGGCTCAGTCGGTGAAGCATCTGCCTTTGGCTCAGGTCATGATCCCAGGACCCTGCGATCCAGTCCCGCCTCGGGCTCCCTGCTCAGCGGGGAGCCTGCTTCTCCCTCTGCCTGCCACTCCCCTGCCTGTGCGCGCACTCTCACTCTCTATCAAATAAATAACATCTTTAAAAAAATAAAATAAAGCTACAATTTAAAAATCTGTCTGTTGTAGGGCGCCTGGGTGGCTCAGTTGTTAAGCGTCTGCCTTCGGCTCAGATCATGATCCCAGGGTCCTGGGATCGAGCCCCACATCAGGCTCCCTGCTCCGTGGGAAGCCTGCTTCTCCCTCTCCCACTCCCCCTGCTTGTGTTCCCTCTCTCGCTGTCTCTCTCTCTCTGTTGAAAAATAAATAAAATCTTAAAAAAAAAAAAAAAAAAAATCTGTCTGTTGTAAATCTTATTCCAATCCCTGCAAGATCAAATTTGAATTACTGGGAGAAATTATGCTTTGATTCTAAATATCCCCCTCCCACCCATTCTACTACTATAAATAAGCCAAGAAATGGCTCTACTAAACTCTAACAAGTAAGAAGCATCACAAAGTTCAAAGAAGAAGTAATTTCTGGAAATGTGGTGGTCCCTCAGAGCGGAAACTACTAACAAGCTGAACTGGAGTATGCCGACCTGTCACTATGACATCAGACATCTAACTGAAAGAACAGTCTTCTGGTTGTCTGTCTCCCTCTAATAACTCTGGGAAGTTAGAAGCCCCTCACCCCCTCACACTGACTCACTCACACACACTCACACACACACACCTCGAAGAGAAAATAGGACTTGAGTTTCAATAATAAAGCCCTTTCTGCACATATAGCTCAAGCTGAAAAGCGTTTGTTTGGGTTTTTTAGAGAAGGAGGCCACAAAGAAAATACGTCTGTCTAGGGCAGGCAAGCTCAAGATTAGGAACTCCTGCCCTCCTGACACATTTCCCACTCAGTCCCATCTACTCCAAACGAGTCAATTCCGTGGAGTCTGAGGACTCCTAACCACCACCTCAAGGTGCTGTCTCCCCGTCCCGAGCTCCAGATCTGTCAGTCCGCTGCACACGGACACCTCCACTCAGACGCACCTGGATCCTAGTTAACACGCCCAAACTCACCTTATCGTCACCCCCCCAAGCCCAGTCCTTTCTTAACCCTGTTGTAATGATGTGTGACTCCATCCATGCAGTCACCCAAGTCCCCCTACACCTCCCCCACCAGAGCTGACTCTAATCCCTTCCACTCTGCAACACCTCAGGCCTAGACCACCATCAAAGGAAACTGAACAAGCAATCTCAGAGCTTGCCTCCCTGGGTCTCAGCCCAGAGGACAAGCTTGCTCCCGGCTCCTCCCTCTGCTTCCTCCCATCCCTACTCAGTACCCCCAGTCGGCTCCTGGAAATGACTTAGTACCTGCGGCACCTCAGAACTGCCTTCCACCTTTGCTGCTACAATCATCAGCCCGCACCACTCACCACCCTCCCCTGAACACCAGCTCCCGCTTCTTTACCCGGCGTACTCCTACACTCCAAAACACAGCTCTGAGATCACCCCCACCAGGAAGCCTTCTGTGACCTCCTGCTGTGCCTCTCAGGTGCTGCCATGACCTTCCAGCTCACCTTACTATTACTGTCAGCTTATGGGTCTGTGCATCTTGAAGATGGGGCGAGGTCTTTATCTTTGCTTCCTTGGTACCTAACACAGCAGTCTCTACACACGCATGCTGAATAAAGGACTGAGCCCAGAGGTCCATAGTGATAATGAGTCAGATGCCTGCTCAAAAGAAAAACAACAGCATTTCTAGATCACTAACTGGAAGTAATTTTAAGTAGCATTTTCTGTCACTGTGGCTGTCTCTATAACAAAGAAACCACTGCAATGAAAGAACCCTCTCTCCACCCCTCTCGTTAGCCACGAGTGTTCATCAGGTACTCCAACAGGTGAGTCAGATTGGCAAACTAAAATCTGACAAAGTCTAAGCTCATGACTACACAGAACTATTATCAACGATCAGAGTTACAAGAAACCACACCATTCAGGGAATAAGGAGTTGTGAGGTACAACTAATGGAGGAGAAACGAAAGTCAGCAGCCAATATAGGATGAATGGCCATACAGACCAGAGAAACCCCAAACACCAAGCCACAGAGTCGGGTAAATGTGCAGACCGAATAACCGAATAAGGCAAGAGGAAGGGGGGGAAAAAAAGGGTCAGAAAGCTACAGTGTTGTAACAGCACTGGTCAGAGCACTTATCTTCAGTCCTAGCAAACCATTCTAAGGATTATAAAACACAAATTTCTTTTTTTTTTTAAAGATTTTATTTATTTTTGGGCGCCTGGGTGGCTCAGTCGTTAAGCGTCTGCCTTCGGCTCAGGTCATGATCCCAGGGTCCTGGGATCGAGTCCCACATCGGGCTCCCTGCTCGGCGGGAAGCCTGCTTCTCCCTCTCCCACTCCCCCTGCTTGTGTTCCTGCTCTCGCTATCTCTCTCTCTGTCAAATAAATAAATAAAATCTTTAAAAAAATAAATAAATAATAAAGATTTTATTTATTTTTGAGAGAGCGAGAAAACATGAGCAGGGGAGGGAGGGGTAGAGGGAAAAGCACACTCCAAGGGCTCAATCCCAGGACCCTGGAATCATGACCGGAGCCAAAGGCAGAAGTTTAACTGACTGAGCCACCCAGGCGCCCACAGATTTCTTCAAAACACAAAACTTGGTGGCTGGGGGGATGGGGTAAATGGATGATGGGCACTAAGGAGGACACGTGATGTGATGAGCAGCGGGTGTTATACGCAACTAATGAATCAATGAACACTACATCAAAAACTAATGATGTACTATATGTTGGGCTAATTAAATTTAAATTAAAAATAAATAAATAAAACAAAACACAAAACTTGTGTTTAAGTGAGTTTCTGGTTTAATTGTTGACCCAGAGATACAACTCTCTCTCTCTCTCAGCTTCATCAAAAAGAAATATGGTGTCACACCTACCGCATCCATTTACAAAAAAGGACTTTGGGGAGTCAGTTTAGACTACTCTCGCTGCCACACTGCTCCTCTCCCCCCACCACCGGAAAAAGACACTCAAGAGAAATGTCTTTTTCAAAAGAATTTGTGGAGATTGCCCCAACATCCCCTAGTAGTTAATTCCAATGGTAAACAACAATGAAGTGGTTTTTGTCGTTTAAACACATACAGGGAAATGACAAAATTGCCTGAACACATCATCTTTGAGGAGAGAACATTTCTTGAAACCTTAAACCAAATTTCCCAGTGGTTTGATGCCAAGACGTAGAAGTCATCTGATTTCACCACCCACTGCAACGGCCAGGTCTTGGCTAAGCACCAACTACAGAAAACGCAGAGGCCGCCTCTTCCCCGGCCCCGCCCCCGCCCCCACCGGGTTTCGCTGGTGCGAAACTTAAAGTCATTCTGACCAGCAAGCTTCTGAAGGGCTCCATACTGATGCTATCACCTAAAAGTTACCCTGAACCAAAGTCGAATTTTTGCTGAAAATCATCCACTGTAACCCACTGTAACAGTATGAAGCAAGTTCCTTCCCATAAGTAGAAACAGCACGCATGACTGGACCACAGACCTGTGCCCGAAAGCCAGGAGGTCCTACCTCACCCAAGCAGCACAGATAAAATCTAAGATAATGCAAACTCTTCTAAAGGATGCACGTCTAAGATCTGATTTTTTTTTCTTTTAAAGGGTCAAGTGTAAGGCTTGAGTCTCTCTGATAAGAAAACCATTTGCACACAAGAAATCTTTTTTTTTTTTCCCTGTAACATTAGCAATAACAACAGGCCTCTTAGGTCAGCATGTTCTTGGCAAATGTTGACTTTGAAAGACCACTGCCTGAACAAACTGCTTCAAAGCCTCCTCCACCACTTACATAACGCACTTCAGTACTTTTCCAGAACACAGGCCCTTTGAAAAGTGTGAAGGGGGTTCCGAGTGGTTCCTCTTCCCCGGCCTGAGAGTCCCTGACTCAGGATTGCTTCACAGCCCTCTCCCGCAGGATGTGCGAAGCGCTACACGCACACGATCCCCGCCGGGCCGATTCACCCCGGCCGAGCCACCCGGCAGCCAGGACCGGCAAGGAAAAGATCTCCCCTCGGAACGCAAGCGGCGTCTCCCGCCACAGACCCTCCAACGCCCGCCGCCGGGGGCCCCCGCGAGCCCGCGCTCGGTTCCCGCCCCGCCCCCCGCGTGAGCGCACTCCCGGCGCGGAGGGGAGGCAGGGCCGCGGCCGCGCCCCCGCCCCGGCAGGCCCGGCCGCCTCTCACCTCCTGCACCGGCGGTCCCGGTTCCTGCCCAGACGGTCGGACAGGCGCCCGAGGAGCGCGGCCAGCCCCGGGCGGCCAGGCAGCAGGCCCAGCAGCCGCCTCCAGAGCACCGGGCCCGCCGCCGCCGCCGCCATGGAGACTCGGCGCTTCCGCTTCCGGCGCGCAAGAACTTTATTGACAGCGGCGCTCGCGGACACGGGGAGGGGGCGGGGCGGGCGCAGGTGTGCGGGCGGCGCGCAGGGCGCAGGCGCAGCGGGCTGAGCTTCTTCCGTCCCACCCTCCCACCTCCGCGCTCCTGAGCCTGCTGGCCTCGCGCCCAACGGGTCACGATCAGCACCGAAGCTCGCGGGCAGGTGCGCGGGGCCGCCCACGAGCGTACGGTGAAAGGAGCACCTCCTGTAGCTGATCTTCGAAAGGAAGACGTTGCAGGGTCCTGAGGGCGGGGGGGGGGGGGGGGGAATGACTCTGATCCGAAACATGGGGTTCCTCGGCTGACCCACACGGACTGAGACTTGGGAACCGGTAGAGCGGTGGGAGATCGTCACATCCTACTTGTCCTGTCCCAGGGGGGTGTTGTGAGGGTTCAAGGAATGCAAAACATTCCGCATTCCACGTTCACCCAGGTATCCCAAGGAAGTCAGTTACACGCGCCCTGCAACAATGTTCATCTTGGCATCGTTCGTGGTACCAAAAATGTGGAAGCAGGGGCGCCTGGGGGGCTCAGTCGGTGAAGCGTCTGCCTTCCACTCGGGTCACGATCGCATGGTCCTGGGATTGAGCCCCGCATCGGGCTCCCTGCTCCGCGAAGGGCCTGCTTCTCCCTCTCCCTCTGCCGCTCCCCCTGCTTGTGCCTCTCTCTCTCTCTCTCTGTCAAATAAATAAATAAAATATTTAACAATAACCAAAAAAAAAAAAAAAAAGTGGAAACAATCAACAGTGGGGAAGTTGGTGAAATGTGAAATAAATAACGGTGCATCACTATGTTGGAAGACCGTGCATCCAAAAAGAATTACCTCCCAGAAGAATGTTTAATGACATGAAGTGTAAAATCCAAATTTCCAAAGAGTAGTATAGAGCTTATCTCATTGGGAAAATTAAAAATTGGAGGGAGTATTGTGTACAGACAGACTGAAAGTAAATACATCAAAATGCTAACATTGTCTATTTGGTGCTATTCAAGAATTTCCAAGTAGTTTAAAAGCAACAAGCATTTCAGATTGTTTTAATTTTTCCTTTATGTTTAGATAGCGTTACAAACACAAGGTGGAATTTGATTCAACTCTTCCGAGTTAGAAGTGGTGAATCATCAAATTTCCTAATTTCCAGTAACTAGAATGAGACCATCCATTGCATGATTCCATTTTTGCACAGCTCCTGGGACACGGGGTGGTTGCAGAGTCAAGTTGCTGAATGCCTGCACCATGATGCTCAGTGGTGACCACAGGAGCATCCTACCCATCCTGAAAAGAACTGGCAGTTTCTTTTTCTATGTGGTGATTGCCGGGTAAGGTATTAAGTGAGACAAACAACCACAGTACTGTCCCATTGGGAATTTCTGATCTAAAATAAATTGTACTGGGGCACCAGGGTGGCTCAGTCGGTTAAGCGTCTGCCTTCAGCTGGGGTCATAATCCTGGAGTCCCTGGATCGAGCCCCAAGTGGTCTGTCCGTCTGTCCGTCGGGCTTCCTGCTCAGCAAGGGGTCTGCTTCTCCCTCTCCCTCTGCTCCTACCCCTGCTCATGCTCCCACTCACACTCTCTCTAATAAATAAATAAAATATTTAAAATAAAATAAAATAAATCAGACTAACACACGGTGTTATTACAGCATGGTAAGTTAAACGAGTAAGTATTTTCATTACGTATAAACAGCAAGCAATGACCCAGTCGCTTCTGAAGCCACACAGCTAGAGCCTCTGGCCTTCATGTCTATTTTGAAACTGTCAAAGGCACAACCAAAACAAGGCAACCATGACTTTGCCCCAAGACGTGCCCATTGAGAAGTTGCAAAAATTTTAAATAATGGTTTTCAGAAATTGAGCAATCTTTTTTTTTTTTTTCTTACACGATGACAACATAAACACTTTCCACCAGGAGATCTCATCTGGGCGGGTTCGTGGGAACAAGCAGAGGAGGTAAGACACTCTCAGGTGCCACAGGTGGCCCAGAGAGGAGGCGTGGGAGTGCCCCAAGCGGCTTGGAGGGCCGGCGGTTAGGGCAGATACCACTACTGCTGCTGGGCTTTCCACTCACACCTTGATGACCCCGCACCAGAAGGCACTTGCCCCCTGAAACTCCCCGGTGGCTTGAAAGCCCGTCTGCTGAGCCCCCCACCCTACCCCACCCTCCTGCCCTCACCCACTGCCTTCTGGTTAATCTCACTGGCTCCTTCCCGAACAGGAGGTGCCAGGGTTAGAATGGCAGAGTTGATGGGACTGATGACAGATACCAGGTCTTCCCAAACGGAAAAGGAAATGCATTCATTGGAAGGAGGGTTGACGTCAGGGAGTGGTGGGCTGCTGTCCCTGATAGCAAGGCTGTTCTCCCGGGCAGGAAACATCAGGAAATCCTGAGCCAAGGGCCCGGGCCTCACTGTCTGTGATTCACACCCGAACCGAAAATCTTGTCAATGCGAGCGGAAGGCCCCTCCTCCCGGAGCCTACTTTGTGCGCAAGGGTCTCTCTCAGCCACAGGGCTGTTGGGAAATGCAAGGAGGGGGAGGTGTGCCCGTCCATCTTCTCCTTCCAGCGATGAGCAACTCTGTCGCCAATCAGTTCCTTCGGAGAAGCCCACTCTTGTTTCATAGGGAACGTAGCTTAGGGACGAGGACAGGATGAAGCCAGCCTTGGGGTCTCTGCCTCCATTCCTCCACTTGGTCACTGCCCAGCCTCACCAGCCTGCCTTTTCTCAATCCCTCAAGCCCACCCCCCCCAGCACACGCACACACACACACACATACACACACACAACACACGTTGCCGCCTGAGGATCTTTGCTTAGTTGTTCTATCTGCTCACAGCTCCTCTCATCCTTCTGAGCTCTGTGCTTCCCCTACAAACACCTCCTGGCTCCATTCATTCTGCCTATTACATACTGTGATCTAATCTCATTTATCGGTTTATTGTTCTGTGTGTGTGTGTTTATCAAAGTACAGTGGACACACAATGTTACATTAGTTGCTGGGGTACAACACAGTGATTCAATCTCTCCATTATACTTTGTGCCCTGCTCCCCACAGTGTGGTTACCCCCTGGCACCGTACAGCACTATTGCAACACCATCCCCTGCACTCCCTATGCTGTGCCTTTCAGCCCCACGACTTACCCGTTCTGTGACTGGCAGCCTGTATCTCCCACTCCCCTTCACCCATTTTGCCCATCTTCCCACTCCCTACTGTGCATTTTGTCTCCCCGCTCCTCACCCCCCAGAATGGGTGCCCCTAGCGCCTTGTGTGCTCTGAGCACCCCGAACAGGAGGACCTGCCAACAGAAGTGGGCTCGGCCCACCCCTGTTGAATGATCGCACACGAGAGGTGGTGAGCTCCGGAGCTTCTCGGCTGTGGGTCTGTGTTTCTCCACCACGGGGGGAGAAACAGTGATTTAGCCTCCTGGTAATTTATTGACCTGCTGCCACAGGTCAGTTTGCAAACCTGGCTGCTCAGGTCTACCTTTGGGGGCTGGTTTAGCTGAGCCCTCAGTCTCCCTTCAGGCCAACAGTGCTTTCTCTGCCTTCATTTTCCCTGAGATACACTCTGAGCTTTCCCAGTCCTTGATGCCCTTCCAAACTAGGACCTGACACCAACCCTCCCTGGCATAAGGCAGGCTTCGGTTCCTCCCGAGCAGGGGCCGACTAATGCTTCCTTCAAGGGTCCGATAGTAGACACTTTACACTTCGTGCGCCAGGTGGCCTCAGTGGCAACAGCCCAATCTGGTACAAAAGCCGCCGCGACCAATGCTAACGAGCGTGGCTGTATTTCCAATAAAACTTTATTGTGCTTCGGAAGACATCTTTTCTCGTGGCCGGGTAGCAGGTGGGAGCCCTGCCAGGGTCTTCCTGCACCAGGGACCTGAGGTGGCTGGGGCTGGGGGGAAGCCCAGAGAAGCTGAAGGTTGTGGAAAACAAATCTGCCAGGCACTGAGGCTCAGAACAGCCATTTCCAGGGCAGGGGCGGGGAGCTGGTCAAGGTTCTTGTATTTATCATTTAAACTTCTCAGTGTTGAAAATCTTGTCATCTGCAAAACAAAACACCTATTGCTCAATGTGCTCCCTGCCTCCCTGCCTCAAAGAGAGGTCCGGGATAATCTGGCATTTCATCAGCAAGAAGCCAGGGCCCCAATTTCTGGAAATGTCTCCTGGGCGGAGCATGCTGGTTTGTTTCTGCGTCGCTAGCTCTCAGTTTCAGGGGAATCTCAGCCTCTTGTGGCCTGGAAGGCAGCCAGCGCCACCCCAGCGAGGAGCTGCTCCCCTCCTCCTGATGGAGCAGTCCCGCGCGGCGGGAATCACGGAGGCCCGTGGCCAGTTCTGTCCCAGGGAATCCCGGGCTCCCTGGGTCCTGCCTGGGTAGCCAAGGCGAGCTGCTGGGGGCTCCCTGGCAGAACCCCACCCTGCCCTGCTTCTCTCTGCCTGGCCCCTGGGGCAAATTGAAACAGGAGGCCGAGAGGCTACATGTGCCCCGGGCCTGGCATGCGAAGCCCGCTCAGGATAGGTCTGGCTTGATGAGATGAGGCCAAATCAGACCAGGCCCAAGCAGGTGGGACTCTCAGGATCAGGCCTGATTTATTTCCAGTGACTCGGAATTTAGGAAACAGACTCAAAGTAAATCCCCCAACGTCCATCGCCTTTCTTGCCCTTTAACCTAGAGAGGGGAGGCGGGAAGACAGAGGCCAGGTGGGGTTGTGCTCCAGTGCCTGGGGCTCCTGGCAGGGAGGGGAGGCCAGTCCTGGGGGTGGCCCTGTGCTGAGCTGGAGAGCCCACGTCCCATCTTAAGGGCTAGTGGAGACCTGCCAGAATGTAGACCCAATGATGCCAATCATCCAATTTTTCCAAAGAAAGCCCCAAATTCAGATGTGAATGTGAAATTTCCAGATTTTTAAATGTTGTCTCAAAAAAATTTGGGGGGGCGCCTGAATGGCTCAGTTGGCGAAGTGTCTGCCTTCAGCTCAGGTCATGATCTCAGGGTCCTGGGATCGAACCCCACATCAGGCTCCCTGCTCAGCGGGGAGCCTGCTTCTCCCTCTGCCTCTGCCCCTGCTTGTGCTCTCTCTCTCTCTCAAATAAATGAATAAACAAATAATCTTAAAAAAAATTTTTTTTAATTCTGTGCAATCCAACCAATGCATCTATGGGTCATGTTCAGCCAATAGTTCACCACTTCACACATCTTTGGTCTATAAAAACATATCCTAGGCACCATGGGAGGACAGGGTAATAGTAGAAGATCACAGTTCATCTGTTTGTACCTTTCGATTGTATTACCTCTTCATAAAACACATTTTAAATTTCGAAGTTCCAAAATTCAGAGAATGTACCTGACCCATCTCTCAGGGGTTTAAGGGAGTATGATACTCTCATTTTGTCTGCTTGTAGCTGCCTCAGGTGGAGCTTGGAAGCAGGGAGCTAAAGCTTTTCGTAGGTGGGAGGGAGAGAGAGGCAGAGGGAGCAACATAGAAGATGCTCAGCGGCAGAGCCCAGGCCCCCAGACACTGGTGGTGCCCCGGGCCTAGGCTCTGCTTGCTCCTGGCACCCACAAGCTGGGAAACTTGGGGAGGTCAGGTGACCCCTCCAGACCTCAGCTTCCCATCATACTGCGTGTGTCACTTCCTCAGGGAATCCCCTCGGCTGCCCCCCCCATAGATGCGGTCTCCCCATAATATGCTCACACAGACCCTCCCCCCAGGACTTTTCCTTTATAGTACTTAGTGCAGTCAAAATTAATTAATCATGACATCAATTGTGGGGGAATCTTGTCCTTCTGGAAAGAATCTAAACTTCATGAGGACCCAGACTGATAAATTCCAGGCACCCTGCTCGATCTCTGACACATGGTAGGTGCTCAATAATTATCTCTTAAAGGAACAGATGAACGAGTGAGTGAGTGGTTTTGTAAAAATAAGTCTTGCAAGAGCAAGAAGTGACTCTGGGTAGGCTTATCGACCCCAGAAATCTGGCCTGTCACTAGCATTTTGTTCACAAATAGAGGGGGCTTATGAAATCCTGGGGAGGGGGCAGTACGAGTACCTGGGTTAAGAACACCGAACCATGCAATGTGAGGCCAGATGAGTGCAGCATGAGCAAAGGGAGAAGTGGGAAGGAACGACGTCATGCTTTAGAATCTCACCTCTGTCCCTGATAGATACTCTACCTCCCACTCCTTCCGACGCACTTCTCTGCCCCTGTGGCTGGTTCCAGACCTTGGGAGCCAGAGAGAGGGTATATCATTTCCCCTTTGACCTGACCCAAGACTCAGTGCCTGACAAAGTGCCTGCCAGTGTGTGCTTCACAATGTGGGGGAATCAAGGACCTTCTTAGTGCTGTCACACCCCTGGATGGGGCATTTAGGAGGTCCCCGTGGAGATCTCGCCACTGGAGGGAGCTCAGTGCAGGCCATGGGCTGTCAGCTCACGCAGGTGAGTTGGTGAGCAACACCTGACCCCAGAACCCCATGGGTCGGGGGCTTCGAGCCGCCTTGCTCCAGGGGCCCAGCTGTCTGGTTTACTGTAGGCCTTGCACCCAGGGGTCCTCCACCAACCCTCGGGCGTCTGGGGCCCAGGGCAACAGCTCCCGGGAGCCAGCCTCACTCGTCACCCCCCTGGCCAGGCTCTCCTTCTCCTGGGCACTGCCACTTTAGCTCTGGGCGCCGGGCCAGGCCTCACTTGCATCGCAGCCCAGATGGTTCACCACGGCCTCTTCCCAGAACTGCCCGCTGCCTGGGTGTCTGTTCCTGAGTGCGGGCGCGGGCACAGTGGCTGCTTCAGGGCCAATGGAGACTATTCCCATCCTAGCCCCGGACAGAGTGGGGTTTGTTGGTTTGGGGTCAAGAGAGACAGTCGGCTGGAAGCTAACTGCCCCACTCTCTACCCGCAACTCAGAACTTGGAACAGATGTGGATTCCTCATAGAGCAGTGGAAAGAAACTTCCCTCCCCCCAAGATGCACCCCACACACTTCATACCCTCTGCACCCTCCTAAAGTCTCCTCCACTGACCCACCACCCTCCCACCACCCGTCTGTGGGGGGAAAATGCCCCCCCCCCATGGCAGGGGTTGGAGCTCTGATCCAGCCCAAGCCCCGGAGGAAACAAGAAATCTGACAAGGCAGGGTGGGTGAGTGGGTGGGTGGGTTGGTGAAGTTTCCCCTCCCTCGGCACTTTTTTCCGGGAAATGCCAGAGGCCAGCTGGGCCTGGAATGTCAGGCTTGAAAGAACCCCTCCACTGCTCCAGACCTTAGAGCCACAAACCTTTTCATTAGCTCTGTCGCCCCTCCCAGCAGGAACAAAGGCCACAAGCCATTGTCCTGGTTTCCTTGGCCTGCCTCTGGGGATTGTCACAAGCAGCAAAGAGAGATCAGGGTCCACCTGTGGTGAGATGCCTCGACCTTTCCCCCTGCCCTGGAAGGTCACCTCCCTGCTAGCCCTGCCTCCAGCAAGGACAGACAGGGGCTTCCTTGGGGAGAGAACAAGATGCATCAGCCCTGGGCGGCCCGACCAGGCCCTGGAAGAGCCACCCTGGGGCAGGAGGGGCAACACGGCTTCCAAGAGGTCTGATAAGACACAGCGCCCCCCCCCCCAACTTCCTGCATCCTCTTCAAATGAGCTGAAAAAATCGGGGGGGGGGGAGCAAGAAGAGGAGAAGCCTCACTAGACTAGAAGCTGCAGAGGGAAAGAACCAGATTCTTTCCCCCACCACTGCATCCCCAGGCCTAGTCAACCAACCCGCACGTAGTAGGAGCACAACCAATGCGGAATAAGCAATATAAAGCCATGGGGCAGGCCAACCCAGGCTGCCTTGTGCCATAGGAAGCCCACCAGTCTTAAAGACAGAGGCTGAGGGCCTGGTGTTGAGCAACGCTGTGGTCTGAGGCCAGTCTCCTAACCCATCTGGGTGCAAACAAGGCCTCTGAACAATGGCAACCTTACAGCCCGCCCCCAGGCTGGCCAGAAGACAAGAAGACCGTCTATGAGACTATGAGACCTTGTGTTCACCAGGCCAGGCCATCACTTCCCACGACAACCCCACAGGCGCCAGAGTTCCCATCTCCGAGGTTTGGGGAAGAGCTCATCATCTGTCACTCCCCATGAGTAAGTGAAGCCCCACAAGCAGCTGAAACCGCTGTGTACTTCCCCTCCCTCATGAATGAATCTGTATTATCTTTATGACCAAGCACCTTTGCCTGGAAATGGGATTCTGACTTCATAGAAATTCTGCAAAGGAAGAGATTAGAAGGCAGGAGTCTCCTAAATCCCATAGCCAGGAAGACAGCAGGTGGGGCAGAGGGGCCAGACCTGGATGGGCTCTTCCCCTCCCCAACCCCACCCCCACAGTCCCCAGCAGGCAGGGAGGGTGGGAGGGACACACCGCCCTGGGACTGCTCTGCTCTGGGCATTTCTCTTGCCTGGAAGAGGGTCTCCTGGGTTGTGCCCTGTACTGGCCCAGTGCCTCCTTTCCCACTTTTCCAGCAAAATTTGAGTCCTCACTCTGTCTTCAGATTAGCAGGTTTATTAATCCCCACCAAAGGCACATGGGGCTTCCACCCCCTCTGTCCCATCTACAGATGCTCCCGAGTCCTGCAGGAAGAAATCAAAAGCCACTCTAGAAATAAGCAGTCAGTGGCATCTGAAAAGGATAGAAAACAGGGGTTAAAACAATCTCTTAAAGATTCATTCAGGGGCGCCTGGGTGGCTCAGTCGATGAAGCATCCGACTCTAGGTTTTGGCTCAGGTCACGATCTCATGGATCATATGATGGAGCCCTGCATCCGGCTCTGTGCTCAGTGGGGAGCCTGCTTGAAATTCTCTCTCCCTCTGCCCCTCCTCCCAAAATAATAAGTAAATAAATCTTAAAAAAAGAAAGATTCATCGAGCACTTTCTTTCTTTTTTTTTTTTTTTTCCATCGAGCACTTTCTATGTACCAGGTTTGAAAAAACCGAACACCGTCTGTTTCCTCAAGGTTCTCACTGGACGAGTAATCAGGGCATGTTGGTCAGCGTGGAGGGAACTCTCCTGGAAGTTTAGACTGAGTCTCTGCCAAGTCTTAAAGGAAAAGTAGAAACCAGCCAAAGTGTGGAAGGCAGTTCCACCTGGAAGGAAATGAACATGCAAAGACCCAGGCCTGGGGAACGTTCTGGAGACAGCCTGGGGCTCCATGAGAGGTGGGTGGGGGTGGTGGCCACTGATGGTGGCCTTAGAGAAGTTTGAATCATCCCAAAGGCATTGGAAACCTGGAGTCATTGGAAAGCCAAAGGGAAAGTTGGTAGTTGGCTGATCTGTTTGAAGACAAGCAGCTTCATGGAATGTATCTTACATAAGAGATAACAGGGCTCTCCAAAACAGAAAGCCATTCCTGGCCACACCCATCCCCTAGCAGCCCGGGCTGCAGCCACGCCTCCTCTCTCCAGACACCCCAGTGCTTTAAAAAAAAATGTAGCTGACACGTGCACTGAGCATTTAATATGTTCAAGGTACCATCCTAAGCATTTGCATGCATTAGCTCATTTAGTCCTTACAACAACCAGATGAGGTAGGTACTATTATCAGCCCATTTTACAAATCAGGAAACTGAGGCATGGCTGGGGAAGTAAGTTGCCAGAAGTCATACAGCTACTGGCTGGTGGAGCCTAGACAGCAGTTCAGTCTCCAGAGTCAGTATGCAAGCAGGGCAGCACCCCCCCCCCACCCGCAAGCCCAAGCCCCAGGCCGACAGCCCCTTTCAGCAACCCCCTCCCCCAGCCCAGCTGATACTGCCCCTCCTCTCTGCCCTTCCAGTCAGTCCTGAACTCTAGGGCACGCTCCCAGCTTGCTGGCAGACATGCAGACATGCAGACATGCAGACATGCAGCTTTTGCTGCGGGTCCTCTGCAGAGCCCAAGCTCATTTGGGGACCATGCTCTTGCTTCAGAAGCATGAGTTCCTCCAACTAGTCTGGAATTCCCAGAGTTCCAGGGCTGTTTCCTCCTCCTTATCTTCCCCCCCTTCAACACCACCCCCATAAATGAACTCTCAAAGTATCCTAGGGTCATCATCACAATCACCCCTTCCTCCTGGCATCCTCACTTGGGGGTCCCATGTCTCTCGCCTTGCCTGTCTCCCTGCAGGATTCACCCAGCACTTTGCTCCGTGCCTGGCAAAAGCAGGCACTCAATGAAGGTTTGTGGACTGGATGAATGAACCTGACTTGTGTCAGAGCATTATAATTTACAAAGCACTTTCTCATCCATTAACTCGAGGGCTATTTCTTGTGAGTCTTCTTGTCCTCCACGGATTCAGCACAGAAGTGTACGGTCATGGTGCAGCCTCCTCTTGTCCTTTTCCTGGACGAGAGAAAGAATGAACTCCTGATTTGAGAGAGGAGGATCCATTTCATTAGCCCACAAGCATCTTGAGGGCAAAGACCTGGTCTTATTCATGATTATATTTCAACACCTAGCATAATGCCTGGTACACAGAGCCCAATATTTGAGAAATGTGTTGAATAAATCCATTTCCTCCTCTGCGGAAGTAACTAGAAATAACAAGAAGACTTCCTCCTTGCTACTGTCTCCTAATAGAAGCTGAGGAAGAACGAGACAGAATCCCTCCCATTTCTAGCACACTTTGATGTGCAGAATCTCTTCTTGTTTTGTGATCTCAGCTCTCTGATGGGAAGAGGTTACTGTTACTATTTTACACATGGCAAACTGAATCCCAGAGAGGCTGGGTAACCTGCCCAAATCTCACGTAGTCCCGACATGCATGAGAGAAAGAGGTGATGGCACAGATTGAAAATACAGTGGCAAAGGCAGTCAGGTGCCTGTCCCCTCCCAGATAAGGGAAGGAGCCAGGCTTCTGTGTGCTAGACTCCCAAGATGCCTGTTGTCAGCCTCTCTCCCTTCCTTTCCGATTCATTATCTTCAGCAGGGTGGCATCTGGGAAGAGGGCACAGCCCAAAGCCCACAGCCCCTGTGTCCCGAGAGGTGACGATTCAAGTGGAATTTAAACTGGTCCTCAGGTGTCTGCAGCACCCCACTGCCTGTTTGGGGACAGCCTGCAAAAGTTGCCAACCTTCAGAAAGCAGGCGCTGGTTAGCCCAAGCCACCCACATCCATGCCGGCGCGACCAAGAGCAAATCCATCATTCACCACACACACCTCCTCACACCCAGGGCGGGGGGAGATCAGACCCCCGAACTCAGAGGTAAGGGAGGCGGGGCACATTCTTGGCGGTGCTGGGCCATCTGGAAGTGGGCTGAACTTCTGAAAACTGTCTTCTGGAAATCCTCCGCTGCTGGACTTTTAGTCCCAGGTCTAATTCCAACTGCGATGAGAATTCTCCTGTGGCCCCCGGGAAGGTCCCCCGCCCCAGCTCCTGAGCCAGCCTCCCCACTGCCCCCTCCAGTTTCCGTTCCCCAGCTTGGGAGGTGCAGCTCCGAACTCCACTCCCGCTATGAGACCCCAGGGCGCCCTCTAGCGGACGCGAGGCGCGGGGTGGGGCCATTGCTTGCCCTCGGGCCAGTCCCGCCGGGTGAGAGCACCTGGCTGGACCCACAGCGCACCCCGAAAGTTTGGAGACTCAGATGTGTGAAAGCGGTTCTTGTTTGTCTGTCTCTGGCTTTCTGGTGGCGGGAGGCGGCACTCATGTCCGCGTCGGCAAAGAACCTGGCAGTGGGCCGAGGGGCTGAGGCCGGACAGCTGCCACGCAGGCTGCGTCCCTCCATCCCAGGGACTCCCGGCTTCGCCTCGGGGACGTGACCCCAGGTCCCCACCACCCCCCACTTCAACTCCCAGGTCCGGCCCCAGTGTCGCCGCCCGGGGCTTTGGGGTGTCCCCACTTCCCTCGCGGCAGGCCCGGGCCTCCTTGGGCCGCGATCGGGACCTCGGACGGGCCCGGGTGGGGGCGAGGGGGTGTCCCCGCGAGGTCTGAGAAAAAGGGAAGGGGAGCCGGGAGGCTCTCCCGCTCGGCCTCCTGGAACTGCCCGCGCGCTCCCGGAGCCGGGCCCCCGCCTCTGCCAGAAACCGGCCTTCTTAGAAGGGAGGGGGAAAGTGTGAATGAGAAGTTGGGGGCGGAGCGCGCGGGGGGGGAGGGGCCGCTGCCAGGAACGCGCCGCCGAGGCTGGCGCCGCGCCCGCCGGCCGCCGGGGCCGCCTCGCGCCGCGCTTTGTCTGTGCGCGCGTCTCGGCCGGTCCTGGCCCGGCTCGCGGCCCGCCCTCGGCCGCCCGCGGCCCCTCCTTCGCCCTCCGCGCAGCCTTTCATTGCTGCGAGTAGTGACTAAACATTACAAGAAGGCCGGCCGCGCAGTTCCAGGAATCGGGGGGGCGGGGCGCGGCGGCCGCGTATATACCCGCGAGCGCGGCCTCGGCGGCGGCTCCGTCTCACACTCCCGCGCCGCCGCCGCCAGCGCCGCCGCTCCAGCCCAGCTCCCGCCGCGGCCCCTCGCCTCGTCCCCGCCGGCCGGCCCGGGGACGCGCAGGGGGCAGGGCGGGCGCCCCAGCGAAGCCCGAGGGACGCGCGCGCGAGGCCCTTTGTGGACTTCACGGCCGCCAACATCTGGGCGCAGCGCGGGCCACCGCTGGCCGCCGCGCCTCCGCCTCGCCTTGGGGACCGTAGGAGGCGCAGCCCCAAGGCCGGAGACTTCGTTTTGGGACCAGGTAGGAAGGAGGGGCGCGGCGTGGAGCGGGGCGGGAGCGGTGGCTGGGGGGGGGCTAGCTAGTCCCGGGAGCTTTTCCCGGTTTCCCCTCCCCTTCCCGGGTCATTCCCGGCAGGGAGGGGACGAGGTAGGGGCCAGAGCGGATGGAAGCCGGAGATCCCAGGTTCCCGGAAGACCCAGGCTGGGCCCTCGGGCTTCTCATGTCCCCTCCCCACCCCACCCCACCCCCCATGCCTCAGATTTCTCTCTCCGTCCCCGCCGCCCGGGGCCACCGGACTGAGCGGCGCCCAGAGCGTCCCGGGGGCCCTTCTCCCGCTCCCCACCACGGCCATGCTCCCGGAGACCCAACTTCCGCGCCCGAGTTTCCCACTCGCCGTTCTCCCATTGCGCGCTGAGGAGGGGGCTGCCTGGGGCCACCCCGCCGGCGGGGGCGGGGGCTGGGCGGGCTCCGCGGGGTGCCTGGGTGGGAAGAAGGGCTCAGGCAGGGGGCCTCCGGGCAAGGGGGGTGCCCAGGCCGCTCGGCGGAGGCTGGGGAGCCGGGGCGGGCCGGGCGCGCTGGAGGGTTCCGGGCACTCACGCGGCTCGCCCCTTCCTCCGCACAGCCCCCGGGGATGCGGTAGCGGCCGCTGTGCGGAGGCCGCCGAGCAGCTGCAGCCGCCGCCGCGCAGATCCACGCTGGCTCCGTGCGCCATGGTCACCCACAGCAAGTTTCCCGCCGCCGGGATGAGCCGCCCCCTGGACACCAGCCTGCGCCTCAAGACCTTCAGCTCCAAGAGCGAGTACCAGCTGGTGGTGAACGCAGTGCGCAAGCTGCAGGAGAGCGGCTTCTACTGGAGCGCCGTGACGGGCGGCGAGGCGAACCTGCTGCTCAGCGCCGAGCCCGCCGGCACCTTCCTCATCCGCGACAGCTCGGACCAGCGCCACTTCTTCACGCTCAGCGTCAAGACCCAGTCGGGGACCAAGAATCTGCGCATCCAGTGCGAGGGGGGCAGCTTCTCGCTGCAGAGCGACCCCCGGAGCACGCAGCCGGTGCCCCGCTTCGACTGTGTGCTCAAGCTGGTGCATCACTACATGCCGCCCCCCGGCGCCCCCTCCTTCCCCTCTCCGCCGACCGAACCCTCCTCCGAGGTGCCGGAGCAGCCGCCATCCCAGCCGCTCCCAGGGAATCCTCCCAGGAGAGCCTATTACATCTACTCGGGGGGCGAGAAGATCCCTCTGGTGTTGAGCCGGCCCCTCTCCTCCAACGTGGCCACTCTCCAACATCTCTGTCGGAAGACCGTCAATGGCCACCTGGACTCCTATGAGAAAGTCACCCAGCTGCCTGGGCCCATTCGGGAATTCCTGGACCAGTACGATGCCCCGCTTTAAAGAGCAAAGGACAGGGGTCGGGGCGAGGAGCCTGGGTCCCCTCTCCTCCGTGGCACATGGCACAAGCACAAGAATCCAACCGGGAGAGTCCTGCCGCTCCGGGTGAGCCAGGGGGGTGGACTGGCCCCTCCCTTCGGCCTTCCCCCCTGCAGAATGGGGCAAGCGGGACCTGGAATGTGTTTGAGGGAAGGGGGAGTGACACCTGAGCGCCCCGCCCCCACTCCGGCTTCTCCGGAGGAGCCAGCTGGCCGGGTGGGGACAGCGACGACAGCAGTGGATTCTCTTCTCAACTCTTCCTCGCTTCCTCGACTCCCCCTGCATTTCCAAACAGGGGACACTGCGGGAGTGTTGAACTAGTGAGAACTGCCGGGGAGTCTTCAAACTTTCCAACGGAACTTGTTTGCTCTTTGATTTGGCTTAAAAGGTAGCTTTAAACCCGAGAGGTCTCTGGCCTGGAAGAGGGTGCGGGAGAGGGCGCCCCAGGGGCCTCAGGGCTGCAGGCTGGCCACGGCGATGGCCACTCCCACTGTCCACCCCAGGTGAGGAGGCGGCTGCGTGCTCCTCCTCTGGCTCTGGGGGATGAGCGCAAGGGGTGACCGGAAGGGGGCTATTCTGTTATCCTCTCTAGGACAGCCACCAGAAACACAGGTCCCAGAGTCTATCTAGTGCCGGGGAGCCCAGGGTCCTTCCCCCGTTTTAAGGGGGAAGTGGCATTTGGAGGGGAAGGGGTGGGCTGGTAAATTATTATACTTTTCCCCACCCCTGCTCTCCCTTCTGGCACCTGGGGGGTGGGAGGAGGATGGAGGAGATGAGCCATCTTTGACCCCAGGTCCCCGGACAGAGAAGATGAAGGATTCTACTTTGTGCGTCCTGTCTGGCTAGGAGATTTGCCTTAAATGCTCCCTGTCCCATGGATAGGGACTGGCACACAAGAAGCCACACGCTCAGCCAATCCAGGCAGAGGCCAAGGGATCCTCGGAGGGCGGCTGCCGGCCACTCGGCGTGGGGGGAGGGGCGGGCGGAGGTGGAGGCCGGTGGAGGTCCAGGCCTTCCAGCCAAGCCCTGGAAGAAGGCGAGCCCATTCGGTATTGGCCAGTCACAGGTGCCTCCCGGTGCCTGGGCTCTGGCAGAGCAGAGCCACCAGGTCCCACAGCCCTCCTCACCTGGGGGGTGGGGGGTGGGGGAAGGGCACAGGCAGGAAGTCATTGAGAGACTGCGGCCCCTGCCAGCCCAGCTGCTCCCTTCTGCAATAGCACTGATCAGTGAAAAGTTAACAGGAATGTAGCAGCGATGGAATTACCTGGAACCATTCTTTTTGGGGAAAACGAAACACAAAGTTTTCTGTGTCAGGTTATTGGGCTGGATGGGGCAGCTGTGTGTTGGGGTGTTTGGGTTTTTTTTTTTTTCCTGTTATTTTGTTTTGTTTTTGTTTTGTTTTGTTTTAATAATGTTTACAATCTGCCTCAATCACTCTGTCTTTTATAAAGATTCCACCTCCAGTCCTCTTCCCTCCCCCACCCAGGCCTTCGAGGCTGTTAGGAGATGCTTGAAGAACTCAACAAAATAACAATTCAAGTCAAACTTTGCACATATTTATATTTATATTCAAAAAAGAAACATTTCCGTAATTTATAATAAAGAGCACTATTTTTTAATGAAAACCGACTGGAGCCTTTTCCTCCCCGCCCCTTCCCTGCCTTGCTTTCTCTTTCACCCGCACCCGCGCCGCGTCCGAGGGAGAGAGGGAGCCGCGGAGGTTCAGGCTCTGCTCCCTGTATGTCAGGGGCGCTCCTCGCCATGGAACCGAGCTCGTCTTCACCACATCACTGACAAGCTAAGGCAGCCACCTAGACTTTACCGAGAGGGGTAATTCCTGCTAGTCTGATTCAGATCTGACCAGAATATGCAAAGCAAGTTCGAAGGAAGCGCTTCAAAGGGTTTGCAGGGAGTAAGCTGAGCTGTGGTCAAAGCTTTTAGAGACTCCAGGCTATTAGAGGCGCTCTGCTCTTTGGCAAGGAGGTGTTCCGAGAAAGCCCAGGCTCCGGGGTCCTGGCGGTGACCCATGACCTCAGCACAGCCAGGTTCATGGGAGGTGGGGGGGAGGGGTGGTCCCCACAGTCACTGACTCCTCCCCACCTCCAGCTTCCCTCCATTCCTGGGAGACCCAGCCTGAGCAGTGGCCGGCCACATGCCTCCCAATGACAGCACCCATCTATTTGCCTATTTTTAGTCACTCCCACCCCCTGGGCACTTAGAGGCTATCCCGTTAACCTACCCAGCCCCACAAGGCAGGTGTTAAATCACTGCCACATTCTTAGACATAACTGAGCTCCGTGGGAGCTGTGGGCTTACATTGGTCACTTCTGATGCCTAGAACAGTGCTCAGTAAATACTTGTCGACTGAGGGGGGGCAGCCACTCAGGTTCATGGAGGTTAAGCAACCTGCCCAAGGACACACCACTTGGGAATGTGGGAAAAGACACAGAATTGGAACCTGGGAGCATCTGGTTTCCAAAGCCCACGAACTCTCTCCGCCTCCCTAAGCACTAAGTATGTGGCCAGAGCTGCCCCTCTGCCCCTCTATATATCCCCCTGCAAAGTGAGTACCCCCACTCTGGGGTTTCAGCATTAGGGTTGTGCTAAAAAACAAAAAATCCTTTCTCCGTGACATTTTCCTTCCATGCTTCCTCCCCCCCAAAGCCCAGACCTGACCACTGAAGAGATGAGTGTTATCCCCAAGTCAGGGGTCCCCATGCCTTCCCCCAAACCTCAGATGCCTGAAACAAATACAAGAGGCCTCTTCCCGCCCCGCCCCCCCCCTCCAATGAGCATCCAAAAGGCAACTGAGAGGGGTGCCTGGGTGGCTCAGATGGTTGGGCGCCTGCCTTCGGCTCGGGTCATGATCTCCGAGCCCTGGGATCGAGCCCCGTGTCGAGCCCCGTGTCGGGCTCCCTGCTCAGCGGGGAGTCTGCTTCTCCTTCTTCCTCTGCCTCTCCCCCTGCTCCTGCTCTCTCTCTCTCTCTGTATCTGTCTCAAATGAATAAATAAAAAAATTCTTTAAAAAAAAGGCAACTGAGAGTAAATAAAGTCATTTCTCTTTCTCATTTCCTAGACTTTTGGGGGAAATAATGTAAAGAGACAAGAAAGGGCCAGGCTAGGCATGAGACTACTGAGTGGACAGAGCACGTAGGAACCACTCCAGAAAGACCACCGCTTCTGGAACCGGGACTGCAGACCCAGGTAAGCTCACCTTCCCAGAGCACGAGGTCAGGTGAGGGGACCCAGTGGGGCCTGGGAAGCTCCTGGCAGGCTCTTCCCTGCTGAGGGGGGTGCGGGGGGCTGCCAGCCGGCCACCATCTGCCTTCAGCAGAGAGCTGCATAGCTGCTTAAAGAACAGCCTCCGTGGAACCTTGGAACCTAGAGCACAGCAAGTCCCCGTCCTTGGCCCAGAAGGCAGCTGTTCAGCCAGGGTGTCCAGTGTTCACAGGGCGCTAACTGAAAGGGCTTGATCTTCTCTGGCCCAGGAGAGAGCTGCTGTCCCGGTCCCCCTGGAGGTTAAACTCAGAGGCAGGAAGACCCCTGACTCCTTTCCCTCGATGCCCTCCTCCCATCCTTCTTCCCACACTTTTGTCTCTCCATTTTCAGACCACAAGACCAACCTTCTACTTTTGCAGACAAGGAAGCTGAGTCCCAGAGAAGGAAAGCAATTTGCTTAAATTCACACAGCAACCTAGTGGCAACACCAAGATCCATCTGCTCCCCGGTGCTCCTTCCTGTGTTCCCTCCTCATCCTACCCTCCTGTTGCAGAAATCTTTCTGTACTTCTCAGTCCTCTTGGGGACAGAATCCACTCCCTCCCAAGGACTTAAGGGGGGCTGCCAGAGAAGGAGTGTGCCTGGTTCCCAGATTTGCTAAGAAGCTTGAGTAGGCACCCACGCCTCAGTGGGGTTAAGAAGAGCATAGCTGGGGGGTCCCTGGCCAACCCCCAGAAAGGGGAGAGTTTGCTGCTTCCCGGCCCTGTGCCCTATTATGCTGCTTCTGGCTGTAAGAATCCACCCCCAAGAGGCCCTATCCTCTCTCCGGTGGTGCTGTTTTTGGGCAGGCCTCCGGATGAGCTAGAGCCAGGAATGGGAAATCTAAGGCCTGCTCTGGGGGGAGGGAGGGAAGGAGGCCACAGACAGGGGAGCTGGAGATGGAAAATAAGCCTTCATGTTGGGTCCCAGTGTAAGGAAGGAGGTTCCGGAGGGGGCACCGCCAGTGTACCAGGCTGAGAGACGGGGAGAGTCACAGAGGGAGTCTGAGCAGGGACAGAAGTCCGCGGGGGTGGGGGACAACGTGCGCAGGGGCGGATCGGGGAGACCCAAGCCGAGGCTGGGAAGAGCCGGGCCCGGGACGCACCTTCCCGCGCCGCGTCCCGCCGCCTCCCGTGCGGGCTGCCGTCGGGCGGGCGGGCGGGCGCGTCGCTCCCAGGCCGGCCTCTGCCAGGAAGAGTCACTTCCCGGACGCCGCGGGAGCCCTGGCGGAGCTATGCGAAGAATGTCCGCGCGGAGCCCGGCGGGTGGCACCTCCCGGGCCCGCGCCGCCGCCGCCGCGCCAAGCGCCGCGTGCGCGCCGAGAGCAGGCCACGCCCCCGCCACGCCCCCGCCCCGCGGAGCGCGGTCGCCGTGACAACGGGATTACAGGCGCGGAGCGCTGTTTATTCTCAGCCGAGTGCCAGGAAATTCGACGGGGTGGCTGCCAGGCGCACCTCCCTGGGGTGGGGGCCGGGAGGGGGAGGAGAGAGGGTGGACCAGCGCGCCCGGGGCTCCTGGGGGAGGGAGGCGGTCCTCCGTCACCGTCACCAGGGGTCACTGACCCCTCCGAGGGGAGCTGCTCACAAAGCACTGACTCTTTCCCGGCCAGGAGTGAATCAAGTTTTCTCCTCCCAGGGTAGCCAAATCTCCCTCCAGGCTGGCGAGTGCCCCGCCCCCCGCCCCCCAACGCACACTCTCTCTGTCCAGGGATCCCCGTCCTCGGAGCCCCAGAGCCCCCCGCCCCACAATCCCTCATTCGCTCACTCAGCAAATAGCTATTGAACACATTCTATGTGTCAGGGAATTGAATGTGGGACAAGACAAGGCCCTGATTGTCCTGCTCTCCTGAGATTTAGCGGGAGCGGCAATGAATTAGTAAATATACAAATACAATAATTACAGATTGCTATTAGTACCCCAAAGATGCATCTTCAAGTCACATTTCCAGTATGGCCCACATCCACGATCCTGTCCCACACCCTCAGGTAGGGTGACCAGCTTGTCCTGGTTTGCCCAGCACTGTCCCAGTTCGGCCCTGAAAGACCAGCAAACCAGGCTAGTTGATCACCCTACCCTCAGGTCAGAATGCACCCATTTCAGAGATGGAGAAACCGAGGCCCAAAATACCAGGGCAGTTCTTCCAAGGTCATGGGGCCAGTTAGAAAGAGAGCGGGAGCTGGAGACCCTCCAGCTGAGAAACCAGGGCTCCTTCAGCTAAACACCCTTCACACACACCCTCCTCAGGCCCCCCAAAGCACTGAAGCACCTGTGGCCAGCCCCCCAGGGACCAGATGAAATTGCTGTCTCCCAGACTCCAAGCCCAGCTCCTTCTGAATCAGAAGTCCTGAGGATAGTCCAGGAATCTGCATACTCAACAGCACTCCAGGTGACTCTCAGATCACTCCATGCTGCCTTCGGGGAAGACAAGCCTGGATCCTCCTCTCTTCCTGGGACTGGGAATTTCCTTCTTGAACCTTGACTAAGCCCATCTGGGAAGTCAGCAGGGAGGGAAAGCCTGGGTTCACTGCCCACGCCCCGGCAAGCGCAGGCAAGTGCAGCCCTTCCCTCTCCTGGGCTCCAGCCCCTGGGCCCTGGGCCTGAGACCAGGGGGCCCCAGGGGGGAGGAGTTCAGTGCCCCCCCCCCCCCCCCCCCCCCGCCGGCCCCCCCCCCCCCCCCGCCCCCCCCGGGGGGGGGCCCGCGGGGGGGGGGGGTTGTGCCCCCCCCCCCCCCCCCCCCCCCGGTGCTGAGCCCTCCCAGCTGTGCTATGCTGGGAACAGGCCAGGCATTTGTGAAATCCTTGGGTGAGCCTGACCCACTGTCATGAGGACTGCCTGTGGAAGCTGGTGCAGGGAGGGGGATGGGGGGCTGTTCCCAGAAGCGGGGAGAACTCTGGACTTCCCACTCCTGAGTGCTCTGCATTGCAGCGCAGCCTTAAGCAACAGCAGTGGTCTGGAAGGCTGCATTGCAGAGAACCAGAGGCCCGAGGCTCTCTTCTGGAAAGAAGCTAAGGCTCTGAATGCTAAAACCGCGCTCGAGCTCCGGGTTACACGTCACTGAGGCCATTCATAGCAATGACCAGGCCCAGCCTTAGAGAAAGACTGAATCAAGGCTAGACTTACAAAAAAAAAAAAAAGAAAGAAAGAAAGAAAGAAAAAAAGAAAAAGAAAAAAAGAAACAACCAGAATGCTAGTTCATTATGTACATTACAGAAGAAAATGTATTTGCCTTTTTTTTTTTAAGATTTTATTTATTTATTTGAGAAAGCACAAGCAGGGGGAGCAGCAGGCAGAGGGAGAAGCAGGCTCCCCGCTGATCAAGGAGCCCCGACTGGGCTCAATCCCAGGATCATGACCTGAGCCAAAGGCAGATGCTTAACCCACTGAGCCACCCAGCCACCCCAGAAAATGTTTTTCCTTTCACCTCCTTCCCCCCAAATCTCCAGTCTTCCTTTCGTACAGAAAACTTTATGTAGTATCTATACCATACAGGATATTAAAGACACGAAATAGAAAACCTGGTCCTTCAGGAGGCTGTTGTGCTGCACAGCCTCAGGGGGCGCTGTTCACAATATGATCTTGGTAGATGGGGTCCCAGGAAGTGGTGTGGGGGGGAGGCTGCAGTGTTTGTGATCTTAGGGTACAGGAGCAGTGCCTGACCCTTGCCTTAACGACGCTCCTGGGCGATCCCAATGCTGGTAGGAACCTGTTCTGGGCACTGTGACCAAGGCTGGAGATCCATGCCAACCAAGAAGCATTTCAGACTTCAAGAGGCTTACAGTCTGAAAGGGGAACCAGACGTGAAAACCAAGAAGTATCCTAAAAAGGAATGGCTGTAAAAATAAAATGTTATACAGCATACAGCTGGGGGCCCCCAGGAGGAAATGACCTACAGTGATTTCCCAGAAGAGGAGCCACTCGTGAACTAAGGCAAAACAGCAGGTGTCCCCTCCCGCAGGCAGGCGGCATGGGACACGGGGGCATTCTAATGATCCGAAACAGGGAAATGGCCCGGAAAATGGAAAAAACTTTAGGGAACTTCAAGAAGTTTGGTATGTCCCCATTGGGCATATCCAGGCCAGACTCATCTAAAAATACTGCATTTGTTACGTCACAGGCCAGGCCCACCCCCATAGGAGCCACACTGGTTCCTTGGGCATTTTCTTCTCAGCTGGGTTCCAGTACTCTTCAGGCTCTCACCTGAGTGGAGATCCAGCCTCGTCAGCTCCCCACCCCCTGCACCCCACGCGGCAGATGCTCTTCCTTCCACGAGGGTGCTCTCCTCATCTGCCCACCACACGCGTCACCCCTGTGCTCCCCTGTGAGCCCATGTCCTGGCCTGTTGGGGTTATCCCACCCAACGGCCCAGCCTGCCCCCTGTCCCCCTCCTTGAGTTCTGTCTCTCTTTTGGGGCTGCCTCCTTTCCCACCTCCTCCCTGAAGCTCTCCTAGACTCCCGCAGTCCTGGAGACCTCTCTTTCCTCGGAAAGCATCCGATACATGGAACCATTGCTACTCCTGTTTCACCTGGTCACATGGTGTTATGGTTTCTTGATTTCTTCCCAACTGGACTGTGAACTCTTTGAAGAAAGAAACTCACTCTTGGGGCGCCTGGGTGGCTCAGCCATTGGGCGTCTGCCTTCGGCTCAGGTCATGATCTCGGGGTCCTGGCATCGAGCCCCGCATCGGGCTCCCTGCTCAGCGGGAAGCCTGCTTCTCCCTCTCCCACTCCCCCTGCTTGTGTTCCCTCTCTCTCTGTGTCTCTCTGTCAAATAAATAAAATCTTAAAAAAAAAAAATCTATTAGAACACTCATCACCTGACTTCAAGTCTAATACCCTCTCCACTACTGCTAACATTTGCATGTGAGAGCCCCCGCCATCTAGCAGCGGCTGTGAAGGCTCCCCAGGCAGCTGGGGCCACACTGGCCACTCATTAGAGGCCATTTCAGCCCTGCAAGACAGTCCTAGGGCTCTCATCCCATCTGTCATCTGTGGAGAGCTTGGGCGGTTGCAGGGGGAACACCAGGATCATCCCACCTCCCAGCAGGAGGGAGCCTCAGATGTTCAGGGCTGGTGCTCCCAATGGGCATAGAATTGCCAAGGAAACTCCAGCAAGACCTCTGGCCAACCCAATGTGCAGGATTTTGCTTGAAGCCTCAGAGAACCCCAATGTCGCCCTAAACTATTCTTTCTGGAAACTGGGGGATGAATGAGATGACCTCTACATAACTTTTCTGTTACCGAATCACTATGAAAAGGAAGCTGGAGGAAGAGGAGCCAGCGCCGGGAGGGAGGCAGGCTGGTTTCCAGGAGTGGTCCTCAAGCCCTTCACTGGCCTTTTCAGCGTCCCTTGGCTCCTGGTGAAAGTAGGCAAGGGGGTCTGGCAGGAAGGCTACCCAGAAGATACTCAGAGACCAACCGGCATTGCCCAGTGGGGGCGGGGAGGTCAATGGCTGTGGAATACTGCTCTACACTGGGGCTTCCCCACTGGCCTCCTCCAGGCCATCACTCCGGGGTTTGGCTGAGAAGTCGGCAAGGACCCCGACCAGACTATGGCCAGAGCCCTGGCGTGGAGGGCAGGAGCCCAGGAGAGCAGCCCGGCCCGCCCGCAGGCACACTGCCAGACCTCTCCAGTCTAAGAGAAGGAGCTGGGAAGGTCAGCCAAGGGGCCCAGCTGCGGCAAGAGACCTTGTGCCCACACCAGGCTAAGGACTGAGCTGGTCGGTCTTGAGTGCAGGAGGGGAGGGGCCCCCACCCAGGCAGTCTACGGGCTCCAGGGTCACTGGGGGCTCTGTGGCTGGTAAGAGAGACATCTGGAGAGGGGCCAGTGAAAAGGGTCAGATCCCCAGTAGAGGCTGCAGACCCCCAGGAGACAGGTGGGGAAGTGGTCACAGAGGACAGGAGGGCCTCCTGGACGTGCACAGGGTGGACACGTTGCTGCGCACGCTGCTCAGCACATTCTGAGCTCCGGGGCACCATCCGCTGGATGTGCGCTGCTGTGCGTTATCGTCCCATGGGTTGTTGTGTGACGGTGAGTCACCCCAGTCTAGGTCCCCCACTGTGACCAATACAGCTAACCAGGAGGCTACCGACCAGGACTCAGGGTGGAGGGGATGGCAGGGGTCCGAGCTCTCCTCTGGGAGGAGAAAGCTGGCCTGGCCCAGGATCAAAAGGTGTTCTCAGCCTTGGAGTCAGGATTCAAACAACTGAATCAGCCTGCCCAGGGTGTAGGCGGAACTCTGCTCCCTAGTCTCGGGGTCCTTTCTTGCTGGTCTCCAGAGGGTTCTGTGGGAAACAGACAAGGATTGCATGAGAATGGCATTGGCCTTGGTGTCCCCGTGGCCTGTGCAGGAAGAATAAGACAGTTTCCCCATGCAACGGTGCTCTCCTTGGCCCCGACCCCGGAGGAAGAGTGCCCCCACCAGAGTGTTTTATTCATTTCACACTTCGTGGCTGTGGCTCTGGCGTGCCAAGCTCTATTCTAAGCACTTGAAACATACGAGCTGCGGCGCGTGGGTGGCTCAGTCGGTTAAGCGTCTGCCTTCGGCTCAGGTCATGGTCTCGGGGTCCTGGGATTTAGCCCCACGTCAGGCTCTCTGCTCAGCGAGGAGTCTGCTTCTCCCTCTCCCTCCCCCTCTGTGCTGTCCCTCTCCCTCCCTCCCTCAAATAAATAAATAAAAATAAATGAAACACATGAACTTACTTAATTCTCCAGCAACCCTATGACTTAGGTCTTATTATTGTCCCCAGTTTTTCAGTGGAGAGAGCTGCCGAACAGGATGTACTGTGACTTGCCCCAAATCACACAGCTAACCAGGAACAGAGCTGGGGTCCAAACCCAGGCGATTGGGCTGCAGGGACCCTGCCCACGGCCAGCCCCTGCTAACCCCAGTGAGGCACTGGGTACTGGCTCGGGAGCCGGAGAGGGCAGAGTGCTGGCTGTGGGGCAGGAGAGCTGGCCGTGTGCCCCAGATCGCTGCTTCCGGGCAAACGACCTTGAGCGGGCACCTAACAGCCTTGCTTCCTCATCTCTACCGGGGGGAATCTCAACAAAGCCAGCTTCGTGCGTTATGAGGGTGATACAAGACCATGCCACAGGGTTGTTATTCTTATCAGCAAGGGCTCCCTAGGACCAGCAAGATCTGAACACTTCCATTTACCCAACATTCAGCCCCATGCACTCCAGCTCAGAGGAGAGCGGCAAGGCTGGGCCACTGGCTCCCGGTTTCCTGTCCCCCGGGGAGAAGAAGACGCTGAGGGAGCACTTCTTCCCGTCTCCTCCTTGGTCCCTTCCAGTTCTTGCTTTGTGTGCCTGTTACGTTTCCTTCTTGTTTTCCTCAACTGCCCTCAGCGTGACATTCTGTGGTTGTACAAGTGTCCTGGGGCTGCCATAACAGAGGACCACAAACTGGGGGGCGGGGGGTTAAAACAACAGAAATGGGCCTTCTCGAAGTTCTGGAGGCCAGAAGTCCAAAATCAAGGTGTCAGAGGGGCTGCACGCCCTCTGAAGCCTCTGGGGTGGGGTGGGGGGAATCCTTCCTTGCTCTTCTCAGCTTTGGTGGCTGCCCGCAGTCCTTGGCAATCCTTGGCGGGTGGATGCGTCATTCCCATCTCTGCTTCTGTCTTCACACGGCCTTCTCCTCTGTGTCTGTGTCCAAATCTCCTCTTCTTATAAGGACACCAGTTATTGGATCAGGGCCCAAACTAATCCAGTATGACCTCATCTTAACTAATTATATCTGCAAAGACCCTATTTCCAAATTAGGTCACATGCACACGTGCCGCGTGGACATGAATTTTGGGGACGCTATTCTACCCAGTACTGCTGGCTGGTTCTGCAGGCTCTCAGATTAAGAACTTTTTTTTTTCTTTCCTTGCATCTTTCAGGAAGAGCGTGAGAAATGTGTCCTTCTTTGCTCTTGGGCAGAGAGACAAGTGGAATGTCCCTTTATGCTCTGTTAAGGACACCTTGAGCAAAGGCCAGGCTGAAAAGGCACCCAGGGTTGGAGTGCAACCGTTGGCCTAGCCAAGGGCTGCATGGCCAAGGTCAATGTCTCTTGGGGAGGGAGCATACATGCGGCCGTAGCCTGCCTGGCATGGCCTAGTCCTCCACAGACATTGCCTCATCTAGCTGCAGGGATGTTTCCTGCATGTCTCTGGTGAAGAGCTCAGGCTTAGCAACCTCAGATGACCCCTCACACAAGAAAGAGCATCCTCCAGAAAGCTTATGCCGGGCTTCCATGGGAGAGAGAGAGAGAGAGAGGGAGGGAGGTAGAGCCACAGGGCCAGGCGTGGGACGTCTGGCCAGTGCCACAGTTCCTTGGCAATGTTACCTAGGGAAAAGTCCAGGGGATGCCCAACAGCCAGCTCTTTGCAAAGCCCTGGGTGTCTGGCAGTGAGGTGGACACGGGCACACAGCAGTCTCCATCCCTCAGATGTTCCCGTTGAATCCAAACAACCAGGCTGTGGAGAGCTGGGGACATGAAGCTAAAGGGCCTTCATCTGCCTCTTCACCATCATCAGAGACACGGCCGGATGGAGAAAGCCTCCAGGTGATCCTTGAGAGCCGAAGGCCAAGTGCTCAGGTTCTCCGAAGCTCTCCTCAACCGGGGGCCTGCAGCCCTTTCTCTGTGCCCGCTCTGCCCCTCACCTGCAGCTGGGCACTCGGGGCAGAGCCCAGGCTCTGAGAGGCTCTCTGGAGTACCCAGGTCTGACTTCTAGGGCCAGGGAAAGGAGAGAGGGAGGACGCCAAGAAGGCATGAGGTTGTGTTCTACCTGAACCACAGGAAGGGGACCGCCCTGCCCCAGCAGACCCACAGCTGCTCTTCCAGGGACAGGAAGTCAGCTGAGTATCGAGCAAGCGGGTGCCGGGGGAGGGACTCAGGCACCTGGGCTGTCGGCCGGGCCATCTGCTCTTCCGGGCTGCACTGGTTCCCACACTCGGGAGGTAGATGGGGTGGGGATTAGGAGCCTAAATTTTCACCCGGTTCAGTTTGCCTCCTCACAGCTAGGAGACCTGGGGGGTCTCGAAACCTGTTTCCCATCTTCCTGGGGTTGTGCTGGTGGCTCAGCGAACACCCACGTTGCCTAGTACCCAGCGAGTGCTCTGTCAACATTGGGTGCTCCCCACACTCCTGAGAAGGGGCTGAACCCCTCGACGGGCTTGATTTCTTACAAATAATCTGGCGTCTAAATGGTGGCCTGACCCGCTGAGGGGAGAAAGGGTGACCTTCTAGGCAGCCCTTCCTGGTCGACTAATCTCCCTGGGAGAACAGTGACACCCTGCCTCCACGTCTCACACTGGGAGCTCTCCCTACACCAGGGCCCCCCTCGGGCTGGCCGGCCCAACCACAGGACCATCAGGCTTTGGGCCAGGCAGTTACAGTAAGTCGGGCCCGCCCTTCCTTACATGGGGTACCACTGTGCCCTGGTCCAGAGCCTGGCTTCCCATAGAGGAGGGGAAGGGGAATAGGGAGGCCCTTCCTTGCCAGGTGCCCTGAGCCAGCTCTTAACCACACCCCCAGAACATGCCGGTCTTCCCAGTGATTTCCAGGGGCCGCCTTGTCCTGGCAACCACCAGGCCCAAGCAGAAAAGGGCAGCTGAAGCAGCAACTGATGTTCAGAGGAGAGGCTGACTCACTCCAGCCAGGCTGCGCCCTCCGTGAGTATTTCTGGACCTCAGCCTGGGATTCCTGCAGGTTCCGATGACAACAAGTTGGACCATCCTCTTGTATAAGGTGGGTTCCAAGGTAACCCTAAGGGGAAGGGAGGAGAGGGAAGGGCTCTGGCTGGCGAGGGTGTTGATGCTCAGCAGGTCCAGGCCAGGGGGTAGGAGGGGCCATAGGACAGTGACATGGGAAGGCCTAAAGGATCCCCAGGCCTGACTGAGGAGGAAGGGGGCAGGGAGGAAGAGAGGACCCCATTTATAGAGCACAGGTCACACATTACATAATTATTCTATTTTAATCATCACAACCCTGTATGATAGATGTGACTTATCACTGGTTAATAGACGAGGAAACTGAGCCTGGGAGCCGGTGAGTGGAGGCTGGGTGAGGGGTGGAGGCTGCTCGAGCAGAGAGGGAGGTCAGGCCCAGAGAGCCTCCGCAGGACCGCCTGGCCCCAGGACTGCAGCTGACCTCGAGGCCCGCATTTCACCGGCCCGGCGGGAGCAGGATGCAGACCCCGGGGTAGGGGGGCGGAGTTCCTGGAGGTCCTCCCTGCCGCCCCCCCCCCCCCCCCCGCCCCCCCCCCCCCCCCCCCCCCCCGCAGCTGCCAGGTCCGCTCCCATGGCAACCGCTCCTCGGGGCAACGTGTACAGGGGGAGGGACCGCACGAGTCCTCGTCAGACCTCGCAGCCGCCCGCCGCGCATTCCTCAGCCCTTCCATCAGCGCGGCCCACGGGCTTCCCCGCAGGCTGTGGTCAGCTCCCCCCGCCCCCGCCGCCTCCGGGCTGGCCTCCTCCCCGGACCCCGGTCCCCGCGCCCGGATCCCGGCCCCGCGCCCCCCGCACCTGCCCCACCTCCCCGGGCCCCGCAGCTGGGATCCTGGCCCCTGAGCCACCTCCCCGGCCCCCGCGTCCGGGATCCCGGCCTGCGCCCCTCCCCGGGTCCCCGCTGTCCCGGAGCTGGGCGGCCCCTCGCGCCCTCCAGCCGCTGCCCGCGGGCCTCCGGGCCGAGCCCTATTTCGGGCTCTGGCGCTGCGGGCCCGGGCAGCCCTGCCAGGAAGGGAGGCTATTCTGGGCCGGGCCAGCGGAGCAGCTGTGGCCCCTGGGCTTCCCGGCAGGGTGAGCGCCCAGGACAGAGGGCACGCTAGGGCAGGGCTCCCCTCCCTCCCCACCTTCCTCCCAGGCCGCGCCCAGCTCCCTCCCCTTTTTGGCCAGACCCAGGTCCTTCCCTAGGCCAGGAATATTCTCTGGTGCCAGGTCACTGGCAGAGTGTCCAGAGCCTGTGGCCACAGCGCACCCTCTTCCAGTGCTCCCAGGCAGGTGCTCCTCCCCGAGCCTCTCCACCTCTCTGTTGGGATGGTCTTCCTAGCACCCTGTGCTTGTCCAGGCTTGGCCTTTTTCCCCCTGTGTCCCATTTGCCTGCCCTTCTGGACTGTAACCCCTCACCCATGTGTCCATATGGTTCAATGTCAAATAAATCCCCAGTGTCCAGTACCAGATGGATGCCCCAAAATGGTCATTAAAGGAAAGTTGTTAAACTGTCACATTTAGGACACCAAACTCCAGTCCCTTGGGTCTTTTTACATTCTGTTCCGCAAACCTTTCTGATGATCATCGGTTCCAGCTGCCCCTGGGCCCCTTCCCCCACCAGAGGGAGTGACCACTTCCATGCAGGACCTTGGCTTGGTGGACAAAGCCTCAGGCATCTGCACATGTGGCCCGGGTCCCTTTGGGCTTACGCTGACCTTAGGACCAATTGCTGGACTCGTCGGGGCCACATTCTTCCATCTGTGGGCCAGGATAAGAATCTCTGTGGTCTGTCCCACGTCATGGTCATAAGGAGACAGAGTACGGGCAACGTCATCAGAATGGAAGCCACTACATTATCTAACCCAAATCCCTCTCTCCAGAGCAAAACGTTTCCCAGAGTGTGGGAGGACGTGCAGGGAAGGGAAGAGCGGGGAGCTAGCATCTGTCCATGTTCCCACGGCACGAGGTGTTTTAACTACTCCGTGTCATTCAGCCCAGTGCTTCTCAAACTTGAATGTCAGCACGAACCCCTTGGATCTTGTTAAAATGCAGACTCTGGTTCCTCAAGCCTCTGGCGGGGACTGAGATGCTGCATTTCTAACCAGCTCCAGGTGGTCTCCCTCCTGCCAGCCGCCACCTCCCACCCCTGGCAGCAGGAGGAGGGGGGGAGGGGGAGGGGGAGGAGGAGGAGGAGGAGGGAGAGTGCTTGATGGCCCACCCAGTGTTCCGAGGACAAAGCTGAGGTATAGGGAGATTATGTGGCTTGCTTGACATGGTGAGGCCAGCGCTTAGGCCCCGTTGGCCACGGAATGTCAACCCCCCTTCTAGCCTCAGCTGCTGGGGTCCTCCAGATGCTCCAGCCTTGACCCCAGACCCCCACCCCAGCCCCCCTTTCTTTTTAGTTCACATGATTGCACGAATACCTGTGAGTTGTAAAACAAGTACTCAATGTATACTTATCCTCAATGAAAACAAATACAAAGTAAGTTATATATGAATAAAGAATGAAACGTGTCCCCACACCCAACTGTGCTCAGCTCACCCCACCAGAAAACGAAATACTGTCTACAATTTACTACTGATTCTGTAACTGATGCCATCTAATTTTGTTTACACCTTAGGTTCGCCATGGTTAACCCTGGAGGATATGGGTAAAAGGTCAGGCAGAAAGCCACCAAACCAGGGACAGCAATCTGGTGAAAGAGAAAGAGAGTGAGCGAGAAAGAGAGAGAGAGAGAGAGAAGAAAGTGTGGTTCAAACGTGGGCCCAAGAAGAGGCAGGAAACCACTTTCTCCCCAGAGCCCTTCACTTCCATCTTTCGGGGCAAGCTGGAACAGGTGAGGGGGAGCCTAGGTCTGCCAACACCCTGGCTCACAAGTAACTCACAGCCACCCAGTGCTCTGACTCACTTGTCAATAGCTAGTTTACTTCCTGACAGAGAGACCAGAACCTTCACACTCACGTATAAGTGGAAGGGTAATCAATTGGCGATTAATTAAAAGTAGAAGTTACTGGTGATGCAGAATTGCTCCATCAGAACTGAGTGGGGAAGGTGGTGTTTTTCAGAGGTGCGTCTGTGTGGAGGTCAGAGCTCTGAGAAGTGGGGTTCTGGTTTCCTGAATAGCATCTGCCCGGTCTTGGGGGGGTTTGCAGTCCAGGGGGGGCCAGGGCGCTGGGGTCAGAAGGCCCGGAAACCTGGCGGACTAGGTCAGGTCCTGGCCCCACCACTCACTGATGGAGCTATGAAGTGAGGGGGGCTCTGGCTTGGGTTCTCCACCTGACTTGAGCTGCTCGCAGGCGGGCTGTTCCTTTCCTCCTTCTGTCTCCTGCTCACCAGCCCCACCAGGTGCCCCAAGTCTAATCCTCAATTCTGGGGCTGAAATGAGACTGACAAGTTAGTTTCCTTTAAACATGGACATTTTCTCAGATTTGGGTAATTGGGGAAAAACCACAGGGCTCCTTTCTGAGAGGGAAGGACCAGGGCCCACACGGGGCATGGGGGAGGGACCCACGGGAGGGGACTGGGAAATCTCACCACTCTCACTTCTGCTTTGCGGGACCCCTCTCACCTCATAACTTCCCCTGAAGAGCCCACTGGCCATTTGCATGTGTCTCATTGAAATTCCGGATAGGAGCACCACCCTCTCCCCCCTCCCCGGCCCCCAGAGGGTAGCTGGAGCATCACGGGGGAAACGAAGGGTGGGGACACGTCGCCGTGGGAGGGCAGAGACTGCCCCAAACCTTCCCCTGGCTGATTCACCCTTATTCAATAGATGGGCCATTTTCCTAGAATGTTGCAACAGGGTTATTAGGGTTTTTCCAGAGATTTCTACTCTCTCAATGACCCAACCCTGAGCCCCTCAAGTGGAACACAAGATGACGCCCACTCCAGGGGCTGGGCATTTGCCCTCTGACCTTGGTGTCCTCTCTGTTTCGTGCTTTCTCAAAGCACAGAGCCCGGTCTCCTGAGAAGGACCCATTGTACATCCAGCTCTACACACAGCAGGTTCTTGGGCGTGTTTTTCTTTCTTAATACATATTTGTTTAATGGATGGGATGACTGGAAATTACTTACCCCGATGAAGAAACAGGAAGGCAACAGAGTTTTAAAATCCTTAAAAAAAAAAATCCATCCTGAGCTTTACCTCCTTCATCTTTACATCCCTTCACTTTCTGTCGCAAATGTTCCCGTTCTAAACCCTAAACTCTTCCTCCTGAGAGTTGAAGCACTTTGTAGGGGGGAGACTGAGTCTCACTCCCCTTTCTCTCCCCAGTCCCTGTGTTTGTGTCATGGGGTCGAAGCTCCCTTGATTTTGTGATTTTGGATTCTGTGGCCTCTCTCCACCCTTCAAAGAGGCAGACACAGCACCATTAATTAGTCTTGGGCTGGGTTCAGGGACCACGTTGGTGGTGGTCGGTGATGGTCTTTAATCCGGTGAGGAGGCTGATGTTTGAACCCCAGGAAAGGAATGTCACCGTGGGCTCACGGTTCACACAGGGTGATTCCTTGTGGGCTTATAATAGCAAAGGAAAGAGATACAGGGAATTGTCAGGTGGGTACCCTATTTAGGGGATATTTTTTCAGAAAGTTCAGAGAATTCTAGCCAACAAAATCTGTCGGTTCTAAGAGTGAAAATGGGCCAAGGAAAAATGAGAAACCGGGGGAAAAAATCAGAGTTTGGACAATCCAGTCACAGGTCTCTGAGAGAAAGTTTAGTGGGTGGGCGCAGGGAATACAACACTGGGAGCCTTATAGGGAGCTGAGGTCATATTTCAAAAGGAGCGGGAAGGAGGAGGGTTCTCAACCGAGCACCTAGGTGAGAAGACTCAATTGTGTCAAAGAGGAAAGAGAACAGACTGCTTTTATTGAGCATCTACTGTGTACGGGTCCACCCCCAAAGTCTGTCAATTCTGCCAAAACCCTACAGAGCAAGGGCTGTTGTGGTCTTCCTACAGGAGAGCAACTCAAGGTGACCACACCCTTGCCCCTTCTCCAAAAGGCTCCCCAGGCCTCGAAGACCACTTTCAGCTTTCCTTGCTTCTCCATCACACTCAGAAAGAGAGCAGGACAGGGTGAGGTTGTGGGGGAACTGAAATCCCACAGGGGCGGAGACAGTAAGAATGGGCTGGAGGCTCTGAATCAACTCAAGTGTCCACCCAGGGATGCCGTCCCGGGACAGGAGGGAGCTTGTACCCCAGGCTGGGGAGCAGTGCCTTTCCTGTCATTCCCGAGATTGGGAGAGGGGCAGGAAGACGGGCAAACCAGGCCCCTGTGGAGCAGGCACCAGACTCGAGAAGCCGGAAACCAGGGAATAGGACGGTAATCACCAACCGAACTCTGGAATGAACCGTTAAACAAATTCATTTATTCATGCCCTTAGTCAACAAGTATTTATGGAATGTCCCTAAGTGCAGGCTACTATGCTAGGCACTGGGGGTGAACTCTTAAATTGGGGTAGACTGTTCCTTAAAGACCCTAGCAGCTACAAGCAGGAGATGGTGGTGTGTAATTATTGTAATGGGAAATACTCTTACCAGAGACATACAGGTAAAACAATATTGGAACTCCAAGGGCACTTAGAAGAGGCAGACTGGAGTATCTGAACTGATTTCAAGGAAGGACCCAGACATGGTCACAATAGGTATATATATGCCAGTGTTTATAAAGGTTAAAAAAAATTGGAATCCCCTCACATGGGATCTGTTGAATAGGCGATGTCCTTATAACGGAATACTACACAGCCAATAAAAATTGTTTATGTGGCTGTACGTCTGTTCATATGTGAAGATATTCACAAAATATTAGTGAAAACAGATCACAGAAGACTATTTAGGTCTGATTGCATTTTTATGAGTTTTTTTGACATATGCATTTCTAGATGTTTTTAGAAACTTGTCAAAGTACATACTAAAGTGTTTGAAGTGCTTACTCATCTCTGCAGATGGGGGTTTAGAATGCCCTAAAATCCTTTCTCATGTATCTCTATTTTGGGATTTTGACAAAAAGAGTACTATCCTTTTTCAAGGATAAAAGAAATTAACAGTTTACTTTTAGCAACTCAGGCCAACGTGAGTCCTTTCTTCTTTGGTAGGATCCTCAGATCATAGAGATGTTATGTAGATAGAATATCTTGATCCCATCAGAACATCTGACTGTGATAACGTTATGGGACACATGGGGAGAGTAGCCTAGAAAACAGTACAGTCACAGCAGGTGGCCTTCCTCAAAACAAACCAAAAAGCAATCGGTTAATGAACAATGCCCATCTGGAGGGAAGTCTCTAGAGAGGTATAAAGGCTCTAACCCAGACCAAGTCCCGTTCAACATTTTCATCAATGACTTGAGTAATGAGCATGAAGGCATGTGATCAGATTTTTAGATAAAACTGGTGGGTAACCCAACTCGTCTGGATGCAAACCTATGAGAGGCTAGACCAGTAGGTGGAAAGACACAGGATTAGCACACAGAGTCCTGAATGAGATGCGCCGGGGTCCCAGGACCCGAGAGCCCAGGAGGAAAGACACAGAGGCCGACATGCTCTGGTGCCACGGGACACCATCCTCATCAGGATGGAGTGGTCTCCGGTCCTTTGTGGGCCTCTGTGGGCACCGTTCTGGGCAAACATGTTTAAAGAGCAATGTCACGAGGGCATCAGGGGAAGGACAGAAAGGTCTGAACACTCACATTCCAGAGGGGCAGGAAATCTCCCTGACAGAAGCCAGGATATGTCCAGAGAGAAGAAAGCAGGACAAGTTTCACCAGCTAGTGGATGATCACAGGGACGTGACTCCCCCAGATCAAAGAACAAGGGAAGTGTCCAGGAGGCTGATTTCAACTCAGCACAATGAAAGGGGAAAATGCCAGATCCTCAGAGCACCATCTTGTCCGGGTCTCCCAAGAGCCCACGCCGCTGTCCACGCAGGACAGGGAGGGAGGCGGGGAGCCTGCCACCAACGGAGGAGCTCCGGCACAGGTGGGCTGACCCCCCGGGAGGCCACACCAGATGACCCCAGCATCCCCTTCCAACTCACTGGCAGCACTTGACCCGGGGCTGTGTGTGCACCCAGGAAGTGGAAAGTGCCCCAGCCAGACTGGGCCCTTGAGTGGGGGTGGCCCTGGGGGGAAGCCAGCACTGGTGGACTGGCCGTTGGAGGGATGACAGCAGCCTGGTGACAACACAGAGGAGGAGGGGGGGTCAAGGGAAGGAGCGAAAGAGGGAATAGAAAGCAAACTCAAGAGAGAGAGAGAGGGGAACAAACAGAAGCACCGAGAGGGAAAGTGGGGACCGGATGGGAAGTGAGAGGCTAGCCAGCCCAGCCCTGGTGGTGGCAACCTGCACCAGGCAGCCTGGGAAGGGAGGGAGGGGGTGGGCGGAGACGCACTGGGGGTGGGATGGGAGGGGGCAGGATTTGCTGCAGAGGGCTGGTGCTCTGCCCAGAGTCACCCCCGTCCATCTGACACTCGGTCCACCTGTGAGTCATGTTTGAGTGTCTCAGTGTGTCGGGGACTGCAGGTGCTAGGAGGCTTCAGAAAATGAGGAACCATGACCCCGGCCAGCCCTCCCAGATTCACCTTCGAGCTGGGGAGACCAAGCATGGATCCATAACCAATGAAGGAGAATGCACAGCCCGTCACAAGGTGGGAGAGGGCAGGGTGGACTTTGGAGTCAGGAAAACCTGAGCTCAAATCCAGACTTGGTGTGCTGTGCAGCCAGGCAAGTTCCTTAACCTCTCTGAGCCTCCGTTTCTTTCTCTGTTATGAGGATAAATGAGACAAAGGATGCATAAGCACAGGGTCCCCTCCCCTCAAGCAGGCCTTAACTTTGAAGTGAGGAACCTCAGCCCTAAGTGAGAAGAAAAGCTGGAGAGGTCAAGGAGTCCTGGAGGGACGGCTCTACAGGGCCCTGGTCACCGTTCGTTCACTAACTAGGTGCTGGGCTTGAGCCTACCAGTGAGAGAGCCATATATTCTCAGCACCGATCGTGAAGGCAAGAGGGAAATGCTGTGGAGCTTGAGCTAACCAGGCTGGAAGCGGCCTGGGCCCCAGGGCACGGGGCCCCCAGACGTCTGCACGGCTGCTGAGTGCTAACAAGGCCCCCTGCAAATGCACGCAGCTGGGGGCAGCCAGCAGGGTCAGGGGACTTGGCAGACGCTGCGGCCTTTGCAGACGGTGGGGAATTCTTAAGGAGTGTCCGGCATCGTGTGTATGCCCACAGATGGCTGGAACCGGCCACAGGCTGTGGGCAGAACTAGCAGAGGGCACATTCAGCCAGCCTCCAGAGGGCGAGGAAGGGCCCACCCCAGCCCAGTGCTCCAGGCCCGCATCCTCTAGTGCAGCCCTCCCTGGAATTATGTTCGTGGGGTACAGATACCCCTCTTTGGGGACCATCTCTGGCCTGAGACCTCAGCTATCCCGGCCTCCAGGAGGGAGGGTGCAGAGCCACCCCGTGAGTCACTGTGCCCACTTCCTGCCACATAGAGTCCTCGGCTGAGTCACCGGCCCCCCAAAGGGAAAGAGTGGCCACAAGGCCGGAAAGCTGGAGCCCCACGGCGGCAGGAGTGGGGGCTGCTGGCACTGCGGGGCCACGGGGCTGCTCTCTCCCGCGGCCAAGGTGCGTCCGCAGAACCGGGGGTCCTCCCAGCAGCACCAACCCGCCACCAGCAGGACTGGCTCTTGCTGGTATTTTCCCCCCATACCAGTCAAAACAAAGCAAAACAAGAAACCCCCACTTTTTATTTTGAAATAATTTCAGGCTGACAGAAAAGTTGCAAAAGTACTGTAAACAATTTCCAGATACCTTCACTCAGACACCCTCAAAGGCAACTTGTTGCCGGTTTGTGTTACTGTTTTTCTTTCTGCCTGGCTCCTCGCTCCTTCCTGGGCCATTCCAGGGTAAGTTGCAGACATGATGCCTCTTTCTCCCTGAAATGCTTCAGGGTTGTGTGTCCCCCCAAACAAGGGCTTTCCTTGGAGAATCACAGCTCGCCCAGCAACCTCAGGAAAGGCCTTCATGTCTGATGATGCCCCATCTCAGATGCTCCTGGCCCATGTGGAGGGCCAGCCTGGGCAGGGAGGGGAGGTTCATCCCGCCAAACCTGGCCAGGGGCCAACACCCCAAGTTCTTTCTTCCCGCCAGGACTGGGGTGCTGAAGGACCAGTCAGCATCCTTGCAAGCCAGGATGGTCATTCACTGGGGGATGAACCTTTGACCAAAGGGGGCATGGAAACCCGTGGGTAACTTCTCCCTTCCTCCCGGCACCTGTGCTCAGGTACATTGTAGTCAGTCCCTGGTAGACATCCCGGGAGACAGCATACACATCACATCCTCAGGGACATGTGGTCACATAGGAGCCCTCTGCTTGGGGTCTAGTGCTCTGCGGTCACCTTGAAACTCTTAATCATTCTGTCTTTCAGTTTGGGTCTTCTAAGTGGGTTACTCCAGAGCCACTCCCCATGCTAAACCCTGAGCCCTTTGTCAGCATCCCTTCCAGTGGGTACTGTTCTGTTCCCCATTCTACAGATGAGATAACTGAGTCTCAGAGAGATTAACTCACCCGAGGTCAGCCAGTAAGTAATTGAGTTGGACTCAAACCCAGTTCTTCCTGCTCTGAAGCCCAAGCTGTCGCTCTTGGCCGCTGACATGGTCGTTTCTGGGGTCTGTCCTTTGATTATCTAGAAACAGGGTCATTGATCTCATCCTGGGCACCACACTAGAATTGTGACACAGGAAAAAGTCAGACCTGGGGCTGGGATTTAGGTTGGTGACCCTATGGGAGTGATGCTGGCGCTTGGGCCACGTGGGCCCAGGACACGCTCTCCAAGGTGGCCGAGCCAGGGGCTGGGCCTGGGCCGGGGCCAGTCCTGCCTTCTTGCCTGTGGTCCAGTTCTCGTTTCCACCAGCCAGGGAAAGCAGGGCTGAGTCACCGGAGTCCCTGTCCCTGACTCCTCGCCCATACATCATGCATTCCAATCCCTGGTTCTTGGCAAAACCCCACTAACTTCTTAGCTCACCCCACCCTCTTACCTGAAATAAATCAAAGTCTCAAGCTGGGGAGAAGGTCACTTGACCCAAGCCCTTCATTCTGCAAACGGAGGCGGTGGGGTTTGGGTAGAGGTCCTGATGGGGTGAGTTTGCATCCTGGAGTAGAACCCTGTCCCTGCTGCTGAGTTCCCATAGAGCCCTGACCAATTAATCTTTCTGCGTCTCAGCTTCTCCTGAATGAGGCTGGTGATGGTAGTAACTCAGTGGAAGGGTCACTGGGAGCAGGAAATATGAGAGCCTTCTGGAGGGAGCTCCCCTGAATGCACCCCACAGCTTGTGAAGGTGACCTCATCACCCCTCAACAAGTCTGTTAAGGAGGCATTACTAGCATCCCCCGCTTTACAGAGGAGGAAACAGGCTCAGAGAGGTTAAGTCACCTGTCTACGGCAGCCCAGCCAGCAAAGCAGAGCCCCGGTCTACCAGACGACTGTGCAGGGCAGCGGCCCTTCCCACCAGGCGCTGGCTGCCCGCCCACCAGCCCGGGGTTCCCAGAGTCCAGGGCTGCAGCCATTCCCCAGCCGAGCAAGGAAGCCGACCCCCTCCAGATAAACAAAGCACTTCCTCCCCGAAGCCGGGCCCAGAAGGAGGAGGTGCTGCGTGCACAACTGTTTATAGAGACAGATGTTTGGGACGGAAAAAGAGAGACAGCCCTCCTCCATCCCCATGGAGACAGAGGAAGTTTGCAGCTTGGGCAGAGGCAACTGGAATTGAAAAAGGAGAAGGGGAAAGAAGGGAGGCAACCAGATCTGACCCGCTGCAAACGGTTTGACATTTTCAGATGCTGCTGCCTAAGAAAGGATGTTGCCCAGGCAACCAGGCCTGCGGGCCGGAGGCTGCCCATCCCGGCTGGACCAGGGGCCAGAGCCCATAGGAGGCGGGAGGGCCACAAAGGCCACTGCCGAGCAGATCAGTAAGCACGCATACACCTAGGGGCCTCTCAGCCCAAGGCCCTCCCAGGGATCCCTGCAAAGTGCGGAGGTGATTCGTGGCCCCACCTCCTCCCTTCCCTCCCCCCTCCCCTCCCCTCCCCTCCCCTTCCCTTCCCCCCCATCCTCTCCTCCCTTCCTCCTTCCCTTGTTTGCCAGGTGTTCAATCTTACCCTCGTCCCAGCCCAGGAACCACGTCCCCACCTTGTTGGTGGCAGGTGGCAGGTGGCAGGTGGCGCTTGGCATGACTGAGACCAGAGAGTTGCTTTTGCATGGAGTGAGCCCCCTGGGGCCCAGCACAGCCATATCCTCACACTCTCTGGCTGGAGACCCTGCACAGTCGTTCTAGGGGTTGAGGGAGGAGAGGGGAGAGCTTTGGGGCCTCTTCTAACGGACCACATCTGCTTCCTTGGAATTTCTCTGCCTGGCTTGCCAGCCCTTTTGTCTGCACGCCGTCCTGGGCAGGGCCATCCAGTGTCCTGGGGCTGGGCATTGCTTCCCCGAGCCTCAGGGCTCTGGTGGTGTGTTGTGTTAGCATCGCCCCAGTGACCACGATGTCGTGTGGGATCGACATGGCGACCACCTGCACAGACCTGCCCCAAGCTGCTCGCCGGCCAGTGCAGCCCAGCTTTCGTCTCATCCAGCTCAGCTGCATGACCCTCTCTCTCCTTGCTTCCCTCCAGGGGATGGGAGAGGGGGTGGATGGGGAAACTTCCGATGAACTCTGGCTTGGACGATGAGAATTCCTGAAGCCAGGATGTTCTGTGGGAAAGAGCTAGAAGGGAGAGGCAAGCTGCAGTGGCCACGCTGGCTCTGGGGTCACGACTGCAGGACCGAAGCAGGGGGCTGGCACTTTCGGAAAGCCCCTGAGATGCCCCACAGTGGGAAGGCAGACCACAGCCAGACCACATATTTATCTGGCCTGGCCCGGCCCTCAGTGCACCCCAAATCCCAGGCTGATACTGGGAGTGCGAAGGTGTCAGGGTAAACGTCCTCCTCTGACATACGGGGAGATCTACACTTGGCAAGAAGGACTGGGTTGGAGGCCGAGGGTGGGCCATGGCCGTGGCCGGGGCTACGCGGGGTGTGTGTGTGTGTGTGTGTGTGTCCACAGCCAGGGGTCAAGAACACAGCTCTCACCGGCCCGTGTGGTGTGAAGTGGCAGCTCAGATGGAATGCTGGGGAGGGGCAGGCAGTGACCACAGAATCGGGGATCCAGCATCACTGGGTCTAGCCCTGAGAAGGCAGAATTCGAGCCCAATATTGAGGCACAAAGAATGTCACCCCCCAGAAAAGCAGGAAACTTTGGGAGGACAGAGGGTGATGAGAGCTTTATCAGCACCCACGATACCCGGAATGGAGGCCGGGGTGGGGGGGGCTCCCTGACCCCCAGAGCAGCCTAGCCACATCCCCTGGTGGCCTAGCCTATGGACAGAGGCTTGGAACTGGGCCCTTGCAGCCCAGCTGCCCAGGAAATGGTGTGCAGGCTCAACTCCCGCCTCTGCCCCAGCTAGCTGGGTGACCCTGGGCAAGTTACTTAAATTTTCTGGGCCTCAAAACCTCATCTATAAAATGGGCATAATAGCTATGCTTCACTCAGAGATCATGAGGATCAAAGGAGACAGTATGGGGGAACCACGTTTAATCGACACTTGTTGACACGTCAGGCTCTGTGCTAAGCTGTCTATTAGGGAAGAGGTAGTCGGGGTATTGTGGGTGTCCAACAAGATGTTCTCACCTGGGCAGGGAAGGGGTGTGTCAGCTGCACTGCGAGTAGAAGTGACCCAGGGGGGCAGCCTAGAGCAGAGGGTGGTCTATAGCAGGGGCAACTTGGGACAGAAACTATAGACCAGAGGCTAATCCAGCCTGCTGCCTATTTTTGTTCAGCCCGTGAACAAAGAATGGTTTTTACATTTTCAAATGGCTGCAAAACAAAATAAAAAGAATACTATTTCCTGACACATGCAAATGACATGAAATTCTTCTTTTTTTTTTTTAAAGATTTTATATTTATTTATTTGACAGAGAGAGACACAGCGAGAGAGGGAACACAAGCACGGGGAGTGGGAGAAGGAGAAGCAGGCTTCCAGCCGAGCAGGGAGCCCGATGTGGGGCTTGATCCCAGGACCCCGGGACCATGAACTGAGCCAAAGTCAGACGCCCAACGACTGAGCCACCCAGGCGCCCCTTTTTTTAAAAAAAATATATATATTAGGGCTTTTTTTTTTTTAAGATTTTATTTATTTATTTGACAGAGAGAGAGACAGTGAGAGAGGGAACACAAGCAGGGGGAGTGGGAGAAGGAGAAGCAGGCTTCCCACCAAGCAGGGAGCCTGACGTGGGGCTCGATCCCAGGACCCTGGGATCATGACCTGAGCTGAAGGCATATGCTTAATGACTGAGCCACCCAGGCGCTCCGAAATTCAAGTTCTAATACCCATAAAGTTTTATCAGGACAGAGCCGAACTCATCGGTTTGCAAATTGTGAGTCGTCTGGGGCTGCTTTCATGCTGTGGATGACGCTCAAAGGCTTACTATCTGGCCCTTTGCAGAAAAAAAAGTTTGCTGATGCCTGGCCTAGGGGAGGCATGTTCAAAGGCCAAGGGGTAAGAGAGAGAATGGAAGTTTCTGGGCGTGGGAGAAGCCCACTGTGGCTGGAGAGGAGAGCTAACAGGTGGGCAGGGGTGGGAGGGAAGCCACAGAGCTGACCCATTCACCACAGCCCAATAACCCTTGCGGTCCCCACCCAGGAGAGGACAGAAGTTGAGGGTGAGTGGGGTCTGCTCAGCTGCCACCAGCCAGATGCCACCTTGCACGAGCCTCCCAGGGAGGGGGAGAGATGAGGAAGGAGGGAGACAGCGAGCTCCCTCTTCCTTATCACCAAGAAACAAGGAGCAGCCAATGGGGTCCCAAGAGGGCTTGGAAATCAGAACATTTCTGATCCTTTTCAAGGAAACCTCCCTTCTGTGGGGCTCAATGACGCCTCGTTTTCCCCAAGGAACCAAGCCGGGGAGGTTACCAAGGCCTCCTGTCCTGATTCTAGAGGAGCCCCGTACGGCCTATGGGGTGCTCCCTCCTCTCTCCAGGTCCTGCTCAGCCAAAGCCTGAGCAGCGCTGATGCAGCAGATTGAGACCATCCCAGGGCGCCTGGAGCAGGCACACATCTGGCCAGGGGTGCCGGGGTCACAGCTGGGCCGCAAGGCCTTCTGGGAAAGAGAGGAGGGGGAGGAGGAGTCAGCCGAGGGCAGGAGAGCCTCGTCAAGCTGCCTCGGGGCTGGGACCACCTTTTGGGGGGACCCCCGGACAATTCATGGGGCAAACCATGCCATCTTGTTGGAGGAAGGCGGTGCGCACTGCCCTCTCAATGTGCTTGAGAACTGCCCCACCAGGCAGGAAAGCGATAGAGCCTGTCCCACAGGGGGCTGGGACGGTTCTCCACTGGATGGCGCTGGGGCCAGGGCCCGCGCTGGTGCGTTGAGGACGGATGGATCCCGGCGGGACCCTCCCCGACCTGCAGACCCCGGATGGGGCGGTCCTGCCTTTCCCAGAAGCTGCCTTTGCGCATTTGTCTCTGCGCTGCTCCCTTCCTCGGACGAGCCCCCGAGGGTCATGGCCTGGCATGTGTGGGACCAGTAGGAGTGACCCTCTAGAGAAACCCTCATCTTGGGCCTCTCTGGAGCCCCCAAAGTTGGGGGGTATGGTGACAGCGTGGGGAAAGAGGAAGTGGGGAGGGGTCTCCACCCCCCACCTCTCGCGTGAGCAGTGCGCTCCTGTGTCGGGCGTCCCAGGACAGACAGGCACGGAGACGTCCCCCCCCCCCCCCGGCGGAGGCGGCGGCTTGTCCAGGTCCGAAGTGAATGAGGTGTAGGCTGCAGGGAGGTGAGTGTGGGGGGTGCCCACGGGAGATGCAGTCTGTCCCTGCAACAGGGCTGAGGAGAACAGACTCCTCCAGTTAGCGAGGCGGAGGTTCCGGCCACGGGCTGAGCCGGCCGCCAGGCGTGACTTCACAGGCTCCCGTCCTCCCCCTTCCTCCTCCTCAGCACAGCTGCAGGGCCTGGGGGGCGGGGGGGGGGGGCACCCGCGACCTCAGCCCCCCGCCCTCCCCCACTCCTGGCACCGCAGCCCCCGCCAGGCACCGGGAGGCCTCCAACAGCAGCGGCGTCAGGCCTGGTCTCTGCAGCCCTGCTCTTCGGGGCCCACAGCCTCGGGGTCCATCACCCCGGAGCCCCACCTCCCGCCATCCTTGGCTCTGGAACCCGGATGCTCCAGCCTCTGGATATTGCCTCACTCTTCATTGGATCTTCCAGCCAAGGTCCCCACCCTTGCCCTTTCCTAGTTCCCCCCCCCCCCCCCCCCCCCCCCCCACTTCCTAAAGCCCCTCCCCTGCCTGCCTGCAAGTCACCTGACTGGGCCCCGGAGCCCAGCCCTACCCAGATTCCTCACCCAGCTCTCCCAGCTCTGAAATCGCTGGAGGACGTAGGGCTCCTCGACAGCTCAGGAGCAGTCTCAGGGCTGCAAACCCCCACCCGGGCCTGGCCACACGCTCCAGCCACCACTCCGGCACCGGCTGATAGAAACCCGCGCGCGCATGTGCACACACGCACACGATGCACACTCATGTGTGCGGCCCGCGCGCACGTGTTTATGCATATGCGCGTGCACCTGTGTGCACCATCACGCGTGTGTCTGCACACACAGGCATGTGCGCTCTCTCACCATTCAGCTGGCGTCGTGCCCCGCGCACCTTCCTGCCAGGCCCCTGCAGTGCCTCTTCCTGCCTCTGCCGGACCCACAGGGGCCCATCCTCCGACTTGGGACTTGTTAGTTCCCCAAGGCTCTTTCCAGAGTAGCAACCCAGCCCCCCTGTCAGGACGGTGGTACCTGCCTGCTCCCAAGAAGTGGCATCTGATGCTCCGGTCCATTTTTTACAGTCAAGATTAAAATGAAACAAAACCAATCCCCTGTTACCGTCTGAAATTGGTGAATGATTGGCGGGGAGGGGGAGATCCCCACCCAGGAGGCTCAGCTTCACTGGGAAAGGGACTTTCCTTAGAAGGAACCAAGGCGTCTTGTATCAGCTCTTAACGATTTGGGAAGGGAAGCTGAAGAGCTCTTTACTGTAACTCGAACAGCTAAATTATTCATCAGGAACAGCAGGCAGAGATTGGACGGTGACCTGAGAGACAGGAGGCCCGGCCCAGTCCGTGACCCAGGCATGGGACCGTCTCCCCCTGCTCCTGAGGGGCCAGGCTGAGTTAGAGGAGTCTGGGGAGAGAGTAGCACTAGGGGTCCCACAGAGTGGGAAGAGCGTCATCCCAGCTGGGAGATGGGGGTGGGGGGACACTGTAGCCATATAGGCAGCCGCAGTGAGAGGTGTCCCTGGTCCCTCAGGGACGTGTCCTGATGCAGGGGTATCCCTTGCTCTGGCTCGGTGGACCCCAGACCACAGCAGGCTGGCACCGTCCTGAGACACCAGGTTTCAAGGTGCCTGGCTCCCCTATGCCGACTCCCGTCTGCAGCCTACAACTGTCCGAGCTGACCACAGGTGCTTGGGGGGGGGAGGAGCATGGCCAGAGTCCTATCCAAAGTTCAGGCCTGGCCTCCCGCTCCCCCAGAGGCTCAGGATGGGGAGGAAGGGAACAGGTGGACATCAGAGCTCGTCCCTCAAATGCAAAACACAGCCCGGCTCTGTGCCCCTTCGCCTCTGCTCTCTCTGCTCTGGGCACGGGGAGGGCCGGCTCTCCTGCCCTGCCTGGTCAGCCCCCAGGCCCTGCGCTCTGACCCAGAGGGAGGCTGGGACAGAGGGCTCAGAAGTCTCAAGCATTGTCCTTTCTTCCTTCCAGCTCTGCCTGTCCCCGAGGAGGGAGTGACCGGAGGAGCAGTGGGAGGTGGGGATGGGCCCAGGGCCCAGTTGTGGTTGTTGGGCAACGTCTCCCACGCAGGAGTCTCCTTTCCCCACAAGGAAGCCTTCTGGGGGAGAGGTGAGGCTTTCTCTGCTTGTGTTCCTCCCGCCCACAGCGCCTGGACCTGGCGGGTGCTCCGTGGGTATGAATGAACGCAGACGATGGATGGATGGACAGATGGACGGATGGATGGGTGGACCCCGGGGGGAAGGGAATGGGAGGTCCATGAGTGTGCCTGAGGACTGAACCCTTCCAAGTGAGGGGTCTGGGGGGGACAAGTCCGGAGGGGAAAAGGGGAAAAGTGAGAGAAGTAAAACCAAAAGGGGGTGTATAGTGGTGGAGAACCCACTGAGATGGGGGCTAAGAAATCTGTGCTCCTGCTTGGTGCTCTGGAGGGAGGCCCAGGATGGGGGGAGGAGGGAGGCCCAGGAGGAGGAGGGAGGAGGAGGAGGGAGGCCCAGGAGGGGGAAGAGGGGGAGGAGGAGGATCTAGCCTTTTGGAAAGTGGAGCCCTGGGGGCAGCACGTGCTGACTCACCCTCCTGCCTTCAATTTGCCCTGTTTCCTGGGGATTCTCATTTTATTTTCGGGAAAGCTGCCTGCTCCGTGACTAATTTGTTCTTAAACAAACCAAACCCAGGCAGTGGGGAGGCCAAGCGGGGCCTGAGTCACTCTCCGCCCAGGGGGACCACACCTCAGCTGTGGGCCTGGCGGCCCTCCAGCTCTCCGGAGCCCCTCCGCCCTGGGCTGATGGTGGCTCTGTGGCTCCTCAGGGAAGCAGCGCTCCCAGAGGGGGGCCCCCTGGGCTGTGAGGGATCTCCAGCTGCTGAGTGAGCTCCTTGACGGTCCACTGCCTAAAACAGTTCCTGGCCTGGAGCCAGTGCTCAGTTAACATTTGTTGACTGACTGACTGATGATTCTGCTCCCTCCCTCTTCTCTCCCACCCACCCTCCTGGAACCCTTCCCTTCCCAGGCCCTTCAGTTCGGTGACACACACTTTACTAGCAGTTACCTTCCCCAGGACTACATCCTAAGCCAGACACAGTGATAAATGCGATCTCTCTGAATCTACATGACGGTCACCCTGTCTGCCCCTGGGGGGGGGGGGGGGAGTGCTATTAACCACTTTGCCATCAGGGTCGCTCAGGGGTGTCCATCTGGTAGCACAGCCAGGCCAGGAAGCAGCCTGCAAACAAGGCGCTCTGCCAGGCAGGGGGGAGATTGCTAGCCCCTCACTCTTACAGAAGAGGAACCCGAGGCTCAGAGAGGCCCAATGTCCATAAGTAGCAGATGCCTCATTTGAACCCAGACCTGGGAGCACCCTCCAGTACCCTCGCTTGCCGTCTGTTACCCTGCACCCCAGGCTATGAAGTGGGAACCGGCCGGAGGGCAGCTCAGCCGGCGCCCTGTGGGGCAGGAAGACAGGGATGAGAATGGGAGGCGGGGGTGGGGGGTGGGGGGTGGGAAGGGCGCCGGTGTTTTCTCTAGCTCCAGGCCCAGTCCAGATGCCCCCACTAAACCCAGGTCTCCCAAGTGGGACTTGGGCAAGACAAGCCATGCGCAAATGGAAGAAACGTATTTCTGTAGTTCATCTCATCCTTTTAAAATTTCAACCTTTGTGGGTACATAATATCCACACCTAATAATAAAGTGATCTTTATAAATAAATAGATCGACATGCTCTGGAACATGGGAGAACAGTGCCCCCCACCCCAATCGGCTGCACCCAGGGATTTTCGAAGAGCAGGTGCCAGTAGACCCTTCTGTGTCCGAAGGTGAAGGCGCGCCAAGCCCGGTGTCGCGGTGGGAGGCGGCGGGGAGTGGCTTCCTCCCGGGTCAGGACGCAGACCCCCCTATACCCCGCCCGGGCCCGGGCCCCTGCACCCCCACCTCCGCCCACCCCACCCCCGGGCAGGACCGGACGTGGCCGCCGCCGGCCTCCCGCGCCACGGCTTCCCCGCGGGTCCCCCCGGGAGGCCCCGAGCTCCCCGCGCCGCCCTCGTCCGCCAGGCGGCCCGCGGCGTCCCCGGCCTCTCCCGGCCCGAGCGCGTTTCCTGGAAGCCGGAGCCGAGCCGGCCCGAGTTCCCGACAGCCGGCCGGGCGCGGAGAACTGCTGCCCGGCCGCCGCCGCCGCTGCGTCCGCACCAGCGATCAATGCGCCCCGGCTCCCCTCCGGCTCCCCTCCGCCTCCCCCCCGCCTCCCCCCGGCCCCCCCCCGGCTCCCCCCGGCTCCCCCCCGGCTCCCCTCCGGCCAGCGCAGCGTCAGCGCTTGCAGGGCACCGCGCCCGCCCCGCCGCGCACAGGGTCCTGGGCTCCTGTCGGGGTGGCTCCCCGCCTCCCTCGCGGGGAGGGGGGGACGGGTAACGGCTCACTTGACCCGCTTGCCGGTCTGCAAATGAGAGCGACAGTCACCCCACCCTCACCCCAGGGCCGTGGGGAGCAGGGACCAGGGCCCAACCTGCACACCCCCGGACGCCAGCGCTTTAACTGCCACGCGGAGGACCCTCGGTCTCCCGCCGGGCCCACTGACCCGAGGTTGGACCAGCCAGCAACTCCCCACTAAACTAGCACCTTCTCTGCCTGCCCCGCCTCTGCTTTTTAAAAAGGGGCGCCTGGGTGGCTCAGTCCTTAAGCGTCTGCCTTCGGCTCAGGTCATGATCCCAGGGTCCTGGGATCGAGCACCGCATCGGGCTCCCTGCTCAGCGGGGAGCCTGCTTCTCCCTCTCCCACTCCCCCTGCTTGTGTTACCTCTCTCGCTGTGTCTCTCTCTGTCGAATAAATAAAATCTTTAAAAAAAAAAAGGGGGGGTTCAGTGGCTAGTTCCTCGGAAAGAACTCCTAAAAGTAGCCGCAGCAGGGACTTTCTCAAGCCCAGGGTGGCCCCACCACGTGCATCTCCAGTGCGGGAGCTGCGCACGAGTGAGGGGGAGAGGGGAGGGGAGGCTCCTGGGCCTCTCAGCTCACCAGCCACCCCCTCCTGATTTGGGAGGCTGGTGGGGAGAGAGAGGGAAGGAGGGAGAGGACAAAGACCAGGTGGGAGACAGGGAGACTGAGCCTTTGAGAAGGTGCAGGGATAGCACCCCTCATGTGGGGGAGGTCTGATGGGGGAACAGGTAGGGAGGGCTGGGGATCCAGCCCCTTCCTGGGAGCCTAAAGCAAGAAGAGACCAGGGGGGCCTCTTGGTCTCACTAGGTGGCCTGTGTCAGCCCTCAGCTTCTGCCTTTTCCAGGGATGCTCGAAAGAGGAGTTCTAATGGGGGGGCCTGGTGCCAGAGTCAGAACAGGAATCTTAAGGGGGTTGCAAGCCCTCTGCGGTGTTTCCTCCCCTCTCCTCCCCCTCGGGGGCCCTCTGTTCACCTGGAATAGGGAAAAGAGGCCCAGCTCTGGAAGAAACCGGGGTCTGAGCATCCCCCCACCAACTCCCTCCCCCACAGCTGCCTCAGACTCACTGGTACAGGGTCCGGCTTCCCGGGGGGATGGCAGCATGGAGGGGTGACTCCATGGGGCCACCCAGGCAGAATCAGAGGTGGGGACTGGGGAGTTTGTGGGAGTTTGGGATGGGATGGTAAGTGTTGCTTGTGGACCTTGAATTCACTGCAAGGTGTCTGGAAAGGGCAGGTAGAGGATTTGAGTCCCTTGGTGTTGTTGGTGACTGGGCAGTGTTCGTTTGAAGGGGACCCAGGTCTCAGGCCAGGCATGAGGTCTTAGTTTTCTGAGGGGCCGTCCTGCTCCAAGGTCCAAGGAGGATGACCTCCCTGCCCAAGTCTTCATGGCCCTCTGGCCCCACGTGGAGTGCGTCCATTTGTGCATTCGGGCATTCATTCCGGCTCTTGCCCAGCCTTGCTGAATGCCCCAGCAGGGTGGGTCTCCCGCTAACCCTGGAGATACCGGGAAGGGGCTCGGGGTTGATAGAGGGGAACCCCTGTTACAAGCCTGGGCAGCCATGAGCGTGGCGGAGAGACTCCCAAGTTGGACTTGGCACCAGAAATCAATTCTTTTAGTTGAAGTGTGTATTAATTTTAGATTCACATGTAGTTGTAAGAAATAATATGAGAAGATTTCATATACACTTTGCTCAGCTTCCCCCAATGGTAACATTTTTCAGGACTGTAGGACAATATCACAGCCCGCATTTTGGCTTTCACATAGTCTGCACGTCTTATTCAGAGGCTTACTTGTATCCATTTGGTTTATAGAATTCTCTCACCTGTGTTGCTCCCCAGCATTGCCCTTTGTAATCAGCCACATCCCTGCCAGCATCCTGTAGCCCCCAGACCCCAGCAGAAGCCAGTTTTGAGCAACAGATAGGAGGTGCTTGCTTCCATATCCCCTCCTCCCAGCCCTGGTGGCCTGTTTTTTGTTTTTTTTTAAAGATTTTATTTATTTATTTGAGAGAGAGAGAGAATGAGAGAGAGAGAGAGAGCACATGAGAGGGGGGAGGGTCAGAGGGAGAAGCAGACTCCCTGCTGAGCAGGGAGCCTGATGTGGGACTTGATCCCGGGACTCCAGGATCATGACCTGAGCTGAAGGCCGTCACTTAACCGACTGAGCCACCCAGGTACCCTGGCGGCCTGTTTGTTAGTGCTTCAACCTCCCCTCAAGAGCAGGGGCTGTGTCTCCCGCATCTCCCAGCCCAGGCTTGGCATGCTTCCTGTTCTGACAGCACGTGTTTGTCAGAGGTGGGGGCCATATGCAAATCAGTCACTGGGAGGACAGACTCCCCCAGAATAGTGTGTATAGTGTGCTTTGTTTATGGGGTTTGTGGGCGGGAAGGAAGGAAGAAAGTATGTGTTTGCAGTGTGTGGGCACATGCTTGGGTATACACGAAATATACGTGGAAGGATGCATTTGAAAACAGACTTTAGCCTTGGTTGCTTCTGTGATGGGGCAGCAGGTGGCTGGGGATGGGGGGCATTCCTTCCCCGTGTCTGCTGTAATGAATTAGCGGCTTCAAACAATACAAGCTGAATATCTTATAGCGCCGGAGACCAGAAGTCTCAAATGGATCCACAGAACTGTGTTCCTTCTAAGAGTTCTACAAGAAAATCTGTTTCCTTGCCTTTTTTCCAGCTTCTAGAGGCTGCCCATATTCCTTGGCTTGTGGCCCCTTTGTTATGGACTGTTTGGATCCCCCCACCCCATTCGTATGTTGAAGCCCTAACCCCCAATGCCAAGGTGTCTGGAGGTGGGGCCTTTGGGAAGTGGTTAGGGTTAGATGAGGTCTTAGGGGGCCTAAGAAGGGATTAGTGCCCTTATAAGAAAAGGTGCATTATTATTATTATTAGTGCCCTTATAAGAAGAATGGCCCGAGAGCTTGCTCTCTCTCCCCCAGGTGAAGACACAGTGAGAAGGTGGCCGTCTGCAAGGAAGGCAGAGGGCTCTCACCCAAAATCTCATTGACTGGACCTGACCTTGGACTTCCCACCTCCAGAACGGTGAGAAATAAATGTCTGCTGTTGAAGGCCCCCGTCTGTGGTATTTGTGATGGCAGCCGAGCTGACTGAGACCCCCTTCCTCCATCTGCAGAGCCACTAGACAGCATCTTCTCACGCCTCTCTGGCCTCAGGCATCCCTCTTATAAGCATCCTCCTGATCACATTCAGGGCCCACCTGGATGATCCAGGATGCTCTCCCATCTCGGGGTCCTTAACTTCATTACATCTGCAGAGTCCCTTTTGTCCAAAGAAAATGACATAGTCATAGGTCTGGAGATTGGGGTATGGACATCTTTGGGGGCCCCAAGCCAACACTTTCTCAGTCAACACTTGTCACATCTGAATTTTGAAACCTATGACTATTACCTATTCAAAAACACAATGCCGGTCAAACAAAGGGGAGCTGAGAGGGGTCCAGAGGTGCCCAGGATGGTGTGTGCGTGCGTGTGTGTGTGTGTGTGTGTGTGTGTGTGTGTAAGCTGGGGTTGATCCCTCCCTGGGCCTCTGTCTCTCCTCTGAGGGAATGAGACAGCATGGACGGATCCGGGCCTGCGGGACTAGGAGCAGCCCATTGGAACCCTCGGAGCCTCAGCCTTCGCCCTGTTCGAGGGGATGGCGGTATTTCCTTTCCTCCTGGTGCTGCCTCAAGATTAAAGCACTGAACACACCCACAATGCACGCCAAGCGGTAACCCGTGGTGGTGGAAAAATCGTGACAAAGCCACCTGTTGGCTTTGTGTCCCTAAGTTGTCCCCTCTGCTGTCCCCAGCACAGAGACGGAGCAGTCCCTCCCCCCCATGTCCCACTTGTCTGCAAAGGCTCCGTGCCCTCGGTGCCCTTGGGGTGCTTGCTCCCTGTGGGCAGCTGCGGGGCAGGAGGCCTGGGAGTCAGCCCCCCCCGATGGCATCCCAGCCACACCTGGATCTCACCTCGGCTCTGTGTCATGCGGGTGGCACAGGAGGCCCCAGGACTGACAGCACGACCCTGGAGTCCGGTGACAGTGGCTTGGAACCCAGACTGGCCGCCCCTTGCCTTGCCTACCAGCACCCCTTTCCCTTCCTTCAGTAAGAGCAACCGGTTTCCATTCCTTGGCCATTCTTGGTCTTTGTGGCTCATTGATGGGACTGATGTCCCCCAGCGCCCTGGAGGCGGGGCACGACCCAGAACAGTCCAATCAGGACAGGGTCCCGGCACTGCACGGGGACAAGACGGACGCAGGCTGAGGCCGACCTAGATCTACTGCCACCACCTCTGTCACCACTAGGGAGAGCCTGCCGGGCGGGGGAACCCAGCAGGGGAAGCAGAAGGCAGGGATGGACAGAGACCTATTCCAGGTGACGCTGCTGGTGAATCTGGATCCAGCTGTGCCCGAGGCCTCATCCTCCTCCTGTGTGTTTTCATCATGTGAGCCAACTCCCTTCCGAAGGCCTCGGCCGGTCCGCATGGGCCTTGCAGAGTCCTGACCAGCAGCTCCTAGCTGAGCCCCTGGCCACTGGCCGCACGTGCTCTGTGCCCGAGAAGAGACGGTCAATTCTACCTGCTCGTGTGATTGCGGTGATACTAAGTAAGATAAAGAACCAAAGGACCTAATTAGATACATGGTAAGCTACAAAGTAACAACTCCATAGCAGGTGGGTTAGAGTCCTGTTAATCTCAAGAATATGATGAGTCAAATGAGACTGCTCCATCTTACCAGGAAAAAAGACCCTAAGAAACCAGCCTTAGCTGGACTGAGATCAGAACACCCATGTCACGGGGAAGAGACCCTCTCCCTCTCCAGAGCCAGGACTGCAGTGGACACATCCTAAAAGGACCCCAATGTGTCACACCCTCTATAATTGCCTCCTCATGAGTGTGGGCAGAAGCTGGGACTAGGGTCTAAGGAACAGAACCTGGCAAAGGGGACAGGATGTCCCTCCATAGTTATATCTAAGACTCCCTCTCAGCAGAGTGGAACTAGAAGGTCCCCCTGCTGAAGGGAGGGGGCAGCCGTTTTGAGGGAGCCCATGGGGTCAGGAGCTATGGCCTCTAGAACTTGAAGGTGGCCTCTGGCCTCCGGCCGGCAAAACCCCCAGGCCCTCAGTCACACAGCTGCAAGGCAAGGAGTTCTGCCCATAACTGGAAAGAGCTTGGAAACGGATCTTCTTCAGGGGAGGCTTCAGGTGAGGACCCAGCCCAGCCACCACTTTGATGGCAACCCTGTGAGATCTTAAGCAGAGGACCCTGCTGAGCAGCCCTCAGACCTCTGGCCTAAGGCAACCGCCCGATATTAGATATATGTGTTGTGTAACCCTTTAGATGTGTGATCATTTGTTCACCGCATAGAAAACAAGCATAGCATCCCACTGATGTCTGAGGTGTCAGAGAGGAGAGGCACCAGAAGGGACAAAAGGCCAGGACCCCCTTCTCACTGGATTGGGGTACAATTTCCCAGGGCCTGCTGGTTATTTTGGCTGGATTACAACTCACCTCTCCCTTGGTTCAAAGCAACCATCACTCAATATCGCTCAGTTTCTGTGGGTCGGAACTTGGGAGTGGTTCGGCTGGGCCTTCTGGCCTGAGGCCTCTCATGGGGCTGCAGTCCTCTGAAGGCTGGATGGGGCTGGAGGACCCACTTCCAAGGTGGTCCATACACATGGCTGTTGGTTGGAGGCCTCTGTTCTTCTCCCCATGAGCTTCCCCATGGGGTAGTTGGAGTATCCTCATGGAATGGGGGACTGGCTACCCCCAGAGCAAGTGGGCCAAAAGACCAAGATGGAAGAAGCCACACAGATCAGCTTGGTTCAGTGTGGGAGCAGCTGAATAGCCGGAGACAGGTTCCCTGGGGCCATCTTGGAGATGGGCCACCACACAAGGATGGCAGAGGGGACAGCGGCTGGTGGGGGCTTGGAGAGGGCTATGGAAGGAAGAGTGGGACACTTGTAAAGCTAGGGAATTCTCTGAGCATACCCCAAGGCTCTCAGGTGTGAGGCTACCCCCAGCTCCTGCCTCATGTGGCTCAGGGAATGAGCTGGGAGAAGAACATCACAGGTCCCAGTCTTGCTTCTCCAAACCGGGCCCTGGACCCCAGGGGAAGTGGGGCCCTGCAGAAAGGGGCCAGGGAAAGGAGGGGTACCCCATCTGGGCCGTTTGTCCCTGCTGTGGGGCCCCAGCTGCTTGCTCTCCTCCCTGAGCTTCTGTCTCGGTGCAGGTGAGGCTTACTTGCTCCCTCAGGTGAGAGCTGGGGGACCGAGGACAGGGGTGAAACGGGGTTAATACAGTACTGTGTGTGGCTGTCAGCCAGGCCCCATGTAGCATTCCCCCACTGAAACCTTGAAGGACTCTCACATGGGGTGCTGTCCACCCACATTATCCAGATAAGGAAACTGAAGCTTGGAGGTCCCGTAGCAAGTGGAGTAGAAACGGGGGAAGAAACCTCCTTGATACTTCAGGGGGTCTGATCAAGGCTCCCGCACCCAGGGCCTCCCTCCCTGGGCTGAGCAGGGAGCTAGAGGAGGGAAGAAGGAAGGAGGGGGAACTTTGGGGAGGTCAGTGCCTGGCAGAGGGTGCGGGGCTGGGGCCTGGGGGGCTGAGCCTGGAAGAGGGCTGGAAACCCTGCTCCAAGCCATCTGAGACCCTGGCTCTGACGCCAATGGCCGACTCGCTGGCTGCCAACCCTCCGCACGGTGACCTGGGGAGTTCAGGCTCCCATCCCTGGCGGCACAGGCTTCCCGGAACCATGCTGCTGTCTCTTTTGGGGCTAGCCCAACCTGGCTGCAGTGGGGAGGCCCCCATGTTGGGCGGAGATGAGTGGCAGGCACCCCTGAAGCGGGCTGGGCGCTCAGATCTCCTCTGCCCAATGCCCTGGGCTCTGGGTCCCGGAAGAGGTCCCTGTGCTTCAAGGGGAGGGTCTGGTGGGAATGCCAAGGCCAGATTGGAGCGGTCAAGAAAGCTTGTGGACCTGGAATTCCAGGCAGGAAGAACAAGATCCCCTCTGGGTCAGGGAGATCAGGTAGACTGCGCGGGAAGGGCAGGTGGGGAGGAGTTGCAGAAGTGAGAAAAACCTGAGGCACTCCCTGCGAAGCCAGGAAGGGCTGGTCCTGCCCCTCCTCCAAGCTCACTGCCCCGCTGGGTCCCACCTGCGTGTCCTCACCTCGGCCCCACAAGGGGGCCTATCCCTACTTGCCGCTTACCAGCAGGGAGAGGTAGAGCCGCTTGTCCATGTCACTCCCCACACTCAGTGACTGCAGATCCAAAATCCAATATGTGGGCTGCCATCTGGGAGGACAGTGCACCCCTCTGGGCACCCTCATGCCCTGCACACCTGCCTACATATCCTGGAATACTTGGGCAAACTCAGGTCTATGATCCCTGGTCTCAGTGCAACTCTCGCACGCATGCACATGCACACAGGGATCCCCTCACCCGGGTCACCTGAGCTCCCAGAACTGCACAGGGAAAGGTGACCTTTGCTCCCAAGGAGCACGGCTACCTTCCTAGCGTCCTGCCCACCCCACCCCCTGCTGCCCATCTCAACCGCTGTCCCAGACAACAGCTCAAGGGATCCAAAACATAGGCACAACAGCACCCAGGCTCAAGGCAGGCTGGGGCTGGGACCTCCGCAGAGCTCGCCTGCAAATAGGAGGCCAAAGAATGCAGTGGGCAGCTTGGCAGAGAGACAGACAGAGCCACCGGGCTTCCAGTAACACGCTGGCCCTGCCCTGACCTCGCCCACCGGCTCAGACACTCAGCCAATAGATGTCCAGTCCCGGGCCCCAGCCCCCAGCAGCACCCAGCCCAACACAGCTGCTGCAAGGCCCTCCTGGTCACCACCCCTTGCCCCCGGCGACAACAGGACTGGAACTGGATCCCCGTCCTCTCAGGGTTCCAGCCTTGCCGGGAAGGGGGTATCTTTAGCTTCCCTCCTGGAAGCCCACTGGCTCCAGTCCCACCGTGGCCCAGCAGCATCGCCTCTACACCCAGCCACCTCCCCCCTCAGCACCGATTCCCTAGAAGAGGGGCAGCCACTCCAGGGAGGCTGGCTTGGCCATTCGGTGCCCCGCCGGGGTTAGGGTCCCATGTCCAGCTTGGACCTAACACTGCCCACACAGTCTTCCTTGCTCCCCTCCTGAACCCTGCTTGCCTCGGGGTATTGGCCAAAAGACATCCCACCCCCCGTTGAATTAGAGGACCTGAAATAGAGTTGATGTGTCCCTTGTCAGAGGAGGAGACCGAGGTCCAGGGGGAAGATGGAAGTGGCCTAGGGGTCCCGGAGCGAGTTGCAAACAGGGCAGTACAGGACCCGGGGCTGTTCCTGACACTCTAGAGTATTTTCCTGGCACCAGGGGTGAATCAGGAAATGACCCGTGTGGGGACTCCTTAATCGCATGACCTCCTGGGTGCAGGGATGGGCAAAGTAGGTGTGTGGCTCTGAGAAAGTGAGTCCAGAGAACTGAGGGGAGCAGGACTGCTGAGTGCAGCCAGACAGGAAGGGCTTGAGTCCTCCCTCAGAGGGGGAGAATCCACCTGCAGGGCCTCTCCCAGGAAGAAGGCTGGGGGCAGGACATGTGATAAGGAGCTGAGTCAGCAACAGGGAAGGAGAGGACTGACTGGATCTCATGCTGCAGGGTGGCCCTGGGGCCTCAGGAACTGGGTGAGGGCTCAGTGAGCCCCTCACCCAGGAATGAAAGCAGTCAGGTCAGGCCTGACATCATTTCCTGGCCAAGAAGACACTTGGCACGGACTGTTCAACCAAGACTGGAATGGCGGGCAGTGTGGGGGGGAGAGATGGAGGAAGTCTGCTGTCTGCCCCCCAGGGACTCGTAGCTTGGGCGTGGGGGGAGAGGGTGGAGTGGGCAGGCAAGAAGAGGAACAGTGAGCACCCAGTTAGCTGAGATGCAGTCAGGGTGCAAGAAATGTCAGAAAGAAGGAGTAAAGGAAACTGCGTGTGCAGAGGTGAGCATGTTTGCAGCCTGTTGAGGAAAAGCCCAGGAAACTTTCCCACCCTGGGGAAGGGGGTGGTAGGGACGCAGCCTGACAGGGTGAGTGCAGCGTCAATAGCAGTCATGGGGGTCCTGGGGTCAGGGGGTACAGTGCTTGGAACCACACAAAGGCAAGAGGTGAAAAACGATGGGAGGTGTGAACTTCTCAGGCCTGTGATTTTAGCTGCAAGTAACAAAACAGAGTCTTAAACCATAAAGATACCCGTTGTTTATATAACAAAAAATCCAAAGGTTAGGGGTTCCAGAGCCAGTCGGAAGCTCAAGGATATCGGCAAGAGCCCAAGTTCTCTCTGTCCTTCCATGACACCAGTTTAGGTTTACTAATCATCCTGCTGTCCAGAACTTTTCCAATTTTAGTGCTGAATGTCCTGCATCACGGGAAATCAAATCCAGACTTGTGGTCACCCTGGTACTGGAGATGGTGCTCCTCATGGGCACAAAAGAGCTGCCGTAGCTCCAAGCATCACACCCTCACAGGACAGGGCACTGAGCAAGAGGAAATAGGGTGGAAGCAAAACAGATTTCTCTTTGAACTTCTCAGAAGCCCTCAGAGACCCTCCCCTCACACTTCATGGGCAAGCTTGGGTTGCATGGTCGCCCTAGATCAGTCACCGGCAAAAGAGTAGGGGGTTGGTATGACTTGTTTAGACCCATCACTATTCATCCCCTGGGGAACCCAGGGGCACAGGAAAGCACAGGATTTCTCTGGATTATCGCTGAGAGCACAGGGCTTCAGGGAGGCCTGGATGGTAGGAAGTGGGGTCATGAGGGGCCTGGAAGAGGAGGAGGGTGGTAGCAGAAGAAACAGGGGGCATCTGAGCTGGAGGCCAGTGAGGCTGGAGCCCAGGGAGGGGGGGTGGTGGGAAGAAGGGCAGAGGCTCAATCCCTCTAGGGCCTGGGAGGCCCTGGAGAGGAGCTTGGTTTATTTCCCCCAAGGAACCTGCAGACGCTGGAGCCCCATAACGGGAGAGTAACTAAGCGCATGGTCAAGTTTGTGTTTCAGGAAGCCTGCTCCTGCTGCTGTTGGGCCAAGACCCCAGGGAGTGGAGGACGGAGCCCCAGGTGGAAGGTCTTTGTCCTGCAGGGGAGAGGCAGAGGGGTGAGGAGGGGCTGGCTTCTGGATCTGCTCTGAAGGGAAAGCAGGCTTTGCTGCTGGACCGGTCAATTGTGGGGTGCAAGAAGAAGAGAGGGCAGGGCAGAGGCACTGCTTGGGGCTTGGGTAACTAGCGGCCTTGTTTACCAGTTGCTGAGCCGGGAAGAGTATGAGAGGAGGGCGAGGCGGTGTGAGTAGATCCAGGCATCCGCCTGGCTGGATGCAGAAAGATGGACGGACACAAGAATGGTGTGTGACTAGTTTCACCATCACATCTGGGCCAGCCACCTGGGCTCACACCCAGTAGAGTGAAGCAGGTTGTTGGGGGGGGGGGGGGGGGGGTAAAAAATAATTTAAATTGAAGGGCACCTGGGTGGCTCAGTTGGTTAAGCATCTGACTCTTGGTTTCTGCTCAGGTCATAATCTCGGGTCTTGGGATTGAGCCCTGCTTTGGGCTCTATGCTCAGAGGGAAGTCGGCTTGGGAGTGTCTCTCTCCCTCTGCTCCTCCCCCCGTTCATGCTCTCTCTCTCAGATAAATAAGTAAATCTTTTAAAAAAATCTTTTAGGGGTGCTGGGTGGCTCAGTTGTTTGGCATCTGCCTTCGGCTCAGGTCATGATCCCGGGGTCCTGGGATCGAGCCCCGCATTGGGGTCCCTGCTCGGCAGGAAGCCTGCTTCTCCCTCTCCCACTCCCCCTGCTTGTGTTCCCTCTCTCGCTGTGTCTCTCTCTGTCAAATAAATAAATAAAATCTTAAAAAAAAAAAAAAAGCTGAGGTGACTGGCAGCCCATCCCCAGGACACTTTGCTCTTGTGATGAGATGTGGGGGTGATTCCGGGAATGGCCTATGGTTCCCACTCCTGGACTGATAACCAGCCACACAGTCTGATCCATCAGCCCCACTGGCCATAGCAAGGCTCAAGGCCAGGGGCCATAGGGCACCACTTGCTCGGGGACCAAGGGGAGCCACCAGCTCTGCTGGGCTTCCCGGATAGACCCGGCTCCTCCTCCGCTCCCCCACACCTGAGCAGCTCAACCTGGCTACACAAAATACCGAACTTGTTGGCTGGGCTTTCCTGCCATAGATCTGGGGGTCTGCAGAACAACATTCTCCCCTCACTCCCCCAAGTCCTGCTCCCTTCCTGTGTCAGCTCACGCCCACCCCCCCACCCCCCCCACCCCCCGTGACTACTTAACACCAGCAGCCACCTTTCTGCTCTCCTCACACCTCCCTGCTCTTTTCATTCACAGCGTGGAACAAAACCCAAAACCCAAATCCATCTCCCGCTGAGCCACCCCGGGGCAAGGAGCACCACAGGCCCCTCCTCAGCCTGCCCTGCATTAGTCCCTTCCCCCCCACCTCCCCCGCAGACATGCCGGCCATCTCCCCCCTCAGACACGCCCTCAGCTCACGCAGGCAAAGGGCCACCGCCCCATCTGCGCTCCCGTCTGTGTCTTCATCTCATGGGGGGGGGTTCTCAGCTGCTCACCCCTCCCCACAGACTCAGCCACACTCTCCCCCACACGGAGCAATTCTCGGGGACACCAGCTGGGTGTCTCACAATTTGAGTCAGTTCTGATACCATCTACCTGGACACCGATCCCACAGGTCAAGGGCTCCGTCCCACGAGACCACCCCGCAACTTCAGCTGCAGGTAGGGCGTCCCCAGGTAACCCACAGCTTCTGTCTGACTTGACTACAAATCAGAGGTTCCCATGATGCCCTCCTCCTTGGGTTTGAGCGTTTGCTAGAGCAGTTCATAGAACCCACGGAAACATCTACATTTACCAGTTTATTATATAATGAAGGATATGCCAAAGGCTAGAGATGAACAGCCAGCTGTGGGGACGTGGAGGGCGAGGTCCGGGAGGGTCCTGAGCACAAGAACTTCTGTCCCCATGAAGTTGGGGAGCTTCACCCTCCTGGCACGCGGATGTGTTCACCCACCCAGAGGCTCTCCAAACCCTACACTTTTGGGATTTTATGGAGGCTTCCTCACGTAGGCACGATCGATCATTAATCCAATTCCAGCCCCTCCTCTCTCCTAGGAGGATGGGGGCTGGGGCTGAAGATTCCAAGCCTCCACCATGACTAGGTCTTTCTGGTGGCCAGTCGCCATCCCGGAGCCCAGCCAGAGTCGCCTCTTTAGGACAAAAGACACTCCTATCACCTAGAAAATTCCAAGGGATTTAGTACTCCCCGCCCCCCCCCCACCCCCGTCAGGAACTCCCGGGGTCAAAGACCAAATACTAAAATACCAGAACAAAAGAAGTTCCTAGTGCTCTTATCACTTAGGAAATTGCAAGGGTTTTTGGAGCTCGGTGCCTGGAGCTGAGGGCAGAGACCAACATGCATCTTTTTCTGCCTCTTCACCTGGGCTCTCCTCACCATTTCAAACTCCATGACAGCAAAGGTAGACTCAAGAAGCCGTATGCTCTTTGTAAACAGTCGCAAAGTATGGTGGACGGGCCAGCGGGTCCATGCTGCAGGACTCTCCTGGGTTTCTTACAAGCTGTTTCCTCAGCCCGGGGGTGACTATCACCGTCCAGGGCAGCTAACACCAAAGATTATGTGTTGGCCGCGTTGGCCTGGGAGCCTGGCCAGGACCCACAAGTGGCCTTATTTCTGGGATAGTCTCCCCATTTAACGAATGGACCCCCTCCTGTGGTCTGCCGGGTGGTTCGTCAGCAGGCGCCAAGGTTGGCGGCTGAGATTAGCATGCATTTCGCAACCCGGAGACTGTGTGCCCCAGGGGACCCTGACGTGCGCCTTGGAGGGTCCAGCATCTCACATTCCCTGCTGTGGCCCAACAGAGAATGACAGACGCTTATCCCGTCTCCCTTCAGACGGCTCCTCTCCCAGCGTCCTGGGGGACTCTGCTCCCCTCTTTCTGCCTCATGCCCCTGCCTGCCTCCTGGACCACCGCTGATGGTCACTCACTGACCCCCAGAAAGCCTCCATCCCTGGGGGCACCCTGAGGACCGCCGACGCCCTCCCTGGAATCATCATTACCTGTGTTTGCCTCGCCCCTGCGAGGTGGCCCTGAGGGCCAGGTGAGGGTCAAGCAGGACAAGCTAGCGTGGATCTGAAGGCCCTCTGGAAGAGGGGTTCTGGAGAGATGCAAAAGGGGGTGGCCCCCAGCCAGGATTCTGAGCTGGTGTCCCTGAGCTGGGACAGCAGAGCATTCTGAGGGTCGGGATTCGGTGCATGCTGGGTTTGGGAACAACCGACCCAAGACCAAGGGCAGAAAGGTCAGAGAAGTAAAATGGTAGACGTGGGGCCAGTATTAGTACTCTCCCGAGGCAGAATGTTCCACAAATCAAGTAGGCTGCCTCACCCAGCAGTGGGCCCCATGGCTGGGCACTCTTCTCAGGAATGTGGAGAGGGGTCCACCGGGGTGCTAAGGATTAGACTTCAAGCAAACAAGAACCGAGCTCAAGCCCGCTTAAACATCCGGGAGCGTTCATTGATCAGCTCAGGGTTCCAGAAAGTCTCATTCCTCCAGAGGAGCAGCCAAAGAGAGGTGCCCTGCTTCTGAGGACTGGCTGCATCCTCAGCAGGCTCTCCGCACGGTTGCAAGATGCCCTGGAGAGTCGTACAGCCATGTCTCTCAGGGTCCCAATCCAACAGAAGAGTGAGTCTCCTTCTAGCAACAGCAGAAGCCCAGGATTTGCATCTGTGGGGCCCATCTGGCCTGAGCTGAGATATGTGTCCCGAATTACTGTGACCCCGGGGGGGTCAAGATCCAGGCTAACCCTGCAACGACGGCTAGAGTTGGGTCAGTGGGGAAAGCGAATGGTGTGGAGGAAAGCAGCAGGTGTCCGAGCTGAGGGGGTGAACCGGGTGAGCCCTGACGTTCTACGACTATAGGACATCCCCAGCGTGGGACGAATTCTCAAGTCAGAGAGGGCAAGCCAGTGTGAGGGACACAGCCAGACCAGGCTTCGGTGGTGGGGAAGACCAGGTGGAAAAGACCAGTCCCCATTCCCTCCCACCCGGTGACCTCAGGTGACCCTTGGCTGGTCTGTACCTGGAGAGTGTCCACGGCACCTGGGGAAATCCCGCGGGCCCAGGTGGATCTTGGAGAGGCCTCTACCTAGGCTCCAGCTCCGGCTTCCCCACTGGCCAGAGCACTACCTGTTCCCAGAACACCGCCTGCCCCAAAGGCCATTCACCCTGGATGGGCAGGTCCCCAGCCCGGGGCCCAGGGCCCAAGGATGAGAGATGGCGGCTGAAAGCCCCTGCCTGTGTGCCTCCACTCGGGCTGTCCGATGCACAGATGCTGTGGGTGCTCTGTGATGGGGGTCCAAAGGTAGGTGAACGGATGGGGTTGGGACAGAGGCTTCACTTTGAAGCGTGAGGATTTCTCTTTCCAGATGGTGCAAAGCTTAGGCTGAGGCTCCGACTTGTTGGCCTTGGAGGTCCCACCTACCCAGGGGAACTGGAGGTGCAGGGGGGCCTCAGGGATCCCTGTAAACAATCCTGGGTAGATGCAGGGATGGAGCAAAGAACCAGGAGAGCTGACCCGGCCACAATGAGTGCAGGGCCCAGTGCAGAATGAAAATGCCCGGCCCCTGCTTCAAAAAGTATGGGGAATTTTCAATGCTCTGATATTGCTCATTGCTCAATGCTCAATGTTCTGACAGCAGAGCATTAAGCCCAGCACAGGATCCTTATGAGTGTGGGGCGCCTCCCTGGGTCTGAAGCCAGCCCTGCAGCAGAGGAAGGAGGACGCAAAGTCCATGGTGAGGGGAGCAAGAGCATTAAAATGGGCATCTTAGATGCACACACGATATGTACAAAGGCCCTGTGGCCACATGCCAAGGGCTCTAACAAGAGCCCTGGAGTCTGCCTCCCTTTACATCCTGTGTCTCAGTTAAACCTCTAAATAACCCCACGAGAGCGGTGTCATGAGTCCCGGCTTACAGAGGAGGAAGTAGGGCTCAGAGAAGTGCGGGGTCTTGCCCAAGGCAAGCAGGCAGCAGAGCTGGAATCCAAAGCCAGGCACATGGGACCCCCGAGGGCTATCTTGGACCTGGCTGTGCCCTGAGACGGCTCCCCTCCTTAGTGCTGTGGGGCCCAATTCCCGGCTCCCTCTCCATGGTTCAAATCCCAGCTCTGGCCTTACTTAAAGCTCTGGGCTTCCATCTCACCAGTAAAAAGGATATTGTGTTAATAGACCTCACCCTCTATGGGATGATTCTCACAATACACCCAGAATGCTGGGAACAGCACTGGGCATGGAAAAGCCCCAAATACGTGTCCTCCAGCAATGCCATCATCACTCTCATTTGCCCTCCTTATTGCCCTCCCTGCCCCAGTGGCACCACCCACCCTACCCCCCAGCTTCTCAGCCTTGCCCACCATCCAGTAAGCAGACCCCCACCCACAGGAAGCCAGGCCACCAGGCAGTGCTCGAGGGCCCCCCCAACACACACACACTTTCTCTGCTTACTCTCACCAAGGCTGAGCTGAGCAGCTGCACCCCGCCCCGCAGCCTTGGCCTAGTGGGAGGCCCGGCTTGGGCTGCCAAGGTCTCCCTCTAGCCCCAGAGACACTGTCTGACTTTTTAAAAAATTGTCTTTTATTTTTTATTTAAATTCAGTTAATTAACATATAGTGTATTATTAGTTTCAGAGGTAGGATTTAGTGATTCATCAGTTGTATGTAACACTCAGTGCTCATTACATCCTGTGCCCTCCTTAATGTCCAGCACCCAGTTACCCCATCCCTCCACCCGCCTGCCCTCCAGCAACCCGCAGTTTGTTTCTCTTATGGGACACCTGGGTGGCTGTTGGTTAAGCGTCTGCCTTCGGCTCAGGTCATGATCTCAGGGTCCTGGGATCGAGCCCCGTGTCGGGCTCCCTGCTCTTCGGGGAGTCTGCTTCTCCCTCTCCCTCTGCTGCTCCCCCTGCTTGTGCTCTCTCTCTGTGTCAAATAAATAAAATCTTAAAAAAAAAAAAAGAATCTTTTGTGGTTTGTCTCCCTCTCTGATTTTGTCTTGTTTTATTTTTTCCTCTCTTCCCCTATACTCCTGTTTTGTTTCTTAAATTCTGCCTATGAGGGAAATCATATAATTGTCTTTCTCTGAGTGACTTATTTTGCTTAGCGTAATACCCTCTAGTTCTATCCACGTCATTGCAGATGGCAAGATCTCATTTGTTTTGATGGCTGAGTAATATTCCATTGTGTGTATATACCACCTCTTCTTTACCCATTCATCTGTTGATGGACATCTGGGCTCTTTCCACAGTTTGGCTATTGTGGACATTGCTGCTATAAATATCGGGGTGCAGGTGCCCCTTCGGATCACTGCATCTGTATCTTTGGGATAAATGAGGGACTGACTTCTAACTCAGGGGGACCTTGCCACAGCAGAACCCTAAGAGGCCCCAGCTCCTGGGCAGCTCCCGGCCAGGCCTGGACCCCTGCCTTCTGTCCATTCACTCATCTGAGCTGCAGGAACCGAGCTCTTGCCAGCAGCAGCCCAAGCTGGAGGCTCGAATCTCAGAGCAGAATGACAAGGTCCGGGGCCCCGAGGGGGACCCAGGCTGGGGGGTGTAGACCAAGCCACCGTCAGGTGCTGAGAGGCACCCCAGGGCTCAGACCACTCCCAGAGCTGGCAGGGGTGAGCATGGCGAGGAAGGGGGGCGGGGTCCTGTAGCCAGCGACGTCCAAGCAGAAGGAGAGAAGAAGGGCAGCCCAGGAGGAAGAGAAGGCGTGTGCAAGGCCTGGAAGCAGGAGGCTGCATGCAGGGTTGGGGCCCCAGGCCGCCGGGCCCTGCTGACCCGTAGAGGTGCGGGCGCAGGGTAGGAAGAGAGCAGTCGGAGGGCTGAGTTACCACCGTGCGGAGCAGGTGCGCCATGAATGAAGGAATGGCTTCGCCTCTGTCCTAGCACCAGAGTGCCCGGGACACTTTCCCAGGCACCTTCCCCAGCCTGCGGATCTGGGCTCCGCAGGAAAGAAGCCAGAGAACCCAGATGTTAACAAGCAGTCCAGCTAATTCTGAGATCGCGTCTGGAGACTTCCTGGGCTCCCCGTAGCATCGTCTAATTCCCCGGGCAGGTCCCAGGCCTGGGGGGGTTTAGGGTGAGCCCCGGCAGCTGCCCACGCAACAGGTGCCCCGGATCCCGGGGTAGGAAGTGCTGGCGCACGCTGAGACACGGCAGCGGGGTGAGGGACTCAGGGGGCGACCCGAGGCTGGTGGTGTTAGGAGGGCGCCATCCAGGCTCTGGTGACCTCCGCGAGTCCCACGCAGTCCGGACTCCTGGGCCCACCCAGGAGAGGGGGCAGCCTGTCCCCAGCGTGCTTGGAAGGTGCTGAGGTGAGGCTCCCGGGGTTGGGAACCTGCCACATGTCCTTTACGGGCCACGCCGCCTCTCTGACACCAGGTTTTTGCACGAAGGGGACCGAAAAAGTACATGGATTCTCTTCTTCTTCTTCTTTTTTTTAAATTGTGATAAAATAGCACATAACATAAAATTTGCCATTTTAACCATTTTTAAGTGTTTCAGTTCAGTGAAACTAAGTACATTCACAGTGTTGTGTGACTGTCACCATCACTCACCTCCAGATCTTCTGCATCTGCCCAACTAAACCTCTGTCCCCGATGAACACCGACTCCCCGTCGCCCCTCCCCCAGCCCCGGGCGCCCTGTCTCTCTGAACTTGAACTCCAGACACCTCATGTCAGGGAATCCTTTTGTGACTGGTTCCTTTCACTGAGCCTCATGTCCTCCAGGTTCCTCCCACTGTAGCAGGTGCCAGGAGTCCCATTCTCTTTAAGGCTGAGTGATATTCCCTTGTGCGGATGGACCACATGGTCTCCCAGGGTCACCTCCTGCTTGATTCCTCTCAACTTTTCCATCGTACCTACCAACTGGCAATAAGAATAAATGGTGATAATAGGGATGATGCTAGAATAGTGGGTGGAATTGGCCCTCCCCCAAATATGTCCACCCAGAACCTAAGAACGTGACCTTGTTTGAGAAAAGAGTCTTCGGGGATGCAATTAAGTTAAGGATCTTGAATGAGATTATCCTGGATTAGGATGGGCCCTAAATCCAATGACGGCTGTTCCTATAAGGGACAGAGAAAGCGACAGCCACAGAGACACAGAGAGAGACCCGAGACCACAGAGGCAGCGGTTGGAGGAGCCTTGAAGCCACGAGCCAAGTAATGCGGGGCCACCAGATGCTGGAAGAGGCAGGGAAGATTCTCTGCTAGAGCCTTCGGAGGGAGCACAGCCCTGCCCACACCATGATTTTGGACGTCTGGTCTCCAAAACCATGAGAGGATCGACTTCTGTTGTTTTAAGCGCCGCCCCCCCCCCCCCCCCCCCCCCCCCCGCAGTTTGTGGTAGTTTGTCCCTGAAGCCCCAGGAAATCACTACAGGGACCATCCAGAGGGAGGCCACCACATGCCCTCAGGGCCAACCCTTCTGAGCCCGTCTTTCTGTCCCCATTTCCCAGGCTAGGAGGCTCTCACATGTGAACCAACTTCTCCCCAGCCCCAGAGTCCTTCTGACGTGGCCCAGCGACCTTGACGGCTGGGCTGGGCTCCTCCCCCACTCCCCCCCACTGCCAGTCCCAGCAGGGGAGACACAGAGAGCCCACTTCTTCCAAGAAGGATGTTTTATGTGTTTTTTATGTGTTTTACAGACATTCTGTTATTATGTTTATTATTTACAATCAGTTTTAGGGACATCAACTTGCAGCTGTATTGTTGGGAGTAAATTTTATTTCCATGGTTCTAAAACACAAACAAACAAAAATAATAAGCCCATTAGTAGCTGAATATTATCTTAATTCTGTAGAATATAAATTTTACTGCCACCATAATCGTAAAGTACCGAGAACCCGCTGCAACACGATTATTGGGAATAAATGTCACTGCGGGGCCCCAAACACAGACGACACTTCCACTCGGGCTGCAAAGGGGTGTCGTATTTGTGGGCGTCACATGTCAGCGGGGCAACTCTGAAGAGTGACTGACACTCAGGTAACATTCGCAAGCCGTGGCAGTGTTCCTGGGGATCCGTTCTCACGGGGCACAAATAAAACAAATGACTCCCTTTGTAGTTGAATTTTCAATCACCCGGCTGACACGAATTTTTCCCTGCTGCTGCCCGTAAAGCTATAAAATGCAAAAAGAAGCAGCCATTTCAGCTCTGGGAAAGACGGGATGATAAAAATACAGTTTGGATCGCAAGATAATCTCTGGGGCGGGTGGGGCTAGGCTTGTCAGATACAAGACAAGGTGTGCAGGTAAATGTGATTTCCGATCAATATGGAAGAACTGTTAGTATAAGTATACCCCACCTGCGGCATGGATAGACTTATACTAAAACAACACTCACGGTTTGAGAGATTGGAATTTCACTAGGTCTTTTGGTTGTTTATTTTACTGAATTTGGCAACCTCACCAGCGACTCAAGAGCAAGGACGAACCCCCCCCCCCACCGCCATAAGTGACTTCCTCAAGTCAACTGCCAAGACTCTGGGGGGACATTCGTGGGTGGGGGGTATGGGAGGCTGCTCAAAGTTGGCCAAGAAAAGTGTTCTTGGTCTCAGTAGTTCCACCAAGTCCCCAAGCTTGGAGTGAGGACAGGTGAGGGGTGTTAGCATAGACTTGGCGTTGACTGTTTAGGTACAAAGGTAAAGGATAAGAGAATAGGTAGGACTTTTTTGTTTTGTTTTGTTTTGTTTTCGGCTTCTGTTTTTTTTGGGGGGTGATAGGATTTACATGCACATTTCAGTGAGGCCTCAGGACTGTGGAGGGATGTGGGGGGCTATGCAGATCACCTGCTTTACAAAAGGGGAGCTGAAGTCACTGATGCATAGTCACAAAGCTAAATAGGGTTCTGTGCGCTGGGCAAAGCCCGGTCCTTCCCCCTCCTCTGCAGGGAGAGCTCACAGAGAGCTTGCAGCAGGTACTTCTCTCTCTCAGCAGAGAGGCAGAGCGTGTTAACTCAGGAGGCTATACCTCTAGTCCTTAAAAGCTTTGCAGAAGGCCTGGCTGAGAGCTGGCCTCTGGGCTTCCCACTCCCCCCCCACCCCGGGAAAATCAGCGTCAGGACTTAGAGCAAGGGCTTGCTTTGGATCAAAAGTTGCACCATCCAGGGGCGCCTGGGTGGCTGGGTCAGTGGAGCATGCAACTCTTGATCTTGGGGTTGTAAATTCAAGCCCCGTGTTGGGTGTCGAGATTACTTAAACATAAAATCTTAAAAAACAAAAACAGACACAAAAGTTGCACCATTCGGTTTGGATCAGCCTCACTTGCAGAGCCTAGTAGCAAATGACTTCAGCTGCTGCAAAAAATCCACCTTCTGAGGGGGCTGTTTTGCTCCTTTCCCTTTAGGAGAGGTGAGCCCCGGGACCTCTGGAATAGGCATCCCTCCCGGGGGCTCCCTGGATGAGCTCCTAGGCAACAGTTTACATGAAAACCCTCTTCCCTGTTACTGCCCCTCGCTGGGGTTTTGCTTAGTTCAGGTGGGGGCCGTGAGCGTGCACCAACCAGTAGCACGTGGACGCGCACTGAAGGAGACCACCGAGGTTTACGGAACACCTCGGAGATGCCCTGTGTCCCCTGGGGCCTCCTGCCCTTCCCACTTCCCGTTTAAGGTGTGCACACGGGCCCCTGCCCCTCTACCGGCACAGGACACACAGGCCTTTGTTTCTTGCTTTTTGTTTTTTCTTGATGCAAATAAGGTGGAAATATAATAGTATTTCCAAAATTCACCCAGAGGCAGCCACTTCCGAGCACCTCTGGTTCTCTTCCCAGGGCCCCTACATCTCCCACCCGGGTGGCCCCTAGCACCTCCCCAGGGGCTCCCCGCCCACGGCTCCTGGGTGACCACCAGGTACCCACGAGGTCCTCCCCGCCTGCCTCCCACCTTGCTGCTCAGACTCTCGGGCCCCCTCGCAGTGCCCAGAGCACACGCCCAGGGCCGTGGTTCCCCCACGTTTGTTTTCCGTGGCTCACCCCTCACTGCCTGGCCCAGTCACTTGCAGGAGGAGCCTGCCCTGACCATCTTTGGGATTCCGTAATCCACCTGCCCCCGCCTCGTCCCCCGAGCCCGGCTCTGCTTATTCCTTCCAACACACTGTCAGCCGTACTTCCCTGGCACGCGGGCGTCTCCCCGCTGCACCGCAAGCCCCCAGAACAGCGCCGCTCACCTCAGGCACCAAGCACAGTTGCCAAATAAATGAAGGAAGGAAGGAACCAGTTTGCTTTACAACAGTGGCCTCTGGACGTGGCGCGTGACCCCACCGTGCCTGGCACCCCCGCACCCTGGCCACCGGCCGCCACCAGGCACCACGGCTGCTGCGGTCAACAGGCTTCTCACCCGGGGTGGGGGTGACCGGCGGGGGGGCTCATCCACACGTGTGCGCTTCATGCTCTGCACAGCCCTCCCCGTGGGAGTTGAAAGGCGGCGGGTGCAGCCCAGGCCTCTCTCCCTGCTCCTGGCGCTTGGCGCCCAGAGGAATCCCTGAAGGTCTTTTCTGCCCCCCAGGCAGGGGCAGGGGGGTGTCTAGGGCCAAGATGAGGGTCCTCAGAGCAGCCTGCTCCTCCTGGGGCTGGGCAAGGCTTACAGTGCCAGCCAGAGGGCAAAGGGCCCCCCCAGGGTCTCTGGGGAAGTGGGAGAGCCTGGCCCCTCTCCTTGGCCACACGGGCCTGGGGGAGTGGGCACAGAGAGCACTGGCCCTGGGACTCCTCAGGGCTGGCTCTGAAGCACAGAGGGCAGATATCCTCCCCCCAAGGAGGGGTGCTCCTTGGGGACCATCTCCACCCCCCAGATGGCTGGTGTCCAGGAGGCCAGGTCACAGGGTGGAGCTTCTGGCCACAGAGAGGGTGGGGATGGAGGCTCGGCTCCCCAGATGCTGGGCCTTCCTTCCTCTTTCTGGGAAAAGATGGGGCCGCCCCATAGGCCCTGGGAGCCTGCCCAAAGGCCTCCATGCCTGGGGGCAAGCCCAGCCCTGTCCCCCTCTGCCAGCTGCAGAGTGGAGGTGAGCAGGGTCCCAGGGAGCTCTGAAGAAGATCCCTGTCTACCTGCCTGGGAGATCCTGTCTCCCCTCATGCCTGGCAGGCCCTTGGAGGGAGGCCTCCTCCGGGGGACCCCTGCCCCACCCCAAGGCAGGTGGGGGACAGCTTTCCCCAGCACCAGCCAGCAGGTGCCCTGGGCCACCAGGCCTTGTGGGGCTGTCGGCAGGCAGGTCTTCACTCCAGACCTGGCCGGAAAGGTGTCTGGGCTGGGGGTCAGGTGGGGGAAGGGGGAAATGGGATGTCCCCTGATGTGAAAATGTTGGGGTTTGGAGGCGCCTGGCTGGCGCAGTCCATTAAGTGTCCAACTCTTGGTTTCGGCTCAGGTCAGGATCTCAGGGTCGTGAGATTGAGGTCTGTGTCGGGCTCTGTGTTGAGTTCGAAGTCTGCTAAAGTTTCTCTCTCCCTCTCCTTCTACCCCTCCTTTCTCCTCCCCCACCCCGCACACGGGAGCATGCTCACTCTCTGTCTCTTAAATAAATAAATAAATCTTTAAAAAAAAAAAAAAGGAAGAAAGAAAAGATTGGGGTTTGGAGTGAACGGTCAAGAAAGAATTCTTGAGGTCTCTTCAGGGCAAAAGGTGGTTTTATTAAAGCCTGGGGACAGGACCTGTGGGCAGAAAGAGCGGCACCGGGGTCGTGAGTGGTGGCCCATTACATACTTTCAAGTTGGGAGGGGGTTAGAGAGAGCGAAAGTCCTTAAGGAATTTTGGAAGCAAGGTTTGCAGGACCTTGAGGGGCTAGCTATTGTTGGGAAAAGGTCATTTACTACCGTCTAATAAAACCTGAGTCATGAGACCCTTCAGATGTCTATCAGTGGGCCACATGCCTGGGGGATGATTGCCAACATGTATCTTGCGGGGTAGAGATGAAGGAAGTTTCCAAAGGAATTTTTATATGTTAAAGAAGACTTACAGGGTCCTGGAGGTTGGGTTAATATTAAGATGTTTGCCTTTTGCTCTTAGCGAAGTATTAACATCAAGGCAGTTGAGTTCCTAGATGAAGGTCACTCTGCCGCTCTCAAGGTCTTGTCAATGGGCTGTAAGTTGTAAGGAAATTTAATTTTTTTCTTTTGCCTTTGTTCTTGGCATCATCCCTGAACCCCTCAGCAGGGTGCACCAACCCGGGCAGGAGCCCCCACTGGCCCAAGTCATCACTCAGCCCTGTGGTTCCTGTCTGGGTGTGTTAAGCCCCAGCTCTACACCTTCCAGGGAGGGGAGGGGAGAGGCAGGAGGGGAGTGTTGGGGGGAGCAGTTGGGAGACAGCCGAGGGGAGGGGCTGGGCGCCCCATCCCATGTTCTGTCATTACCTCTGTCATTCCCAGAATGGAGGAGGGCCTCCTGGTGTCTCAGCAGAGCTTCCTGCTGGTAAGTCCCTTCCCCAGTGGCCCCCCACCCCTCCCACAGGCCCACCTGGCCCCAGCCCCACTCCCAGCCCCTGCTGCAGATGACCTCCTGTGGCACAGAGAGGCCCTGGGGGTGGGCGGAGGTGGGCATCCACACCCCACAGGCTCTGCCCTCCTTCTATGGGCCTCTTCCCGCATCCTAAGGGCCACATGGGAAGAAACAAAGACCCCTGTTGAAGGGGGCCTGGGGCCTCGGGCACTGAGCAGGCGGGAGATCCTGCCTGGTCTGCCTCCCTCTGAACACCGATCTGAAGTCTTTGAGCACCCAGCCTCTCGGGCAGGCTGGAAAAAGGTTCAGGACTGTGCCCAAGGCCTTTTGGGTCAGGCTGAGAAGCAGAGTTTTAACAGAAATCAGCTTAGCGGAGAGCAGCGGTGGTGGGGAGGCTGCTTTCTCAATCCTCCTCCTTCCCAGAAGGAAGGAAGCCTGTATTTTAGATACCACAGCAGCCCTCTTGGGCAACGAGCTCCCCTTTCCAAGATGCCATCAGCCTCCAAACACATCCTGGGAGAGAAGTGGGTCTCCACACCTCTCCTCCCCCAGCGTCCCCGGCATCTTGGATGGAGCTGGCCAGGTCTTGCAGTCTCCACCCCCAGCCAGCTCTCCAAGTCTCGGGCCAAGGGAGAGGGCAGGCCTTCCTTGGCAGTGACCCAGCCATGCCCACCCTACCCTGGCAGGAACCCCTGGGCTACAGCGGTCCCGCTTCAGGTGTCAACCTGCCCTTGAACTCTAGCCATGTGCCTTTGGACGCACCACCTGTCCATCCCACCTCACGTCCTCACCCCACACTGAGCATCATGAGCAGTGCCCACCTCGCTGGGTTGTTGGGAGGTTGAATGGGGACGGTGCGTGGGGAACAGGGATCTGACACGCAGTAGGCTTTCCAGGCTTTCCGCTAGAGCTGGCATCCAGATCGAGGGTTCTTTTTTTTTTTTTTAAGATTTTATTTATTTCTTTGACAGAGAGAGACACAGCGAGAGAGGGAACACAAGCAGGGGGAGAGGGAGAGGGAGAGGGAGAAGCAGGCTTCCCACTGAGCAGGGAGCCTGACGTGGGGCTCAATCCCAGGACCCTGGGATCAATACCTGAGCCGAAGGCAGCCGCTTAACAACTGAGCCACCCAGGCACCCCCAGATCGAGGGTTCTGCAGCCAAGAAGGCCCCAGCTTGCGGTGGGACTCCCAGGAAGCTGCATTCATCCCAGCCGGAGCAGCGGCACGGAGGGGAGGGTTGGGGCCCCTCTGAGAGCTGAGCCCCGGGTGCCCCAGGGCCCTGGCAGAAAGAGGGAGACCGTGGGCAGGCGCGGTTGGCCTGGGCCTAACGTAACGGGCTCCGGATGCTGACCCACTGGAGACCGCTGTCACTCCTCAGGCGGGAGTGCGGGTCATCAGGGCAGACAGGCTGGGGGGCTGCTCAGCAGCCGCTGCTCTGGGCTCAGCTGTCCGGCTACTGGAGCGAGTCCAGGCGGCCCCGTGGAGGATCGTCCTGTGGCATTAGAACAAACCGCAAACTCGGGGCTTCAAACATTAGAAAGTTACTCTTTCACGGCTCTGGAGGCCAGGGATCTGAAAGGAAGTCATGGGTGGAGCCGCACCCCCTTCTGAAGGCCCTTTCCTGGCCTTTCCAGCCCCTGGTGCACCAGACGTCAACGTGACGTGTGGCCGTGTCCCTGCAGTCTCTGTCCTCACCTGGCTTCTCCTCTGGCTCTGTGCTTCCAACCTCCCTCCCCTTCCTCTTACAGGGACACCACCAGATCACCCAGGTGTCTCATGTGAGATCCGTAACTTAATTACACCTGCAGAGACCCTGTCTCCAAACATGGCCTCATTCACAAGTTCTGGGGTTTAAGACGCGGCCATATGTTTTGGAGGCACCATTCCCTTGGGGGTCCCATGGTGGCCTCTTCAGGGTTTCCCTCCACGCACGTGCCTGCAGGCTCCTTCCACCCAGGGTCCACTGCCTGGCACCCTGGCAGCCCCGGCCTCAGCGTGGGGTCTGGTTTGTACAGCAGGACGTGGGGGTGGGGTGCGGTGCGTTCCTGCTGGAACTGTCCACAGTCTGTGCTCTCCTCCTCTGTGCCCGACGCTCCCAGCCCCTCCCTCAGCACGTGTGCCACCCGAGCTGGGCTCCTTCCTCCTCCCCGAGGGCCTTGCCACCCTAGGAGCTCCTCCTTGAGCTGACAGAGCCGCCACCGGCCTGGGTCCTGGGAGGGAGGAGCGCTTCCCCTGAATGGGAGCACCCACTGGGGAGCACCCACCTGGGCTGGCACATGAAAGAGAAGTGAACTTCTCCACAAGCCACTGTGGCTGGATCCCCTGTCACAGCCACCAACCCCGCACCCCCTAACTAGTACTAGTTACAAGAACCAGAAACCCATCTCAAAGCAGCTGAAGTCAAAAGGAGATCGAAATGCAAATCAAAACCACTGTGAGACACAGTTCACACTCATTATGATGGCTATTCTTTAAAAAATTAAATTACACCCCCCCTAAGAAAGTAACAGGTGTCAGTGAGGACGTGGAGAAATCGGAATCCTGTGCGTGGTGGGTGGTGGGAATGGCAGCTCGCGAAGTCACTGTAGACGACAGTTTGGAAGTTCCTCAAAAAGCAAAACCTAGACGTACCGTCCAATCCAGCAATCCCACTCCTGGGGATGCACCCAGAAGAACTGAAAGCCGGGTCTCGAACAGATATTTGCACACCCATGTTCCTTTCCTTCCTTCCTTCCTTCCATAAGCCCTTGTCTGTGCTGGATTCTGCACCGAAGCCCTGTGGGCGCATCGGGGACCAAGCCCATGCTCTGCCTTCACAGGTCTAATAGGCTGCGAGGAAGGACCAAGGAGTTAGTCTCTCTAACGCACCAGGGCCTGGCATAGAGTGAAAGGTGCAGAAGTGTTTGCGGTTAAACTAGCACCCACGTAGCAAGCCGACCCTGTCCATGCCGGCCGAGCCCCACGCTCCCCGGTCCCACCAGTGTGTGGACATTGACATTTGCATGTCGGACCTGAGCCCAGCCTGGAGGACGGGAGCGCTGCCTTATTTTCCTCGCAGGGGCTGGGGCACAGTAGGATCATTGCACGGCATGGACAGAGACCCATGGAGCCCAGAGCCAGCCCCAGGACAGGTCCCCCGTCGGGGGTGCCTCTCCCCTTCAGGGTCCTGGGACCCTGCCCGGAGCCTGGCCCCAGGACAGGAGTCTAGCATGCTGGAAGAGTAAGGGAGCAGAGCTAGGGCAGAGGAGAGGACCTTGAAGCAGGAGGCCAGGGAAGCCAGGAAGTCGGGGCTCGGCCACCAGCTCCTTTCTCAGGGAGAGGCTGAGCCCTGGTCAGGCTGAGGGGACCCTGGGTGCACATGAAGTGCTAGCTGTGGGCCCTAGCCGCAGGCAGCCCGCTCAGGCGGTGAGCCTTCCCTTTATCATCTGCAGCAAAGAAAGCATTTACAGTCAATAAACGGGCTAATTAATTCTCTTCAAAGACCTCTCAATTATTCATCCTGGGCTACAGAGAGAACAATTAGAGCATCTCCGCTCATGGCCCTGGAAGTGGAGGCAAGGCTGAGCCACAGAGCTGGACCCCTGGGCCGCACAGCCTGGCGGTCCCCAGGGACTCCGCCGCCAACAGAGGCCGGCAGGACTTGTCCCTGGGGAGCAGCAGGATGGATCCCCTCTTCTCCCTCAAGATCCTTAGCCTCACTCCTGGCGGGGTGGGGGAAAGCAGAGACCCTGAGCCAACGGTGACTTCTGTCCAACAGCCCATCAGAGCAGACTTGTGGACACAAAGCCAGGCTTCCGGCATCCAGCCTCCCTGGAGGGGCTGAAGGTACCCCCCACTGGACCTGAGTGGAGCCCCCTTGGCCTCTAGGAAAGCACTGTGCTGGGAGGAGGGGGCAGAGGTCAAGGAGAGGAGAGCAGATCCGGCCAGAAGCTGCAGGCCAGGCCGGCTGGAGGCAATACCCGCCCTCCAACTGCTGCCCAGAGAAGTCACCCTTGGAGAGCTGGAGCCCAGGGAGGGCCCTTGGGTCCCATGCAGAGCCGCCCTGGTGCCCCAACGAGGCTCCTCCAAGGCGCGGCCTTTAGTTCCCAGCTAGCTTCCCTTCTCCCCTCCAGCTTCCCGGAGTTGCTCAAGTCCCTCTTGGGGGCCTTGAGGGAGAGGGCGACCCGCCTATCCCCCATCCACCTTCTCCTCCCCGGCCCAGGCCCCTCGTTGTGGGCTCTCACTGCCCGGACTCCCCCAAACAGCATCGCCCGGCAAGCTGAGGGTTAACTCCCGGGAGCTCCCAGACCGCGCCGAGTGGGGGGTGGGGGGCCGGGGGGCGTGCCTGTCGGGAAGTATGGATTTCTGCAGTGGTTTTACTGGAAAAGCTGTAGCTGAAGGTGGGAGGGGGTCACCATGGCAACTTCTGGCTATGGGAACAGGTTGGCGGGTGGGAACCAATTCTTCCAGGGGCCCAGGGGGCCCGGCTGGCGCTTGGCACCCGGGGGGCCCCAGGGCTGCCCCCTGCGGGGGTCCTCGCCGTGCTGGGGAGGCACAGAGACCCTCCCCAGCCTGGAATTACCGACTTCCCGGCCTCCCTCCCGCAACCTCTCCGCAGGGCCGGCCCCTCACTCAGCCGCCCCGCCCCCCACTGAAGTGCCCCCCACACCGAGCTGTTAATCGATGGACCAATTACCATGCGGCCGCCGGGGAGCTCGCGGGAACCTCCCTCTTGAAAAAGCTTTGCCTTGGGAGAGGCTGACTCTGTGGCCGGAGCTGAAATTCAGGGAATGCCATGAATGAGGCTCCCCCTCCCCGGCCCTGCCCCACCGAGGGAGTCTGGGATTGCAGGGGGTCCAAGAAGAGCCCACCCCCACCGGCCCCAACTGGGAAGTTCAAGAAAATCCTCTCCACCCCCAGCACAAACCCGCGCTGCACCACTCGGGGCGAGGGACATGGGGCCTCCGCAAGCCCCAGACGGGCGTGGGGGGTTGGGGGCAGCAGCCGGGAGGCACAGAAGGCTCCGCGAATCCCGACGCCCCCTGCCCGCTGCCGCCTCTGTGGGTTTCCGGGAGCCCCAGGCCTGCCCTCCCGTCCGACCTGATGCTTCGCCCTGCCCTGCCCTGCCCTGCAGCCCATTGAGCCCCCGGACCCCGGAGGGCCTCCTGGGTGCCGGCAGGACCTCAGGCCAGGGAGCGCTGGGCACTGCCGGTGGGAGGGTCTGGAGCTCCCAGGCCCTCTAGGCTCAGGTTCCTAGGGGCCCAGAGAGGTGGTGGAGTTTGGCCTCTGAGCCCCCCCCCCCCCCCCCCCCGCAAATCCTGCAGGCACTGGGTGGGCGGGCGCGACAGGGAGGGGGTGTGCCCAGGAGGCGCTTCCAGGAATCTCCAGTGGCGCTGCCCAAACGGCCAGGAAGAGGGCGTACAGAGGGCATCTGCAGCTGGGGGGCCCGTCGGGGAGTGAGTGAGGGGGGAGGTCCACCCTCCACCCTCCCGCAGCTAAAGGAAGGACCACCCGCCCGAGTCCACGTGGGCACCAATCCCAGTTATGCTGGAGGCCCTTAGACGTGTGGTTCCTCTGAACCTGTTTCCCCAGCTGTAAAATGGGCAGGATAAGACCACTCATGTCTCCAGGGGGTGAGCACTGAGACCATTAACGCCCCGGAACGTTAATAGGCGCGGGGTTCCTAGGTCACGCCCGTTCTCTCCCCTCCCCACCCCAACGAAAAAGGAGCTGGGACCCTTCTTAAGGCCTCCTGGGTTTTGCTCACCTCGTTGGTGACCGGGGCCGCACCCGGGCGAACTGGCCTCTGCGAGCGCCCCCTGCTGGCCGGGCCCGCGCAGGCCGGAGCCCAGGTCAACCCGCCCCAGGTGCCGCCTCCCGCAGGCCCGCCGCTCGCTACGGTTGCCCCCAGCGCCCGTCGGTGCCTGAAAGAGTTAAACCGACAGTGGATGAGGTCCTTTTCTCCCTCACCCCAGCCTCGGCCTCCGGCCCGGGCTGACTTAGGGGACACCCAGATCAGCGCCCCCGCCCCCACGCCCGCTCCGCTGCTCCCCCTACAGCCCCCTCCCCGCCCCCCGCGCCGCCCGGGGCTTCCATCTCGCGCTCTCGGATCTGCCGAATCCCGATAAAACATTTGGGGGAGATAAGTGCTGCGTATAAATAATTAAGACCACATGCATATTCGCCAACAAAAAAAAAAGTTTAAAACCCCCATTCCGGGAACAGCTGCGTGTGTGGGGCCCGGGCGGGGCTGCTGAGGCCCACCTCCACCCCACTTGAGGCCTTCCCCACCCCACGGGCTCCTCCGGGGAGGGTCAGTCCGGGGCTCCTCCTCCAGCGAGCCCTGCCCCCAGCCCCAGGGGGAGCTGTCTCCCCGCGGGGCCAGAGTCGGTGGGGAGCCGGTGGCGGAGGAACTCCGAGCCCAGGGGATGGGGCGGGGGAGCCGAGCATCACCTGGGGGGTGGCCCTCATGCATCGCCAGAGGCCAAGGCCCTAGGTAGGGTCCCCCAACCCGTATGCCGGGCGGGGTCTAGGCACCCAGGTGGTGCCCAATAAACATTTACGGAAGAAATGAATGAGTGAGCCAGTGAGCTAACTGCTCCCAGGCCCCAGCCGTGTCTGTCCCGAGCTCTGGCAGAGGGCACACAGCACTCACCCCCACCAGCTGCTGGCGGGCACCTTCTCCTGGTGCAGCTAGAGGGCCTCAGCTAAGACACTGGAAGGAAGAACTTCCAGAGGGAGCCAGGCCACAGGCCAGGCAGAGTACAGCAGCCCCCCTCCCCTCGTCCTGGGCCAGCGGGTCAGCCCAGGATTGTCCTGGGCTAAAGAAGGCGTCTCCCGAGGTGCCTCTGCTCAAGGACCCTCCAGCCTTCCCGCCTGCCAACACTGTCCGATCCCATCCCTCGGGCTGCTCTCCAGGTCTCCCGTCCCCTAGACCACCCACCTGCTCCAGGACTCCCCGCATACAGCTTGCCGCAGGCCTTTGCTGGAGCTGCCCCTGGAGGCCTGCCCCTCTGCCCCTGACTCACGGAACTCTTCATCTCCTCTCTCCCCCTTCTACTCTGTTTTCTCATCCACATCATTTCACGTATTCCCTTCATGCCCAGGATGTCCCAGGCCCCGGGCGGGGGATCCCGAGAATGAAAGACACGGGTCTTGCCCTCCAGTAGCCCACAGCTCAGGGACGCTGGCAAGTGACCAATGCCAAAGGCTGCTCTAAGGTAAGCCAGGTGCAGAGGAAACAGCGAGAAAAGGGTGTGTATCTTGGCAGAGGGGCTATCCTGGAAGACTTCCTGGAGGAGACAAGCTGAGTGGAGTCCGGAAGACGTGGGATTCCTCCCAGCGCAGAAGGCAAGGAAGGGTCGACCGGGCCTTCAGGTTCTCCCAGCACGGCCCCCTGCTGGCTCCACACACACCTGTGGTGCTCACAGCCATGGGCTCCAGTCCTAACTGCACTACTTACTAGTTACTCTACCTCCTGGACCTCAGTTTCCTCACCTGTAAAATGGAGGTCATGGTCCTGGCTATGCAGGGCTCCTGACCACTCATCCTTGGTCCTCTGTTCTCAGGAGGCGGAGCGCCCTACCCCAGCACCCAGCACGGGTCAGCAAACCTAACAGGTGCCCCGGATAGAGACTGGTGGATGGATTGAGGACCCTGGAGCTTTCCCCTGTTCTTCCTGCCTCAGCGGCAGGGAGCACAAGCCTCTGTTTACCCAGGACTCTGGGAAGGCACCTTACACTCAGGATGGCTGGCATGCTGCAATCAACAGCCCACCTGACCAGGAACACTTGCGGCCACAGTCTGTCCTGCCCTTCCCCGGGGTCATGCAGGCGCGTGACAAATATTTGTTTGTGGAATGAAACTCTCCAGGGAGGAAGCTCCACCCAGGGACCCAGGGCTGAAGAGACAGGATACCTGCCTCTGTGTGTTGTCCTAAGGGATTCTGGGGTTCCTGCTCAAAGGGCTGCTCCTCTCTCACACCAGGGGCCAGGGTGAGCTCAGGCTTGTCTCTGCGCCCAGCGGGAACCAGAGAGAGGCCTGAGCCCCATCTGTGCCCCTGACATCTCCTAGTCTTAGCATGTTTTTTGTTTTTTGTCTTTTAAGTAATCTCTCCACCCAACGTAGAGCTTGAACTCACGACCCTGGGATCAAGGGTCACACGCTCTACCTACGGAGCCAGCCGGGTGCCCTGACAACTCCTGGTCTTCAGACCCCACCCTGTGACTTCCATTCACTGTGGCCAGCACTCCAGTTCCCCGAACATAGGCTCTTTCTTCATCCTGGACTTTGGACACAGTAGGCAGGTGCACAGGATAAGAAATTCTAAGATCTAAGAGACAATGACTTTCAAACCTTCCTACTGTTTGGATCACGCACCCTCTAATACAAAATGTTTGAGCTCGTAACAGTATATGTGTAGTTATTTATAGATTACAAGTTTCCATGACTATATGAATGTATTATTTGCATTATAAAACATTCACAAAAGGTTGCTATTTAAAAGGATCAAATTTAAATCTAAGCAAAAAATTCTCCCTACCCCAGGGGGTCATCCCCGTATATCCCACTCTGGAGACCAAAGCCAGGGGGAGGCTCTTCGGACTCCCCATGCTGTGATGGGGTCCCTGGTGCCTCCCCTACTTTGATCCAATCCCCAGCTTCAGGGTCCAGTCTTCCTTCTTTCCAAAGACCCCTCCCCCGCAAAAAACCCTCTGCCACTATGAAGATCATGCTTTTCCTGACCCCAACCATTCTGTCAGCAGCTGACGAGCCAAGCTTGGGGTGCTCAGGGTGTCCTCAACAAGGACCATCTAGTCCCTCCTCGGCAGGGCTGCCAGCAGAGAAAGAAATGAGACTTGTTTGTGGCACAGGGGACAGAAACAGGCCCACCAGGAACAAGATAACAGAAAGATTGGGGATCCTAAGCAGACAGACTTCCTGCAGTTAGGGCATAGGAGGGTGCTCTTCAGTGATTGATTACCCGGGTTCAAACCCAAGAGGCTATCTCTAGAGTACACGGCAGGTGCCCAACACAGGAATATTGTCCATAAACAAGGTAGGATCTGCCCCCAGGGCACTGGATGTCTGTCTGTCCCTGGATTCTGACCCCACCAGGGGCAAGGCCACCATTCTCACCCGTGTCCCTTGTGACCTGTGACTCCTTTGGGGACATCTACACAGGGTGGACAAGGTAGGCTGGAAATCTACAACAGAAGCCCTTTCCCATCCTCGCCTCCTAGGACCAAGGGCCAAGGGAGTCTCTAGGACAGCAGAGCCCAAAGCCCTGACACCTTTTGTCCTTATGAGTTCTGTCCATGTCCACTCTCTAGCACCTTTTTTGCTCCTCCTTCCCACACAGGTTCTATCCCCCTGGCGGCTGCAGGAGGAGATGGGAGACAGAGGAGGGTCTGGGAGAAGGGCACCCTGCCAAGCTCGAGGGGCAACAGTGGGAGCCCTGACCTCCCACCATGCAGGACCCCGAGCCTGAGCCCCAGGTGCTCAGCCCATGGGCCCCTCACCCTTGAGTCCTCTGCGTCTAGTATGGGGTCAGCGTCTGTGGAACTGGACCCACCCTCCAGACGGGCCGCCGTGCCCATGCCCAGCGTCTGAGCCCTCTGTCCTCCCTGCACGCTGGGCCCAGGGGCCAGGGCAGAGGCCCTGAGTAAGGCGAGGGCCCAGCCTGCACGAAGCTGACCTCGAGCCTCAGCCCAGGCCGCGTAACAGGAAGCCAGAGGCCGATGCCGGTAAGCAAGGCAGATTCAGAGATCAGAGGTCTGCTGCCTGATCAGAAGCGGCCTGGAGTCGGAGGACAGATTACTGGAAGAAGGAGGAAGCTGGGCAGTAAATAACCAGACCCCGAACACTGGCCTCTAGCTGTCGGGAGCCCAGCCGGGCAGTGCAGCCCAGGGGCCCCGGGGAGGGGCAGGGCCGGGGCCGAGGGAGAGGCCCAGGAGGTCCAAGGTGTGCTCTGCTTGCAGCCAGAGCTGGGAGGAGGGGTGGGTCTAGAAGGCAGGGCTGGGGGATGTCCAGAGGGTCCCAGGGCAGGGCCTGATATGTAAGGAATCTCCAAAGCTCTGCAGAGGGTCGCTTGGGCCCCATCCCCAGGCCACCTGCTCCACAGCCATGCATCCCCAGCCCCCACCCCCCAGGGGGGCCCTTGTAGTGGGGACCCAGCGCTGGGCTAGCTTGGCTCCCCCCCAAGGCCTCCCTGCTTGCCCCCCCGCCCCTGAGCTGATTCCTGGAAGGCTGGCTGCTTCCCAGCAGAGCCGAGGGAGCCCTGGGGCTACTGTCCCAGAGGATTTCCCAGGATTCCAGCTGCCCCACCCACCCAGCTGCCAGGCCTTCACACTGGGCACTTCGGTCTTCTCTAGGCACCCTGAGAAGCTCTTAGGACCAGGAGCTCCCCATGGGCCTGCCCCACTGGAACCCCAGATATAGGTGCCTCTCTGGAAGGGGTTGGATCCTGACTCGGTACCTCCAATCTCAAGAGGCTGAGCCCCCAGGCTTGCACAGTTGGCGGGGGTGGGGGGGAGGCATCAGAGGCCTCCCACCCCAACTCTGGGCCTTAGGGATGGAGGGCTTGTGCTGGGTGGAGGAAGGGCCTCCAGCTTGCCAGAGAGAAGTGGCAGGGGATGGGGTTCACCTCTCTGAGGTTCATGGGGCCAAAAGGCCTGCCCAAGGCCACTTTTTATTCTAGAAACCGTGGTGGCGGCTTGCCTCCCAGCATCCCTGGCACTTCTGACCAAGACCTTCCCAGCCCCACCTCCATGGCTCCCTACTCTGATTCGCACCCCAACCCTCCGGCCCGGCCCAGAGCTTAATGGGCACGGGGTACATGACCAACCTACCCACCCAGCAAAGAGAGGACCGTGCAGTGCAGGGAAGGTGACCTCCATGTCACGGAGTGACTTGCCTTGGAGCTGCGGTTCCCACCTTCTGAAGCCTTGGGGGGAAATAATCGGTCAATGAGTGTAAGCCTAAGGGGGAGGCAGAAGTTCCAAATTTTAGAAGACAATTAGGAGAATATCATGGTGACCTTGAGGAGAGGGAGTTCTTAAGCAAGACACTAATTATAAAGCGGGGGGGGGGGGGGGGCGATAAATTTAACTACAGAAGAGGAGGAACTTGTAATCTATCAAGTATTCCATAGAAGTGCAAAGACAGGCCATAGAAAAGAGAAGCCTTTTTTCGGCAACACAAGCTACAGACAGGATTGGTACCCAGCGCATATAAATAACTGGCAGATCGCTGAGAAAAGGCTTCGGCTCCGCACGGAGGAGGACTGCAATTGGCTAAAACATAAGAAAAGGCGTCCAACTCCGCTACTCATCAGAAAGAGCAGATAAAAATCAAAATATACCAGCAGGCCGGCACCGAATGGCTGAAGTCATGAAGTGTGATCCTGCCCAGGGATGGCAGGAACGGCACACGGTGGGAAAGCAGGAACAGAAATCATGGCAGCCACTCGGGGAGAGGGGTTTGGTGCTGACTCGCAGAGCTGCAGATCCGCGGGGGGCTTGTCCACAGAAAGGGGAGCACATGTGCCCCAGCAGCACTGTTGGTAAAGCAAACCTGAAAATAACCTGGATCCTGAAACAGGAAGAACGGAGAAATAAACTATGGTCTAGGCGCCCGGCGGAAAACGCCCGCCGTGCCAAAGCCCGAAGCACAGCTCCACACAGGTGCCATGCACCCCACTGGGCTGCTACTGAGGGACCCGTCCGTGGTGGCAAAACCAAGAAGAAGAGCAGGTAATGATCCTAAAAGTCAGACCGCTGCAGTAACTACTGACAGAGGGGGGGCTTGTGAATGACAAGGAAACTTCCGGAATCCTGGCCATGTCTGATTTCTTGATCTGAGTAGCAATGACCCGGGAGTTCCTTCTCTATGTGTATTTATTTGTAAAACTGGGCAGATATACTTCACGCACTTTTCTCTTTCCCGTTGTATGATATAACATTTTTGAAAGCACAAGTGTATCCGAGCACTGTGCGGGGCGCTGGGCATTGGCCGGGCAGACCCCCACCCGGCCCTGCCCCTGGTGGGGTGCCGGTGAAGGTTGTGTGGGTTTCCCTCGGCCTGGACAGCGCAGGGTCTCCCGGCTGCCGTAATATCAAGCCCACCATGGGTTGTTGCAGAGCCTGCCTGCTGGGCAGTGGGGTGCAGGCCCCTCCCCCTCACTGCCCCTATTCTCTCCGGGTCTCCCACTGTTTCGATTTCCCAAGATGGCCCTGAAGGTGACCCATCTGTCGTGCTATGGACATCTCCCTCTGCAGCGGGCTTGGAGCAGTCCTCCTCCTGGCCCCTTCCCTCTCCAGCAGCACATGTGGCCTTGACGTGGGGCCCAGCGCTCTCTCCTTTGCCACCCCCTCCCCTCCCCCCAGTCTGCGGAGATTATGGTGCAAACAGTTCTCCCTTGACTCCCAGGCTGCTGGGCCTGGATGCAGGCCAGCGCCCTATGGATCCTGCGGGCTCAGGGCCAAGAGGCTGGGATGGGAAGGACATTTCCCCCAACCTGTTTACCAGGACCCAGGGCCGCTATCTCCAGTTCCAATCTGCTGCCTCCCTTTATCTCAGTGGGGCCAGCCCCTGGTTCCCAGCAGCAGCCTCCCCGCCACTCACTTCCTGCCAGGGGCCCAGCGTTACAGGAATACGCACGCTGAACTCGGCTCGTGCGTGTGTGTGTGCGTGTGTATGCGCCCACACCCCAGAGCTTGCACCTGGAGGGGTGCCAGCAAGCCTGGGGGTGCCGTGAAAGCAGCCACCCCAGAGCTCATGTCTTGCTCCCCGCCCCAAGCCTGACCAGTGTCCTCCCACTGCACAGGGGAGCAGCAACTAGATATCTTAAGAAGGCCAGGGAAGGGGCTATCCTGAGGACCCCCATGGAGTGTCCTCCATGGAGAGACCAAGGCAGGACCAGTGTCTCTCCTCATCCATTCCTGGCCTCCTCTTGCACAGGGCCCCAGGGCCCTCCATGGTCAGAGCTGCTCACGCAGCTCCTGGCCCCCCACGACAGTGTCCACGTTCCCCGGGGGTACTGGGGTTGGGGGAAGCTGATCCACGTGTCTCCCTTCGTCAGTTGTTAAGCTGGAATTAGCTGGGCCCGCTCCAGATGGGGCATACAGGACACTCCAAAGGCCAAGAGCATCCTGGCCCTGGCCCATAACCCTGGGGGGCAAGGAGGGGAGATGACACACCCCAGAAGGTGGGCCATCTCCCTCCCCTGCTGGAGCGGGCTCAGGGGGGTTCCTGGAAGAAGGAACGGCTCAGCTGAGACCCAAAGACTGAGAAGGTGATAACCAAGGACGCGTGCCGATGGTTGGGGGAGGGGGGATTTCCGGGCAGAAGGAACACAGGTGCAAAGACCTAGGGTGAGACAGAGGCCGGAGCATTCAGGGAACACAAGTGTTGCCATCCGGCTGCCATGCGGTGAGAGGGAGGGGACTGTGACAAAGAGCCTGGCTGGGGGAGGGGCGGGGCAGACCCGGAGGTGGCCTAGCCCAGGGCTGTGGCCTTGGGGGAGGAGGCAGCTGATGTGGGGGGTGGGGCAGGTCTGCGTGCAGGCAGGAGACAATCCCACGACCTTCGATCTCCAGGGGTGGCAGCTGCTTAGGGGCTGGACTCTGCTCTGAGCAGATGGATGGGGTCTGCTCCGTAACCTGGGGTAGTGGGGAGGGGGCTGCACCAGGGCCTCTGGCTTCTCCTCCCCAGCCCGGGAGCTGCGAACTGTTCCCAGCTCACCAGCAGGACGACAGATTATCAGACGCAGCCAGGGACACATTCAGACGCAAGCACACAGACACATACACATGCACAGACGTGCGTGCACACACGCATGGGCAGCCCGCATCCACCCCCTGCACTTGCACACACGTACACACACCTACACAGACGTATGCACACGTGCGTGTATATACACACATGTGCACATGCAAACAATGCTTGCACATATGTGCACATGGACACACACATATACATGTGTGCACACGGATACGCACACACGAGAGCCTAAACAACCCCCCTGAGACCAAGCCTTGGGCAGAGGGCCCCCCCAACCCAACAAGGCCTCAGAAACATGCCTCAGGGAGTGCCTGGGTGGCTCTGTGGGTGAAGCGTCTGCCTTCGGGTCATGATCCCAGGGTTCTGGAATCGAGTCCCCAGTCAGGCTTCCTGCTCAGTGGGGGTCTGCTTCTCCTCCTCCCTCTGCCCTCCCCACCCCCCACTTGTGTTCTCTCTCGCTCGCTCACTCTCGCTCTCTTGCTCTCAAATAAATAAATAAAAATCTTAAAAAAGAAAGAAAGAAAGAAAGAAAGATGTCTCGTTGCTCGGGGGAGGGCCCTCACCCTTGTTGCTCCCTCCACCACCAGGGTGAGGGGGACTGGCCCAGGTGCCCTAGGACTAGGTAGGAGGTGACAAGCAGCACCTGGTAGGTAGAAGGAACCTCTGTGAGGCCCTAGCTTCCCCCAGGAAGAGGCCAGCTCTCTGGGGAGACAGCTCTGTCACAGGAGGAGAAAGGCTGGTTTGGTGACCAGCTGTGTCACTTTGGTGGCCGCCTGGGATAGTGGGATGGCCCTAAGCCCCCTGCCCAGGCCTCCTCCTCCAAGGGTGCTATGATGATTTTTTTTTTTTTTTAAGATTTTATTTATTTGACAGAGAGAGACACAGCGAGAGAGGAAACACAAGCAGGGGGAGTGAGAGAGGGAGAAGCAGGCTTCCCGCGGAGCAGGGAGCCCGATGCGGGGCTCGATCCCAGGCCCCTGGGACCATGACCTGAGCCGAAGGCAGACGCTTAACGACTGAGCCACCCACTCACCCCTAGGGTGCTATGATGACTAACAGGGAGGCTGTGGGTGGATAAGCTTGGCAAACTGTGAAGTGCCTGCAAACAGGAGGCCATGACTGGGATGTGCTTGGGGATCCCGCCGTTTGCACCCTTACTCCTTGTTCTCCTGAAAGCCATCGCTGCTGCCCCAAGCCCTCCCTTCCTGTCCACAGAGGCCTCTGCTCCCCACCCCCACTTCCCAGCAGAAGGGCTGGAGCCAGACTCAGAGATAAGGGGCTTGTTTTCCAAGGGCCCGGAATTCAGTGCAGACTGTGGGTCAGGGCCAGAGGAGCACTGGGGTGGGGAAAGGCACAACGAGCCTTTCCTTTAGATGGGAGTCCTTGGGGCCACCGATCCTACAGAGATCTTGTGATTTTTCCTCTTTCAAGGTGCCCGCACTAGGCATGGGGGGAGAGGTGGAGAGCTCCAGGGAAGGCGCCCTAACCCTGGATACAGCTCCATCTCCAGCCCTGCTCACTTCTCTGCCAGGCTGGCCTTCTTTCAAGATTTCCAATGCTCCAGCTCCCTCCTACCCGGAGCTTTTGCCTTATGTTCCTCCTCTGTCTGATTAGCGACCTGCTCTGTCTTCAAAGCTCAGCCCAATCCCTGCTTCCTCCAGGAAGCCTACCCTGATGCCTCAGCCAGGCCCATGGCAGCATCTCCCGGTTCTGACATCCACCCTCTTCCCAGTGCTCCCTCTTGGGCAGCATCCTGTCCCCACCCTGAGGACCCGAGCTCCGAGAGCAGCCTCCTCTTCCTCTCCTTTATCCCCAGACCCAATTGGGAGCAGGCACATGGCAGACCTCTGATGAAGGTGTGAGTGCCCTCTTTGATGAGGGGTGCCCTGATGAGAGCTGTGGGCACCTCTTCTGGGGAACTTGGGCCCCTCTGGGACCAACTTCCTCCCATGGGGGACAGACATCTGTGGCCATATTCCAGGGAGGGGAGCAGCCGAGTGGGGCTGCGCACTCAGAGGGAGCCCTGTCCTCCCTGTGTGAGGCAAGGTCACCCTGCAGAAGGGAAGGTCCAGTCTGGGCTGAGTCACGGTGCTCCCCGCGGCAGCGGCACCAAGCCCCAGGGCCCTGGGCTGTGACCAGTAAGGATGGTCATAGCAGCAGCAGTAAGAAAGGGAACACTCATATGTGGCACTTACCCCAGCCAGGCACCAGGGTCAGCACTAAGCTTAATTAGTCATGGAATCCTCAAAACAGCCCATTCTGCAGTTAGGGAGACTGAGGCACAGAGAGGTTAAAAGGCTCGTCCAAAGCCGCACGCCTGGTAAGTGAGGACTTGAGTCAGTCGGTGCCCTTCACTCCGCAACCCTGCACTGCACCTCAGCTGAAGGCAGCCCACCTCTCAAGGGCAGGGGTATGGAGGAGGGGGCTCTCTGTGCACCCCTCTAATTCTGCCTCCCGTACACCCCATGAAGCCGGAAGCCCAGACCGGTTGCGCCATCTCTGGATGCCTCTTGCCTGGCACCTCGGCAATGCCCGGCACACAGTAGGTACTCAACAGATCCGTATTGAAAAAAAAGTCAATGACGGGACGCTACTTTTTTAGGGGCGACATAACACAGTGGTTCAGACCTGGACCCTGGAGACAGACGGCCTGGCCACTTCCTCGCCAAGTGACCGTAGGCATTAGCTTGTGCGCGGCTCGGTTTCCCCATCTGTGAAACGGGGATGCTACTGGTACTTGTCTCCTAGAGCTGCCGGGAGGCTTAACTGCACTAATATTTGTAGGGTGCCCGAGATAGAGCCTGGCACACGGCAGGAGTCACACGAGCGTCCGCTCTATAACGCTCGTCCGGCCTCGGTTTCTTCTTCGGAGAGCAATACCCTCGCTCTCCCACATGTCCCCATCGCGCCGTGCCCGCCGCCGTGAAGCCCGAACTACAACTCCCAGCACGCCTCGGGGCCCTCCTGCCCGAGCTCGCGCGGTGCCCGCCGGGACGAAGTCCGAACTACAGCTCCCAGCATGCCGCGGGCACTCCCGCAGGCCCAGGTCCGCCGCGGCGGTCGAAGTCCGTGAAGGCCCGCTGCGCCCACCCCGTCGCTCGCGGTCGCCCTCGCTGGGAAGGGTCGGGGTGGGGGTCGGGAACTGCCCCCGCCATGCTCCGTGGACTGGCCCGGGCCGCGGCCCGGCGGCCCGGGGCCCTCTGGACTCGGGGGTCTGGGAGCGGGACGGGGGTCCTGGCGCACGTGGTGGACCTGCGCAGCGACACGGTGACCAAGCCCGGGCCGGCCATGAGGCGCGCCATGGCCGAGGCGGTCGTGGGGGACGACGACTACGGCGAGGACCCCACCGTCCGCGGTGAGCCCGGTGTGCAGGCCGCGGCCTGGGGTCGTCGCGGGGACCCCAGAGCGCTGTCCGTGGTGCTGGCGGGAGAAGTGGCCCGGGGCGCAGGGGTGGCGGCTCAGCTGCAGGCTAGGCGTCATGCCCTGCGGCCTTGCTGCTCAGTCTGGCCCATCACCCGACAGTCTGTTGGAAATGCAGATTCCCGGGTCCCACACTTACACCTGCTGAGCCAGAATTGCACGCTAACAGGACGCCCAGGGGATTGGTGTGCGCATTAAGGTGTCGAGCTGCCTGATGAGATGGGTGTGGTCTCCTCTTGCAGAGGAGGGCTCTGGGATGCTGAGTGTGGCACCCAAGGTCTCCTACCCAGCGAATGGCAAGGCAGTATTTGAACCCAGGTCTTCTCTCTAAAACCTATAGCTATCGTCCTGCACGCACGGCCTTTCCACATGAAGACACACAGAAAACCAGTCTAGAAAAGAGGATGCACACGCTGCGCCTCTCAAGGAGTGGACGCTAATAACCTAGGGAGCGTTATTTTCAAGACACAGTGTTGAGAGTTGCCACTCTAGCAGATCACTGCCATTGTGAGCGTGTATACCTCTGCGGTGCCAGGGACTAGCCACAGGTTGCCACTTGAGCTCCTAGGGCCTGTGTGTGGGGTCAGGTCGTGATTGGTGATCATGCATTCTGCAGACACTTGCTGCCCGGAACTTCAAAAGTGCTGAGCCCACTGCTTAGTAGGCAGCCAGACACACAGACACCATGGGGTGGAGGAAGTGCTGGGGCTGGCATGTGTCCCCAGAGAGTGCCTTGGGAACTGGGGGGGAGGGGAGGCATGGAACTCACAGGGAAGGGGGACTTTGCAGAGTAGCCTCTTACAGGGCGAGTGGAGCCCCCAGGCAGGGAATGGAGCTGGCTCACTGGGTGTTGAGAAAAGTGTTTAGGATACAGATAGGGAATGTGGCTGGAGTGTGGGGTACCAGGAGCCCCTGTCCGTGGAGGTGAAGGCAGAGGGCAAATCCCACTGGCCTTGAATGTCATGCTAAAGACTTGGGACTTGATACCACAGGCAGAGGGGAGCCACAGCAGGCTTTAAAGCAGGAGCCTGAAGCCCCGCCCCCCAACCCCCCAGAGCCTCCCCTTCTGAGAGCTCCTGTCCTTCTGTTCTGGGAGAGGAAGTCAGCAGAGAAACCGCAGGGCCCCACCTGCAAGGGGCTGATGGGAAAGGAAGTGAGACAGGTGTGAGGTCTGAATGGGACAGGGGGGTTCAAACCACAGAGTTTCAATGCTGGGGGGGGGGGGGACCATGGCCCAGGAGGAGGCTGGGTGCAGAGGGTTGACTGAGGGGCCTCTATACCCAGATATGCGGTCACCAAGACCACAGTCTGCAGCCAGCGGACCAGGGCGTCTGTCTGGCTTGGCCACTCACCTCAGCAGGACACGAGCTCATGGTTATGAGTAATGCAAGGAGAGTGCCATTGTTGATGGAGTCTCCCTGCACCCCCATCCCTTCCCTCCTCAGAGCTGCAGGAAAAGGCCGCCAAGCTGCTGGGGGTGGACCGGACCTTGTTTGTGCCCACCAACACCATGGCCAACCTCATCTCTGGTGAGCGCGGCGTGGGGTGACTCCCATTTGCCCTCCAGGTCCTCCCTCAGCATTTCTCTCCTCGGTGCTGTGGGCAAGGCTGGGACAACATCAGTGGGGTCCTGAGCCATCTGGACTTCTGCTGGGCTCAGCCAGGAGGGCCCCTAGCAGGAGATGAGGGAGGGGAGGAGAGTGAGGTCAGTGTATCCGTGCTCCTCCCCCAGCTCCCTCCCCAGATGGTCTCCCTGGGTCAGGCGGGCAGCCCTCTCCACACTGCCCTGTCTCCAGGTTCTGGTAACCACACCTCCCTCTTGCCCCTTATGGCCTGGGAGTCTTGCTCTGTCCCTTGTGACTTCCTTCCATGCTGCCACACCTTTGTGAATTGTCCCTTTATTAAACTCTGGCTTCCAAGTGTGCATGTGCCCTCTGTTTCCTGCTGGGCCTGACTGATGCCCATGCCCTGAGCTGGTTGGCCCCCGGGGGCAGCATGGTGGCCAGCTTTCTGAGCAGGAGATGCTCTGCAGGTGGGCTGCAGGGCACAGGGCGCAACACCTCACAGGATGGTTATCCTAGACTTTTGTAGTTCACGGGACTGTTTTCTGGCACACGCAGTAAGGTGTCTTGAAGGGGTGCCGTTTCCTCATTGGCATAGGCACTTGAGAGCTAGCCTCCGGGCTCAGCCGGGAGCTGGGCGGGAGCAGATGGGCCCCATGGGACTCAGAGCCAACACTGCCCTCCCCCATCTATCTCAGTGATGTGTCACTGCCAGCGCCGAGGCTCCCAGATCCTCCTCGGGCAGGAGTGCCACCTCCACGTCTACGAGCAGGGCGGGGTGGCTCAGGTAAGGACCCGGCACCCCTCACCTGGGGCCAGCACAGGCTGCTCAGCATTTCTGGTGGGAAGCTGCTTCCCCGGCACCGTGTTGGGACCTGCAGAGGGAAGAAATGGCCGGGGTGGTGGCGTCTCTAAGGAGGCGGGAAAGGGAGCCATTCCCAGACTGACCACGTGGGGGCAGCCGCGGCCCAGCACGCCTCCATCAGACACCGGCTGTGCTTGGTGCTCTGCTGCCCCCTAGTGGGCATCCGGAGCACGCGGCGCTCGGTGGGGAAGGACCCATCTCGGGAGAACACAGCCCTTGGTTCCTCCCCTTCTTGCTGGGGTGTCCGTGCCCACGTCCGCAGCACAAGGGGAAGGCTCGATGGCCCCGAGCTGGAGAGGAGCCGATGGGACAGAGACAGGAGGTGACGCTGCGCGCCTGGACCTGATCTCCATCCCTCCACCCCCAATACCTGCAGATCGCTGGGGTGCACTCCCACCCCCTCCCAGACCTGCCCCACGGCACCTTGGACCTGGCTGAGCTGGAGAGGGTGATCACACGGGGCCTCGGGAGCCCCTACCACCCGGTCTGTGAGCTCATTTGCCTGGAGAACACCCACAGCAGCTCAGGGGGCCGGGTCCTCCCCATTGACTACCTACGCCAGGTAGGCCCTACCCCACCACTCTGCCCACCCCCAGCCAGCTCCTGGCTTCCTGTCCTGTGGAGCCCCTCTCCCAGGACTGTGTCTCCTCTTATACACCGTGGGTGCCCGTGGCAGCTGGAACTGCGGCGGGAGGGACGTGTGTGGTCGGTCCTAGGCTGCAGATATGGAGGGCACTACTGCCCCAGTTTAGGCCCCAAGGACAGAGACAACCCCCCTTCTCCCCAGGGAGGGAGTCCCAGAGCAGCACCAGCTTGTGCAGGGTGTGAGGGCTGAACCGTGCAGCTCCCTGGTGTGAGAACTTGCTGCTAACTGACCCTGCAGACCTACTCCTTGCCCATACGAAGGGCTGAGATCATCTCCCTCATGGAGCCATGGGGTGGCTTAAATAGGATGCGGCATCTCTGGCTCGCGCCACGTCAGCATTTGGCCCCAGCGAGCCCGCCGTACACATGAGATAAAGCGCTCAGCACCAGCCCCCTTTACAGAGGATGGCACCCAGCCTCAGGCAGCAGAGTGCCTGCTCCGGTCCCTGGGGGCCAAGCTGGACACCAGCCCAGCTCTGCTCACTCTGGACCCCTCGAGGCCCCTGGAGACCCGTCCTCCCTCCGCTCTGGCCCCACCCCAGCCCCTCTGACTGCTGCCTGCTCTTTGTTCCCAGGTGCACCTCCTGGCGCGGAGCTGTGGGGTCCGGGTCCACCTGGATGGGGCCCGGCTGATGAACGCTGCGGTAGCTCTGCACGTGCCCCCTGCCCGCATCGTGGAGCACTGTGACTCTGTGTCTCTCTGTTTCTCCAAGGTGGGGTGCTCACAATAGGAGTCAGCTGGTGTTCCCGAGCTCCGATGCTGGCAGCGGCTGGCCCTGGGCCCCTTTAGCCCCTCCCCAGACGGGGCCCCGTCCCCCTCACATCCCCCTCCCCTGGCCACAAGGGCAAAGATGTACACCTGGGGGGCTGGCAGGCAGGACTCTCTCCTCTCTTCCTCCCAGGGCCTCGGTGCACCAGTGGGGGCCTTGGTTGGGGGGCCCAAGGACTTCATCGAAGAAGCCTGGCGCCTCCGGAAAGCCCTGGGCGGGGGGATGCGCCAGGCCGGGGTGCTGGCTGCCGCTGCCCTAGTAGGACTGGCGGACTTCGAGGAGGTGCTGCCAACGGACCACCAGAACGCTCAGAGATTCGCCAGAGGTACCTGGACCATGGCCCCCCACCCTCACTTCCTTTTGCTCCCAGAAGAGTGCCTGGGGGCCCCCCGTAGCAGGACCCAAATCCCCTGCAGGCGTACGTCCTTCTGACTCTAGAACGTGTAGGTTAGCCCTGAGCCACAAGGCGTGGGAGCCAGGGAATTAGAATGCTTTACCAGGCCTCACTGGTGGAGGGTCTGGACCAAGAAGCATGCAGTGGATGTCAGGAATTCCTATTTCTTGCAGGATCTGGCCGAGTGGAGCCTCTAACCTAGGTCTTTACATCTGTCAGTTGAGTCCTCAAAACAATCCCATGATGTCCCCACTTTACAGATGAGGATACCGAGGCCCAGAGGTTAACTGATTTGTCCCAGGTCACACAGCTGAAAAGTAGCAGAGCCAAGTGTGTGGGACTCCAAGGGTCCCTCTTCTCCCCACTACAGTCGGGCTGCCCTCTGCCTGTCCTGGGACGACAGGGCCGGACGCTGGAGACTGGGGTGGGGTCCTGGGGTCGGGCTCCACTCACCACAGGCCCCGGGCCCAGGGTTCCAGGAGCTGGCGTCCCCCATCTGCTCCGTGGACCTCGCCGCCGTGGAGACGAACGTGGTGATGGTGAGGGTGGACGGGCCGCCGCCCGAGGAGCTCTGCCGGCGTCTGCAGGCCGTGAGCGCGGACGAGGTGGCCCAGACCGGCCGTGCGGTGCGTGTGCTGCTGTTCCCCTGGACCGAGCGGTCAGTGCGCGCCGTGTGGCACCGCGACGTCTCCGCGCAGGACACCGAGCTGGTGCTGAAGAAGTGGGGGTTCGTGCTGAGGCAGCTGGGGCCCTGAGGACGGGGTGACCAGACCCTGTGCCCCGGCCGGGATCCAGGTGGGGAGTGGAGGTGTCCTGAGGGAGCAGGTGGAGGAGAGGCAACGAAACAACACCCCGTTACCCCCTTGTCTCCTCGGACCCCCGACTTCCCACCCTCAGGGTGAAGCCTTCCACCTGCGTTCATTCAGCAAGACCTCGGTGCCTCCCATGTCCCAGACAGGGCGCCACGAGGGCAGACGGGGGACCCCATCCCAGCCCCTCACCAAAGCCCAGGAAGCAGCCAGGGCAGGGCTTCTGCTCCCAGCGCACAGAAAAGGAAACTGCCCCGAGCCATTTGCTCGGAGTCGCGCAGCTGATGAGCGTGTCCCGTGCTCGGGCTGGGGGACACCGGAGCAAGGGTGACAGGAGATTAGAAAGGGACAGCGGGGCTGGATGGCAGGGAGCCCTAGCTGCTGTGTCGGGGGCTGGGCTTTATCCTGTGGTCATCTATATATTTTTTCCTTTTTCAAAAATAAATTTTCCTGCTTACAAAAGAGTATGTCTTTATTGTAGATGATTTGGGATTGGATCTCGTTTTTAGCAGTTCCTGGGGTCATGTAGGCCCAGTGGCAGAGAGGGAGGCCCCCACCAAACCCCTGTGCTCCCCGCTCCCCAGCGAACCGCAGGAGAAGTCCAGTTAGAGCCTCACAAGTTGAGAGGACCTGCCCGCCAAGCTGCCCCTTCCGACGCGGAGGCGGGGGGTGGGATCCTCTGCCGCCTGTGCCGACCCACAGAGAAGGGGCTTGTGTCTGCAGAGGACGTCTCTGGATGGACGGACAGACACACAGGCGTCTCTGGATGGACGGACACACAGGACATCTCTGGCTGGATGGACAGACACACACACACACACACACACACACACACACACACAGCTGCTAACAGTGTTACTGCCCGCACACTGTTTATAATTCTGCTTTATCCATTCTGAAAAAATTTTAAGAGAGAAAAACAAGGCTTATCCACTCGGAGCATAAACTGATTTATTTAAGGACAAATTGGCACAACGTTGCGACATGGAATGGTAAACACTAAAACATAAGTACAGAGGGAAGCCCTCAGTGGGACCCCCAAATGGTGCCAGCCCCCAGGGCCCCAAGGAGCTTCCTGTAACCTTTGGAGCGATAAAGGGGGGCTGGGGGAGGGTAGACCAGGGCCAGAGGGGCCGCCATCCACTCCCCGCACACATCCCAGACTCCTGAACCCCAGATGGGGCTGTCTGGGGCTTCGGGTGCTGCACAGCCCCCTGGGGACCCTTCTCTGCCACCTCGACTTCTCTACCTACAGGAAAATGAGCGAGCCTCACGACGGATGACCCAGGTGCCTAGCCACAGTGCGCCTGCGCCCTGGTCTGCGAGCTGAGCCCCACCCACGCCGTTTAGTAAGCCTGCGGCCCAAGCTCCAGGCCCCGGCCTCTGCCTCCCTGGGCAGCCCCGGCCCCTCCTGGCTAAGAAGCCCCTTCGCGTTGCCACTGTGCACGGCTCCCCCACCCCCACCCCTACTAGGACTTCCGCACCTGCTAGTTCTGGGCACTCACCAGGCCCCTGGAATCACAGACATTCCCCAGGGGGCTGCAGATGGGAGGATCGGGGTCCTGGAGCGCCAGCCCAGCAGAGGCGGCAGATGCACCAGGACGAGGACAGAGGCCTGAGAACAGGGAGGGGGCCGAGGTGCATCCAGCCCACTCGGCTGCCCTTGCAAACCCCAGGGGACTCCTGGGCCCCCTCCTCAGTCTCCGCCCCTGCAACATCTGCCCTTGAGCCAGTGGACCGAACAGAGGCCTGGGAGTCCCACCCGATGTCAGGGCATCTGGCTCTGCCATGTGCTCTGGGATGGTCTGGGCCTCAGACTCCCCTTCTGTAAAATGGGTGAATGGTAACTAATGTGAAGGGCGACTGGAGGACTGGACAAGCAGATGAGCAGGTGATACTCTGCTCGGAGCCTAACTCAGTGGGTGTTTAACAGATACCTGCTTCTCTCTCAAATTCCCTCCTCCCCAGGACAGAGGGTAGCTCCTCCACCTGACCCAGGGCCCTAGGAACGAGGACAGCATGGCACACCAGGGTTGATGGGAGAGAGCGAGGGCAGGCTATGCCCTCGAGAGGCAAGGGGACCCGCTGAGCACCAGGAACCTGCAGCACCCCCACCCCGACCCCACTAACATTCCCTTGGGCCACTTGCTAACTCTTTCTGGGACTCCCTTTTCTCATCCCCAAGAGGAAGCCAAACCAATTGGTCCCTAAAGGGCATAAACCAGGCAGAGGAGCCCCCCAAACATCCAGCTTTGCCAAGCAAGAGAAGCCTGGATCCTTGGCTCTGCCCCCAACCCCTGCCCCTGCAGGGGCCCCCCTCCCAGCCAGAACTCCAGCCAGGCCTGCGGGTGCAAAGGGGAAACTGGGCCCCTCTGGGACTCAGATGACCACAGAGCGGGGGCCCCCCGGCTGCCGGCTCAGGCTGCGGGCTCGGGCTGCTGTGAGCAGGAGGAGGCCACAGAGAGGCCACAGAGTGCCTCCGAGGCCAGGGCTAGAGCCCAGCCGAAGCTGACCCGGATGTCCCCCAGGTGCTGGGGCCGTACTGGCGGGCGGTCTCGGCGAAGGCCAGGTGTGAGCAGTGGATGTAGATGCTGACCCCCACCAGGGTCAGGGCACCTGGGGGAGGGGGGCAGGGGGACCACTCGCTGTGTCTACCCTCTGGGGGCAACTGCCTAACCAGGTCCTGGCAGAAGCGGTCCTGCAGACCAGGAACCCCTACCCACTGGCCTTTGGGGGAAATGGAGGCTCTGATTCAGTTCCCAAACCCCCAGACCTCACCCCGCAAAACCTTCCTTATAAAGAGAACCACCTACACCCTCAGCAACAGTCCCCACTCACATAACTGCCCCTGCATACACAGCACCCTCCCGTATCCCCCAGTGTCCCCGACACACACACACACACACACACACACACAGAGCCAGTGACCTCTACTGGCAGTCGGGGAGCTCTGGAGCTCTGGCCAGGCCCCCCTTCCTCACAGTGCCCCCCACTTCATTGGGTTACCCCCGCCGCTCCTCTGGCCCTAGCCTAAGCCTCCAGCTTTTGCAGGCCCCCTGCCTGCCCCCAGGTCTGCGATCCGCCCCCCCCAGGCCTGCTCCCGTCAGTGTCCCCGACGCTGACACTCTCCTCCGTCTGGCGCTGCAGAGTTCCTACAGTGACGTCAGCTGACCCACTGCCAAGAAGCAGCCCCCGCAGGGACAGCAGTGGTGCAGCCAGGCCGGACCCTGGGCGCACGGAGCAGGTCGGGTGTTCCTCGAACCAGGTCCCTCGGAAGAGGAGCGCCCGAGTAGCTGCCTCCAGGCCCGCCCTTAACCCACTGGCCCGGGCCATGTTTCTGAGAGCATAACGCCAAGGCTTCCTGGATACAATCCCACCCCTTCGCTCCTCTCCCTGGCTTCCCAAGCTCCTCTTAATTGGATTTGGACCCACACAGCCGGTGTCTGGGGCCAGGCCACAGCTGACATGCTGACTTCTCCTGCTCTCATTCTCTACAGCTCACGCCCAGGCTGCGGGTCCCCCAGGCTCTCGGCACCCGGCAAGCCCGCCCGTTCCCACTTGACCAAGGCCTCCCACAGGGCCCAGCACCCCCTGGGGAGGAGGCAGGCCTGCCCCAGAGGGAGCCCTAGGCCAACATGGTCTGGGCCTCAAGTGCCATGGCCTTGACAGTAGAGCTGGCCCGGATGCCAGACGCGGCTCAGGCCTTGCCCCTGACAGCACAGGCCTCTGATGACTGACCCCAAGGAGCCCCAGCCCACCATCAGTGACAGCCGGCCTTGGGCAGCAGGGGGCACCAAAGCGGGGGGCACGGGATCCCCAGGACAAGCTTCCTGCTGACCTTGGTGAATCCTTGGACACCTCAGCTGGAAGCTGGGACCACAGGGAGGCCACAGCTGCAGCCCCGAGGGAGTGCCTGGCCAGCGCCCAGCAGAGTCTAGATGAATGTCAGCTGAGGGACTGTCACCAGTCACATTCTGGGCCTGGACCAGGGTCACTGCCAAGGGCTGCGAGGCCCCTTTCCACCTGTCTTACTGCCTGGGACTGCCCACTCTTGTTCCTCCCACCAGGCCACTCCAGGAAGCGGAGGAGAACAGGTGGGGGCCGGTCTCATGCCCCTCGTGCAGGTGTAGGAGGGCAGGTGCGGGATCGCCTTGGGGAGCCTCATGCCTCCTGTGCCTAGAAACTCAGCCTCCCTGGCTCGAGGCCCACAGCCAGGACCCCTGCCCCTGTCCCTAGAAAGGCCCAGTACTACCCAAGGGGCTTTCGCCTGCTGCGGCTCAATCCCCTGGGTGGGCCCAGGCTCAGCACAGGCCAGATGGGAGCAGGGGACAGGGTGGCAGGAGAGGAGGCACCCCCACTCCCAGGATCTGTGCCCCCCAGGGTGCCCACACTCACCCCCCAGCAAGAAGTAGCAGCCGGTGAAAAACAGCAGCAGGACGCTCTGTGCCAGGGAACTGAAGAGGCCACAGATCCAGCCACAGATGACAAGGACGAGGCTCAGGGGCAGGACCACCATGACAGCTCGGTGCAGGGCTGCCAGGAGAGGGGGCTCAGCGTCTGGGCAGGGACCTGGACCTGCCCCCACCCCCCAGGCAGCTCCAAGTGAGCACTTCAGAGCCCTGTCTGCCTGGAGGTCCACCTTCACAGGACAGTTTTGCCTGGAGATTAAGGACAGACAGGAGATGACTCGGCTGCAGGACTCATAGACGAGGTGCTGCACAGGGGTGGGGACATCCAGGTTCTCACTGGCAAAGGGGTCGATCAGGGGGATGCAGCTGTTTTCCCTAAGAAGCAGAAAGGACACAAAGCCTGGTGGGCTGGACACCTGTGGGGTCACCACCCACCGTGAGTTTCTCTGAGATGGGTGGTCTTGCAGGCATGCTGGGCAGCACGCTCTCACCCCTGCCGGAACCCAGTGGGCTGACCAGTGGCCAGGGAGCCCCGTCAGATTCTCTCCCGGACCCCAGAGTTGTGGCTCCAAATGGGTTTGGAGGGTTTAAGACCTTCTGTTTTGTTTCTGTAACATACAAATAATACCTACATGGATGTCGGTCTAAAAATCACAAACATCCAAGAGACCCTGCCCTCAGCACTCCCGTAGGCTTGGGGCCCCGAGCATGCTCACGTGCGGCTTTGCCTGGACAGGAAAAGGTGCGCGTAATGTGGACTCTCTGACTCTTGCACACACACGTGCACACGCCAGGAGGGCTTTGGGGCATTAGGCCCAGTCCGTTCAGTGGCTGAACCAACAGCTCATCTTTCCTCCCCAGCTGCCTCGGAGGAAGGCATGGTCACGCACGCACATGCACGCGTGTGCACACACACTCATAGTCACCTACACATACACTCACATGCACACACGCATACTCTCTCAGACACATGCTCACACATTCAGAGTCACGCACACACGCTCGCACTCACACTGACCTAGGCTTACATGTATGCACGCACGCGTTCACACGCTCTCCCTGGCGCTGCTTCTGCCCAGTGCTGTTCCTGTGCGGGGGAGGCCCCCAGCCTGCTGGCCGCCCCCTCATGCAGGCCTTGCAGAGGGAATGCCTTCCCCTCTCTCTGCGGGTCCGAAATGCATGCAGCACTCCTGTTTGGTGCCCGAGCGCGTGTCAAGCCATCAGGTGGTGGTGGTGGGGGAAGGTGGAAAGAAACAGGGGTCTTTCCCCGGAGCCCTGGCTGTGCCAGGCTGAACCTCTGGGGACAGCAATTGAGAAACAACTCGTGGTCACTTGGATGTGGACCTGGGGCCTTCCTGGAGGCCCCCAGTGCCCCACACCTGCTCCCACCTCAGCACCCACTCCTGCTTGAGGAAGAACAGCAGCCCAGTGCCCTGGGTGGCGGGCCTGCCCCTGCTTTCCCCCCTCATTCCTCCAACCATCCCCCACCCGTTTGCACCCTGAGAAGTATCGCTTTCTCCCCATCTGATGAAGACTTGGGAGGCGGAGGAGGGACGAGCTCCTAGGTCAGGCAGCAGCCCATGGCAGAGCTCACTGAGAGGCTGGGGTTGACTTGTCATCTACCAAGTAATGTGCCCACAACTTCTAACACAAGACACCCCCGCCCTGCCAGGGAGGGCAAGGGACTGCCTGGGGCTCCTGCTCCCCGGGTTCTTGGGTCCTTATGGGGCCATGCAATGCCCCCCCAACCCTTTCATTTCTGAGCCCGGATTGGTAGCCCTACTGTCACTGCCCGGTTTTGGGAGAGGACAGAGTCCGGGATGGGGAGTGGGGCACGAGGGGGCGCCGCCCTGCCTGCGCCCTCTGCGCCCGGCCCGCCACAGCCGTACCTTCGCAGACCGCCAGAGCCCCGAGTGCGAGGACAGCCGCGCGGCGCGCCCCGTGTCCGCCACCTCCAGGACGTACCAGTAGTCGCTGGCCAGGGCGGCCGCCAGCAGTGCAAAGCTGAGCAGCCCGCCCAGCCGGGCCATGCGGGGCTGGGGAATTTGGGGAGCGGAGAGGGCCGAGGGAGTGAGAGAGTGTGGGGAGAGGGGAAGTGGGGAGTGGGGGAGCCTGGCCAGGGAAGGGGCGCCTGGGATTTGGTGAGCCGGGCTGGGAATGGGGTGCGGTGGAGTAGGGGGCACGGTTGAGGGGATGCAGGGAGCCAGGGCGGGCACACTGGCGCGTCCGCTCCAAGGCTCTTCTGGATGCAGCGCCCCCTTTCCTGCCTGTGCGCAGGCCTCGTGATATGCACCCCCAGGCTCGCAGGAAGATCGGTCCCACCTCTCGGTGACGGCGATTGCAGAGCTCGGCCCCAGGGGACAGAAGGAAGTCTCAGAGCCGCAGGTACACCCGCCACAGACCTGGGTTCAAATCCCAGCGTCCCCGAGGAGCTGGCCGCTGGAGTGGGTCCCTGGGCAAATGTCTTAATCTCTCCAAACCTCCGGTTTCTCAGCCACCAAATGGCCGGGCTAAGGAGGAGGAAGGGTGGGGCCTGCGTCGCCCCAGGAGGGAGCTCAGCAGGCAGCTGACCGACCTCGCTGGCCAGGAAGCCGCAGCCTGAATGGTGGGAGGCAGCCGCCCCTGGCTGGGGCAATTGGCCGCCGGCTGGTCCTGTGGTCCTGGTCTTAATCCGTCTCCAGGACTAGCCAAAGGGATCCAGCGAAGTGGGGTGGATGGGCAAAGAGCCTAGGCAGGTTGGCACGGGGGCTGTTGCTTCCAGTGAGCTTCGAATTACAAACACCACAGGGGGCGAGGCTGGGTTCTGCCTCTGCACCACTCACTCAGCCACACGCGTGAAGCACCTTCTAGGACACGGGCCAGGCGCTAGTGGGGTGGGTTGCAGAGGGACCTCAAAGGGCCCGAACCCAGGAGGAGGCAGTGACAGGCATGGTAGTGGCGGCTGTCACAGTGGGGCTGTCTGGGGTGCAACTGTGGGCAATGGGAGGGCCTCCTCTCGGGCCCCTGGACAGTCGGTCGCTGCCCCCCCCCAGGGTCTGGGCAGAGCCTACAGAGACAGGGTCCGGGGCTTTACGTCCACATCATCACTGAAGGTAACCCTTCGCAGATGAAGTAGCTTCATGACCCGGGGTCATCCCAGGGCTCTCATTTCTGTTCGTTCCAGCCCCTTTTTCTGTACCAGGCATTTCTCGGTTTGAGGAATATGGTCAGGAAAAACCATCGCAGCAAGGTTACTGAAACAATACTTCAAGGGGCACTCAGAGCCCATGGCACTGTTTTGGGTTCCTGCAGGCCGTGCATCTTCCCATGCACCGTGCCCAAGGTTGGACTGGGGCACAGAGCGGGCCTGGAGGCTTCCCTGCTGTGGCAGTGGGGGTGCCCCAGCCCCTGCTCGGCCAGCTGGGTGGCAGCCAGGGGTCCTTCTCTCTTGGGCAGGTGAAAGAATCCAGCAAGCATACAGGGCAAAGGAGGTGAGGGAGGTGATGAGGGCGAGGCAGCCATCTACAAAAGCAGGAGGGGAGGGGGGCTAGGGAAGGAGGGGAGCGTGGTGGCAGTGCAGGGCCCCTGCTGGAGAACAGCGGGGGAAGGCGAATAGTGACCCCAGCCTTTACCCACAATGTGACAAGGACCAGTACTGCTTTAGGTGGGTCAAAGCCGCCTTTTGTATGTTTCAGGTATGAGAGACTGGAGAGCCGGCGGACCCCCCGGGCTGCACGCTCCATATGCTTCTTCCCAGTGACCCCTGCCTCTCAGCCCAAGCTTGTCTGAAAGGGTCTTCTTTGCAGCCCCATAAAGAGGATTCTGCTGGGGCGCTCGGGTGGCTCAATCGTTGGGCATCTGCCTTCGGCTCAGGTCATGATCCCGGGATCCTGGGATCGAGCCCCACGTCGGGCTCCCTGCTCAGCGGGAAGCCTGCTTCTCCCTCTCCCACTCCCTCTGCTTGTGTTCCCTCTCTCACTGTGTCTCTCTGTCAAATAAATAAATAAAATCTTGGGCGCCTGGGTGGCTCAGTTGGTTGAGCGACTGCCTTCGGCTCAGGTCATGATCCTGGAGTCCCTGGATCGAGTCCCGCATCGGGCTCCCTGCTCGGCGGGGAGCCTGCTTCTCCCTCTGACCCTCCCCCTTCTCATGTGCTCTCTCTCATTCTCTCTGTCTCAAATAAATAAATAAAATCTTTAAAAAAAAAAAAAAAAAAACAAATAAATAAATAAAATCTTAAAAAAAAAGGAGGGGGGGGATTGTGCTGTCCGGGCCAGGGACGGCACTGCTTGAGGCCACCGTCTACAGAGCCACAGAGCTCCACACAGGAATAGACACATACTCCCCTCACGACACAGTGTTGATGGCCAGGTTAGCAGTCTACACCCTGTCTGCTTTAAAGTTCAGTGTTTGAAACCCAGTGTGTAGCTGGGAGCCACTGGATTGTCCCCTAGGCAGTAGGTACCGGTCCTCGAGGGGCTACTTGGATGAATTCCACCAGTCTACTTCCCTAAGATGGACCCAGATTATACCCTAGCCTGGGTCTGAAACAGTGCCACTTTGGAATGACCCCTTTTTTCATTGGTCATCCTCCTACCATAGACTCATAACCCATAGTTAGAGCTGTCAGTCAGCCACTTGGTGATCCAGGACGTCAGCGCCTCTTCAAAGTTAGCATCAGACCACTACCACCAAAATCAGGGCCAGGAGGAACCTTTGGATGGAAGAAATTCCGATTATAAGTGACAAAGAAACAGGGCTGTACCCAAACCTTTTTATAAAACTTACATTCAACTATCTCTTCGGGGCCAGCAAGAACAGGATGCCTGACCCCAGCAACAGCCACGCGGCAGGTGAGCCTCCTGGTCCAGGCTGATGCCACAGTGCATTGCCTCCAGCACAGGGCTGAGGAAGCAGCCGAAACCGTCGGAGAAATCACCGAGCCGCTCAGCATCAGTTCCTTCACAACTCCACTCACTGCACTGGGCAAACTCCTCCCACAGAAACTGAACCTTGCTAATTTACCCACACGTCAGTACATGCAATCAGGGTGCACTATGAAGCTAATCCACCCGGGAGATTCATCGAGACACTGTTCTAGTCAAAACCAACCACGCTAAAGGGTTCTCAGATGGTGGAGGTCGTAGGTTAGAAACAGAGGTCTTCCACATTGATGTGGACAGTGGACATCCTGTGTGGGACAGGGCGCAGACGGGGAGGCAGCCACACACCTGGTTAGTCTCATCCCCAGGAACCAACGGGATCTATGAAGGACTCCTCATGGCCACGCTGGACTCGCCAGCATCTGTCCGCCACTGACGCCCCCACATCAGAATGCACTACAGCCCCGAGCGCACACTTGCGCTCCCTCCCCGGACACAGCGTTCCCTTCTTCCGTCTTCCGGCAGCCTCCTCCTGGTTGCTGGACAGACAGCTCAGATCTTCCGTGCTGCCCCCAAGGCAGAGCTGTCTTCTCAGTCTGCACATCACACGGCTGTTTGTTGGCCGTGGTCTGGAACCTGAGCTCATGGCGGGAGACTGAGTCCTCTCCGGCCTTCACTCAATTCCTGGGCATAGCACTGGCTCACAGTAGGCGCTCAAGCATCTGAGTGAACAGGCAGACAGACGTCCCCACCCTGGGGATCAAGGGGAAAATAACCACAGAGAAGCTAAGGCCCCAGTTTGGTTGGTCAGCTGAAAACTGGCTCCAATGCTGTAGGCTGAGCCCAGTGGAGGAAAATCTACAGCGCAGTTGGTTTTTTTGCTTTAAGAGCTAGATTCCCCGCCCTCCCCCCCACCACTGCCCCGGACAAGAAACCCTTTGTGATGGCAACTCTGGTTCAGAGCAAGGCGGGCTGCACAGTGGAACTCTTTTCAGCTCAGACCCTAGATGTCAAAAGCACATTTTACTGTAGCTACAACAGAGCAAACTGGGTGAAGGGTACATGGGGCCCCTTCATACTATCTTTACAAGTTCCCATGAATCTTAGTTCAAAATTTAAAAAAATGTCAGGGTGACTGGGTGGCTCAGTCAGTTAAAGTGCCTGCCTTCGGCTCAGGTCATGATCCCGGGGTCCTGGGATGGAGCCCCGCGTCGGGCTCCCTGCTCAGTGGGGAGCCTGCTTCTCCCTCTCCCTCTGCTGCTGCTCTGCCTACTTGTTCGGTCAAATAAATAAAATCTTTTTAAAAAATTTTTAAAAATGTTGTACTAGGAGGATAAATGGAACCCTTGGGGAGACATGTTTCTGTTCAATAGAATGAAGGCCTTTCTGACAAAGCCGTCTGAAAAATGGAATGGGGATGGTTTCAAGATAGCCCTGTCTCTGGAGTCGGGCAGTCGACCCCGGCCACACCCGCAAGGCCGGGCCGCGTCATTCATCAGGGAGGGCCCATTCCCGGGGCCAAGGATGCCTGGGTTCAATCCTCAACCCTAATAATTCCTAGTTGTACGATCTTGGACAAGCTACTTTGCCTCTTTGCAAGTCTCTATTTCTGCATGAAAAAAATGCAGATAAGATCACATAAGACTTTATTGGCAATTGTGAGTTATTTCTCTTTAAGAGCAGCCTGCAAAGAATGGTCAGCACCCCAAGGGGGTGCCAACCTGCAGGCAGTGGCCGATGGCTCCACTCTTGGCAGGTCACCTTTGGCCGCAGGACTTGGTCAGGCTGGCACTTGTCACTGTGCTGGGGACAGGTGGAGGACTCGGATTCCTGAGGCTGGCCTCCAGCCCTCTACCCTCTGCACCCACAGCCCATAACCACCCATCACAGCCCTTTCCAGACTCCCACCAGACTTGGAGAACCCAAAAGGGGACACATATTTGAAAAAAAACCTGAGGCTCTGGCCCTTGGTAAAGGCTTGTGGCTTGATTAATGGAGGTCTATTTAGTGTTCCGAGTGGACAGTCATTAAGGCCCAATGATAAATATGGCCTCTGGAAAATACCTCTGTAGAAGGGGAGTGTAAGATGGACTGAGGGTCAGCTCCAGCTGGGTCTCACTCCACAGCACAGCCTGACGAAGCCAAGAACCGCATCACTGCCCACTGTGCAAAGGCCCAGCTTCTCTACAAAGCCGGCTTGTAAGGACCCGTTATTACTGTGAAGGATCCATTTACAGACTGGCACAAATATCAAAATTAAGCAGCTTAGATGAGTACAGAGGCTGGAGAGCTTTCTTCCCCCCCAACAGAAATCACTGCAGTAAATAATTTATTCTCCAAGCTTGCAGGGAAAAATATACTTCCCTCTCTGACTGGGAATGTGGCAGAAAAATAGAAGTCTGAGATGGACTTTGCATAGCCAGTTTATAGCTGCAATGGGTCCAGATGACACACACAAGTGGGCCTTGTAGCCCAGGGCTGGCTTTGCGTCTGCCAGAGCTCATCCCTGCCCCACAGCCGTGTGGGCGGGAAGCAGCAGGTGGCTAAGGAACCACCACAAAGACCTGACAAGATTTTAAAAACCCAGTAGGGTCTGCAGCTTTGTTTGAAATGAAATGGTTTTTATTTTTCAGAAATGACAAGATGACCTCCAATAGGACCGTTAACAATCCACCCTGCGGCTTCTCTTCACGGAGGGAGAAATAAGATCTATCACTGTAACACCAGGCTTCAGCCCTGTGTGAGCTGGCCTCGGGGAGGGAACGGGGAGAATGTCAATGAGCGCGGGCGGGGGGAGGGGGGTCGGGGGCGTAGCAGCAATGGAGAGACAGCCAACCGAGGCTGACAGATCACCCGCTGCAGCCCACCAAGTCCCCAGAGCTCGGAGTTAAGTATTTAAAAAGGATTCAGGCCGCTGCTTTGCTGTCAGGGAGGGTGCCACGGGCGAGTGCCGACGGCTCCCGAGGGCTAACGCTGCAGCAAGCTCATAAGCCACGGTTTCTGCTATTTCCTGCTCCCCTGTCTCCAAACCCACCTAAGGCTCACGCGGATTTCCCCAATGACTTAGAATGGCTTTGTGCTCACTATAATTGTAGTTTGTGCTGTGCTGTGAAGTAATAATTCAAACAAAATAAGAAAGCGACATTGCAGAGCCTGAGGAGAAGCTGAGGACTCTGTCTCAAGTCCCCCCGCGCACCTACACAGAAACCAGCTGAGGTGGTACAGTTGTATGACCCGTGTTACAGACAAGGAAACCACAGGTCAGAGGCAACAAGCGCGGGGCCCCAGCCGCCAGGTTTATTACCACTGCTCTAACTGACATCACGGAAATCTATGATCCTGTAAGACTGCAAACAATATAAACAAGTTATCTATAAAAAAGTTTCCTCCAAAAGGCATTTCCAATCCACTTTTTAGATTAACTGATCCCTCTGTCCTCCTTAGGGGGCTTCACATTAGAAAGACAGGTGCCTTATCAGCCACCTAACCCACGTCACGAAAGGGAAGTAGCAGTCTGCAGAGTACTGGGAACGGGAAGACGAGGAATTCCTTCCATGGGTCTCTCATCCCAACCCTGCCTGCCCCATCCATGTCACAGCTCATTCAGAGCAGGGAGCCAGGCCTCTGGAAAACGCACCGTCTGGCATTAAGGACCTTCTCGTTGTCTGTTTTAGAGAAATGTCACAACCTTGCCATGTGCCTGTGGTGCATGCCGGAGGTGACAGATCTTCAACTGACCTCCAAGCAAGAGGCTGGCTTTACTGTCAAGACATCAGGCCTCCTCCACCCCCCTGCCATTCGGGCTTCAGTCCCGGAAGGGCTCTGGCACACCTGGGGGCCCGAGGCAGCCTGGGGTTGGCTTCTGCTAGCTCTCCCTGTGAAGATTCCAAGATGACGAGACAGGCAAGGACGGCCCTTCCCACACACAGCAGCTCAGGGCTCTGGCAGGGATGGCATTTTGTGTGATCTGCTCTGGAGGGAAGGAGGGCTGCAGCACCACAGACCTGACGGGGTAGAAGGACGGCCGCAGGACTTGTAGATACCCCAGCGAGATAATACAGAGTAGCGGGAACACAAGAAATGCACACCATAAATTCAGATTATTAGACAGATAAAATCTAAAATGGTATCCTTAATTCTCTATTTGTCCAGTCACAACAGACCTATGATTACATTCAGGCATCAAATCTCAGGCTCCACAGCGAGCCGTCAACCTGAAGCCCCGGTGCTTCACCGTGGAAGGGCTCTGCCCACGAGAACACGCTTCTCACCTTCTCACCCTGGCAAGTCCAGGAACCAATGGCGCAAAAACTACCAAAGAAAAATGAGAGAATCGGTTACTGGACTTAGCAGCATCAGCTGCACAAACAGAAGCAGCCTCTGGCACCACTTTCAAGAAAAAACCAAAAGTATAGCTTAAATATTCTAATTTCAAATCGTGGACGTTCTCCTTCCCTGAGGCGCTGGGAAAGGGTCAGGCCGGGGAGCAGTGCGCTCGGCAGAGGCCTCACTCCACCGCAGTCAGCTGCTCGATGGCACTGCGCACTCTCTTTGCCGCCTCTTCGAATTCTTTCTGCTTACTGTTGGTTTCCTTTGCCTGGAAATAAAGAATAGGTGCATGAAACTGAACGAGAGCTTCCCAATCACACCCTGTAGACAAGATCAACATGGAAAAAACAAGGCAACATCTATTGAGCACCTAAATAAATCAGGTGCTGTGCTAGGGTGGAGACCCCCAGCTATTTGGGGTGAATATCCTGACTCAACTCAAGGGCCTCCCACTTCAGCTACATCCTAATAATGATAAAAGAAGACACTTCTGCAATGTTTGTGTGTCCCAAACACCATTTCACCTGCTTTACACACACGAACGGCTTTATTGCTCGGCGTCCCTGTGAGGCAGATGCCACCACGGTCTGCATTCCACAGTGAGGAAACCAAGGCCCAGAGTGGTGTCCAGGTGGCCCAGCTAGCTAGTCTGTGGCACAGTCCTGCTCTCAACCACCGCCCACACTGCTTCTGAAGCTCCCCCAGTTCAAGTCCAGAGCCCCCCTCTTGTCCATGTAGAGCCCCCCTCTTGTCCATGTAGAGACACTGCCGAGCCTCAGCTTTCTCCTGAAATAGAAGATTCTTTTGCTTCCCGGGGCTCCCTGAACCTACCTTCTGACCTGTTCATTCTGCCCAACGCTCTCTCCAGAAGGACAAATGTCGGATCGCGTTAGCAGATCCAAGAACCTCTCTCCCTACCCTCATGTGTGTTCTCCTTGATTTCTCTGACACACTAAAAAGCTAACAGGCCTTTATCAGGCTAAATTTGTTTTTTAATTAGAGGCTAACTTTAAAAAATTACTTTTCATTATGTATGTTTGTGTATCTTAATTTTGCCGCCATGTATAAGGCTTACTTAAAATTATTAATTGAAAGAAAAATTAATGGGCGCCTGGGTGGCTCAGTTGGTTAAGCGACTGCCTTCGGCTCAGGTCATGATCCTGGAGTCCCGGGATCGAGTCCCACATCAGGCTCCCTGCTCAGCAGGGAGTCCGCTCCTCCCTCTCATGCTCTCTGTTTCTCATTCTCTCTCTCGCAAATAAATACAATCTTAAAAAAAAAAAAAGAAAAAAAAAAAAGAAAGAAAAATTAATTTAAAAAATAAGAAATTGACACGAAAAAAAGAACACAGCAACTGACAGTTAAGGGTGTGCCCTGTAACGGACAACTCTGCAGCTCGAGAGCCTCGTCTTTACAGATATGGAAAGATGACTGTACTTTTTCTTTTTTTTTTAAGTAATCTGTACACCCGCCGTGGGGCTTGAACTCACAACCATGAGATCAAGAGTTGCACGCTCCACCGACTGAGCCAGCCAGGGGCCCTGACCATGGCCTTTTAAAATATATTTTTTATTTACTTTTTTCTTCTCTTTCAAAAAAGTCTAAAATTAAATAAGCCCCAATGTACACAGGCTGTAATTTAACCACCACAACATGGAGGTTCAACAACTCCAATTTATACATTTTTTTAAAGATTTATTTATTTTAGAAAGAGCGTGCACACACGCATGCAGGAGGAGGGGCAGAGGGAGAGGGAGAAAGAAAATCCCAAGCAGACTCTCAGCTGAGCACAGAGCCCAACTCGGGGCTCGATCCCACAACCGTGAGATCATGACCTGAGCCAAAAACAAGAGCCAGACGCTCAACCGACTGAGCCACCCAGGCGCCCCTATGTTTTCTTAATAAAGGTGGATTGAAGCAAAACTCAGAAACTCATGGGGCACCACCTGGGTGGCTCAGTTGGTTAAGCATCTGACTCTTAATTTCAGCTCAGGACGTGATCTCAGGGTCACGAGATTGAGCCCCTCGTCCAGTTCCATGCTCAGTGAGGATTCTGCTTGGGATTCTCCCTCTTCCTCTGCCCCTCCCATTCTCTCTCTAAAACAAATAAATAAATCTTTAAAAAAAAATCAGAAACTATTAAAAACATAAAACACCTGCGTAGCTCAGTCATTAAGCATCTACCTTCGGCTCCGGTCATGATCCCAGGGTCCTGGGATAGAGCCCCGCATTGGGCTCCCTGATCAGCGGGAAGCCTGCTTCTCCCTCTCCTGCTCCCCCTGCTTGTGTTCCTGCTCTCGCTATCTCTGTGTTGAATAAATAAAATCTTAAAATAATAATAATAATAATAATAATAATAATAATAATAATAATAAAAAGGGGCGCCCGGGTGGCTCAGTTGGTTAAGCGACTGCCTTTGGCTGAGGTCATGATCCTGGAGTCCCGGGATCGAGTCCCGCATCAGGCTCCCTGCTCAGCTTCTCCCTCTGACCCTCCCCGCTCTCATGTGCTCTCTCTCTCAAATAAATAAATAAAATCTTTAAAAAACAAACAAACCATAAAACGCACTGAGCAAAAGTTTGCCATCTGGAGCTTAGGACTCTTCTTCCTTCCTCTCGAGCTTCATTTTAGCCTCATTGCTAGTGTCTACAAACTCAAGTCTGACAGAGGTTTCTCTGCTTGCTCCCATATTAAGTTCAGCCCCTGAACTGATTTGTTTTCTAGCTGGTTCTAATTTACTTTGTTTTCTCAAAAGGCAGAGGTAGCGCTGCAGCCCCAAGAAGAGCCACAGAGCGGGCAGCGCGCTCCCAGGTTAGACCCCCCCTAAAAGGCCGGCTGTCCAGCAGGGACACCCCAGGGCCCCAGGTGGGCTGCTCCATCAGCGATCCTGTCACACGGACTAGCAGCAGCACCTCCCACGTAAGTCTGGGGCCTCAGAAACCCACAGCATCACAGCAAACACCTGTTCCTTGTCTCCAGTATCTGCATACCCAACACAATTATTTCATCTTGTTCTTTTTAACGAATGTCCAATAAACGACTACCTTACACTACATATGCAATCACATAGCTAACTTAATAGTTTAAAATACCAGGCCCCGACCTTATTTACCCCTACCGAACAGACAAGGTTTGTGTGCCAGCCCACCCCCAGGAGTGAGGTGCCCTAGACTGCCCATGGGGCTCCAGGGCGAAGCAGACAGACCTCTGGTTATGCCGGTTCCCAGACATGACCATCCACTCACATGGGCAAGTGCATGGGCACACGAGGGGACCTGACTTACATACTAGTGATAAATTATTTGCAGCAAATCTCACAATCAGCTGGTACTCTAGAACAGCATGTCCAACAGAACCTTTTGCAATGACAGAACTATTCCATTATCTGCGGGGCGCAGCACAGCAGCAACCGGACATGCGCAGCCACTGGGCACGTAAGACGCTCTCTGTGTGACCGGAGCACGCAAATCTGCACTCTACAGAATCTTCATCATAAAAGCCACTCGTGGCTGATGGCCACGGAGGGGGAGAGCATAGCTCTACGACATCGTAACAGTATAGTTGAGAGCCACGGGCTTACAAAAACTTCCCTGTTGTTTAAGTTGTATAAACCAATTAAGGAAAGTATGAACAGCTTACACTTTTTATTCTTCTATAAAATACGGAAATTTAAAAATTATCTGGAAGGAGACACAATAAACAGTCCATGGTGGTCACCCTTAGCACAGAGGTGGAGCTTTTGATTCTTCCTTGTGGAAGCTTATATTGTTTGTTTTGTAATTAAACAAAGTAATAGAAACAAAGGCATCGTTTTAAAGTATCCTGTATTCTGGGATGCCTGGGTGGCTCAGTCGGTTAAATGTCTACCTTCAGCTCAGGTCATGATCCTGGGGTCCCGGGATCGAGCCCCACATTCAGCTCCCTGCTCAGTGGGGAGTCTGCTTCTCCCTCTGCCCCTCCCCCTGCTGGTGCTGGATTGCACACTCTCTCTCTCTCAAATAAATAAGAATTTTTTTTTTTTTTAAGATTTTATTTATTTATTTGAAAGAGAGAGAGAGCACAAGCAGGGGGAGCAGCAGGCAGAGGGAGAGGGAGAAGCAGGCTCACTGAGCAGGAAGCCTGATGCGGGGCTCGATCCCAGGACCCTGGGATCATGACCTGAGCCGAAGGCAGACGCTTAACGACTAAGCCACCCAGGCGCCCTTAAATAAGAATCTTTAAAAAAAATAACGTATCCTGTATTCTGACTTGGGGAGAACAGAAACAGCTGTACAATGAAAGCAAAACATTTTCTTCCTATCCCCCACTTTTCTCCCTTCTTGCCTGTTCACCCTGGTCTGGTGTGGCCCCACTGCTGTTCCCGAAGATGATGGCGACCTGGTGACCGAGCGTCTCCTGGTGGGCTTCCTGCTTCAGTGAATCCCTTCTCCCCATAGGCCACCTGACTCTGCCTATCAGACCAAGGGGCCTTGGAGCACTGGGTCACTCACTGTCTTGGAGCTGTGCTGTCACAACCACGTTTCCTCTTTGTTACAACCACCTAACATCCTTTGTCTTTTTCAGCGCTCTACAGTTTGGTTTCAGCCTCTCCCTGGGCTACACATTAATCTTCCTCCTGCTCGCTGGGGCACAGCTTTCTCATGACTGTCCCCTAAGTAAACAGGCTGGTCTCTCACCTAGAATGGGCTTGGTAAACTGTGGCCTGTGGGACATATGGTCTATTTTCATACATTGGGCTACGAATGGTTTTCACATTTTTAAACAGTTGTGAAAACAAAAAAAACCCCAAAGAATAATATCTAACAGAGGGCACCTGGGTGGCTCAGTCGGTTGAGTGTCTGCCTTCGGCTTGGGTCATGATCCCAGGGTCCTGGGATCGAGTCCCGCATCGGACTCCCTGCTCAGCAGGGAGTCTGCTTCTCCTTCTCCCTCTGCCCCTTCCCTCTGCTCACGCTCTCTCTCTCAAATAAATAAATAAAATCTTAAAAAAAAAAAAATACCTAGGCCGCAGCCACCGCCTCTGCCGCGACCAAGATGGCCGGGAGACTCGCCACCTTCCTCAAGGATGCCTGGGCCAAGGAGCCGGTGCTGGTCGCGTCCTTCACCATCGGGGGCCTCGCTCTAATTCTGCCCACCCTCAGCCCCTTCACCAAATACACCACCATGATCAACCAGGCCACACCCTACAACTATCCAGTGCCCCTCCGAGATGATGGGAACATGCCCGATGTCCCCAGCCACCCCCAGGACCCCCAGGGCCCAAGCTTGGAGTGGCTGAAGAACTTGTGAGCACCCCCGGTGACATGGAGGAGGCCCCTCCCCTGAGCCAATAAAATGTGAAAAGCGAAAAAAAAAAAAAAATACCTAAACCATGAGGCCCATGAAGGCTAAAATATTTACTATCTGTGGCACTTCACGGAGGGTGTGCTGACGCCTGACCTAGAAGGCTCTCCCTGGCCCACTTCGTGCTTCCAACACTGCAGTCCCCCAGGCCCCCATTGCGTAAATGCTCTTCCACAACTCGCTATACTGACCGCCAATTTCTTCCCCTATCCTAACAAAAAATTTGGTCTTCAGTGTTTATACTGTATTAGACAGAACTATTTCATAATCATCTCAAAAAGAACATAAATTTTCAACCAGAAAAGGATCTCAGAAACCACGGGGATCCGCCCTCCACATGCAACCAAGACTGGCCTAAACTCACAGAGCCCACGAATGGCAGGGGCAGAACTAGGATGTCAACTCCCAGCCCAGTGCTTTGCTACAATGATATTAAACACCCAAACATTTATTCTCTGTAACACTGCCATACTTAACAAATAAAAATAGAGGATGTCCAGCTAAATTTGAACTTCATAAAAACGAGTAACTTTTTTAGTATACATCCATACAAAACGTGAGCTATACTAATAAATTATTCCCCATGTACCTGAAATTCAGATTTAACTGGGAGCCCTGATTTTCTCTACAGCCCAGGCTGCTTGGTACCCACCTCGTTGTGGACCCACAGCCTCACCCCTCCTCTCTCCCGATAACCCAGGATGCCTGTCCACAAGTCAAAGTTCACCTGCAGAAATCCCAAGGTCCAGCTGGACTGTGCCTCTTTTTCCCAATACCCATAATGCCCTTTCCCCGATATGTTACTATGTGCCCCCAAACCCTCTGTCCCCACCACGCTCACACATGAACACACACTATGTAAATGGCCTCCCACACAGACTGTCACTGAAGGCTGGGCACCAGCCTAACCATCACCGCTCCACCACCAGAGGTACCTCACACTAAACACGTCCTCCAGGAGGGAACACGTTTTTCTCTGACTGCACAACCCCAAGACCACATTCCAGGACAGACGCTTTTCTGTCCTTTATATCCTCACATATCCATCTGAGGGGCTTAAAAATGCGTACTGAGGAAAACTAAGCCCCTCCAGTACAAGGGGCGGGGAACTCAGTGCTCCAGAAGCTCAACAGGGTTTGCCCTTGGTTCTTACTCCCGATAATACATACGATTTTGTTCTTGGCTCTTTCTTTGTCCAGTTTCAAAAATTCACTGAGGGTTAATTCTTCAAACTGCTTCTTTACAGAAAGGAAAGCACAACCAGATGAATGCTTTTTATGCTCCTCTCTAGAAAAATCAATGCAGGAGCATGTCAACAGAGAAAAGTCAGGTAAAGGGAGAAAAACAACAGTTTGTCAGCAACACCCAGCACCCTGGCTCACAAACATGCCTCCCTCTGCTTCGTGAAGCACACAGAACCAGTGCTAGGTCCCAGGGCACACTCCCACACAGCCCATCTCTGCCCCCTGCCCTCTCTCTGGACGTCTCCCCACCATGCTTGGGGCTGATGTATTTTATCTGGAGTCCTTCAGCAATTAGCAGGAAACATGTCACGTGGTATGTAAGTGCAGGGGCAGCACACTTCAAATCCCTCTAAAATCCTCAAGGAAGGAGCTGTCTGAAGTAATCTCATTTCACTGGAACTGTTACAGAATCTGTTTGCTGGGTCCCAGTAAGGGCATCGCTGGCCAGGCTTCTCCAATGAACTCCCCAGCCTCATTCTCTGCATTGGGAATTATCCCTGCAAATAGCGGACAGCAGTGTGAGCAGAGCAGTACTGGAATGAACACAGCCATCCAGAGTCCAAAAGGACAGCCCATAGGAACTACCATCTGAAAATATCCTAGCACGTAGAAATTCACTCCCAAGAATACAGCGGGTACTTTCCCAGTGATCCCCGGTATGAGCACCATGCCATCCTAGTCAAGAATGGGTCATAAGGGGGGCGCCTGGGTGGCTCAGTCGTTAGGCGTCTGCCTTCGGCTCAGGTCATGGTCCCAGGGTCCTGGGATCGAGCCCCACATCGGGCTCCCTGCTCAGCAGGAAGCCTGCTTCTCCCTCTCCCTCTGCCTGCCGCTCCCCCTGCTTGTGCTCTCTCTCTCCCTCTCTGTCAAGTAAATAAATAAAATCTTTAAAAAAAAAAAATGGGTCATAAGAGCAAACATGTTAGAGAAAACAACAACTCTCTTCTGGCCAAGAAGAGACAACTTGGGTGATTCTCTATAGGAAAATATTAACATACGGCAGCAATCGGGACTGACAGGGGAAAAAAGATGAGAAAAGAAGGTGGTGTCACATACAAAAAGACAGCCGTCAGGGTGTCTGGACATACACACAGAATTAAAAAAACAAAAAAACAAAAACAAAAAACACAACCAAAAACAAATCTAGATGCCTTAAAGGACAAAACCTGAAACAACACAAGCGTCCCATTTAAGAGAGTATTTTCTCCGGTGTGTGAGTGACAGCTCAATGACGCTTTAGATGTGAAGACTCCACAGCAAGGAAAGCACCTGGACGCCCCCCGGTCACCACAGGATCTGCGCCTGAATTCGGCCAGACCTGAAGGGCGTCACGGACAGTCCTGCAAGAATGAGCCTTTCCTCAGCATCCACGGGAGGACGTCTGGCCAAATCGGGTTTAGAAAGGCTGAAAGCACCACCAGGGCACCAACACAAAGAGACTCGTCCATTTGCAATAACTGTTTGGGGCACAAAACGAACTCGGAAAGCCACGGCTGCATCACTAAGTGTCTTGGAAATTCAGATAGTTTTCGCAGGCCCGGCTCAAAACAGGAGCGGGGGATGCAGCCGGGGCAGCCTGGGAGCCCACGAGGCTGGCCTGGGGGACTCACATAGGGTCGTCATCTGGCTCCCAGCCTTCCAGCTCCTTGAAGCAGAAGAAACACTGGGCCAAGTCGGGCTCGTTCTCAGTGGGACAGTGGATAAAGCCGGCCTCGGCCATCTGCAAGGGAGAGCTGAGGCTCAGGCCCCGGCCGGGATCCCACAGACGGAGGGGTGGCCCGGGGCCCGGGGGCCCAGAGGGAGGGGTTTCCCGGGGCTGCCATCCCACAGCTGGAGGGGTCGCCCGGGGCCGAAAGCCCACAGAGGGAGGGGTCGCCCCGGGGTTCGGGAGCCCACAGAGGGAGGGGTCGCCCCGGGGTCTGGGAGCCCACAGGGGGAGGGGTCGCTCGGGATTCGGGAACCCACAGAGGGAGGGGTTTCACGGGGCCGAAAGCCCACAGCCGGAGGGGGTCACCCCGGGGCCGCGTCAGGGCTCTGGGGAAGGGCGGGCCTGGGGCCCAGGGAGGCCGCGCGGTCTCACCCGCTCCGGGGTGCAGGCGCAGCCCTCCAAGAACGGCCAGTTCTTGAACGTAGAGATGCGGTGGTCCTTGAGGTAGAGCTGCCAGGCGGGGGGCAACGACGAAGCGCCCATCCCGCCGACACAGCCACAGAGCGCCGACCTGATTCAAATCCGGCGGTTGGCTGCCGCCGCGGAGCATGTCGGGAACGCGCTGCCGCAGAGCGCGCCGCCCGCGGCTTTCTGGGAAGGCTGGGCGGCGCGGGGCGTGCTGGGAGTTGTAGTCCTCCCGCCGTGCGGCTCAGCTACTCGCGATGCGCAGAGCGGCCTATGCCGCGCGCTGGCCCTTTCCCACCCTTAGCGTTTCCCCCATTGCTTGCAAAGACCGGTGGGAAGAGGGATTGAGGATGCTCTGACGTCCCCGTGATGGGTTCAAGGAGTGGCCACTGTCGAACACATATGTATTAAGTCTGTGCTCATTAAACACTCCCCCTTTTCCGTAAGATTTTGTAACAGATATTTAATTCATAGATCAGCTTTTGGCTCTATCAAATCTTACCAATAACAGCTTCTGCCCTTTTGATCCTTCTGCATTATTTGTACCAAGTTCCTGTCTGGAGTCAAATGTTTAACATTTAAACGTAGTAGCTAAAAAAAACCCTGAGGCTTATATCAGTATTAGCCGTTGTTAAATTAATTTTGTTCATTTCTACCAGTTACAGTCTTTATGAATTGGGTAAGCTGTTAGCTCGCAATTATTGTAATTGACAAGAAAATTGGGAGCAATTTTGTGAAACAGTGGGGAGGGAAAATGAGAGAGAAAAACACACAGACAAAGAAAGAGCCACCCCAGAGATGGGAGGGAGGCAGGCTGTGTTGCTCTCTGGGTTGCTAAATTCTCTGGGTCAAAGGTCTCCCTGGTTAACCTGAACAGGTGACTGCCCTGAGAGTTCTTGTCTTCTCACAACACTGAGCGACCGCAGATGTTTTGATCTCTGCCTCTGTGAGAATGCAGAACAGCACGTGCTTGTTTTAACTTGCATCTCTCAGATTAAAATACTGATCATCTCAACTCTGTTGCTTTTATCTTGCTTGTGAATTGCCCATTGGTGTCTTTACCCACTTGGCTCTTAGGATACTGACATTTTTCCTATTGCCTGGTGAGTCTTTATTCAGAAGGCACTTAACCTCATTTGTCATGTCCTCCCAGCCCTTGACTCCAGTTTGTTGTCTTTTGACTTTGTGGCATATTTTTTTCTTGCAGAAGTTTTTAATTTTTTTTTTAAAGATTTATTTATTTGACAGAGAGAGACACAGTGAGAGAGGGAACACAAGGAGGGGGAGTGGGAGAGGGAGAAGCAGGCTTCCTGCAGAGCAGGGAGCCCGATGTGGGGCTCGATCCCAGGACGCTGGGATCATGACCTGAGCCAAAGGCAGACGCTTAACGACTGAGCCCCCAGGCGCCACAGAATTTTTTTATTTTTATGCAGTTATATTTATCAGTCTTTTTTTTCCCCTGACTTTTGGTGTTTTAAGTGTGTTTTTTTGTTTTGTTTTGTTTTTCTTAGTAATCACTACACCCAACGTGGGGCTCGAACTCACTACCCCCATATCAAGAACCACATGCTCTTTGGATTGAGTCAGCCAGGCGCCCCTGACTTTTGTTTTCTATTTCTGGTTGGCTTCTTTTGTTTTGTTCCACTCTGAGATGACTTATAAAAGATATTCATTGAAGATTCCTTTTGGTTTTGGTGTTCATTGTTAAAATCTTGATCCTTTCAGAAGTATATCGATAGAAAGGTGCATGTGGAAAGGGCTCAGGTTTCTTTGCCAAGATCTGGCCAGTTGACCCCACGCTGTTTGGTAAGCAGCTTTGAACAAAGGCAGGTTTGAAACACCAGTTTTATCACTTAGCAAACTCCCCTTATCACTTAGCAAACTCCCCTATGTGCTGGGACCCATCTCTGGGATCCAACCCAGCCTCAGGTCTGCCTGTGGGTCTGTCTGCCTATTCCTGCTCCAGCTGGATTCTTTTACAGGTAAATAAAAGGAGACCCAGAGTCGCTGGTAGAAGTCCGGAAAGGACAGGGAGTGAAACCAACTCCAGGAACAGAGCCCTGAGCAGCTCCCAGGTGCTAGGCAAGCAAAGAGGGCCGAGATAGGTCCCCACCTGCTCCACCAAGTCAGAAAGGATAATTCTAGAGGGCTTTGATGCCACACAAAAGCCTCAGGAAAGCTTGAAAGACTACTAAAGGACAGAGAAGGACATTAACTCTAAGTCCCTGAGGGCATCGCTGACCGCCCAGACCTGGGTGTCCAGGAGGGCGGGGGTGGGGTGGGGGCAATGACAAACGTAGGGGAGAACAGTGAAGGACAGGGAGGATGGGTGGGGCTGACCCCAGGGCAAACGCCCCCCTTCCCTCCTTGAAGTGGTGTCCCAGCAACAGGCAAATCCTGCAGCCTACGGGGAAATGTGTGTGTCTTCCGTCTGCGTCAGGAACAGGGTGTTCTGAGGTCACTTCCCGAGATGCAGGGGTGGCTGAGTGGCGCCTCTCACATCCGCAGGCCAGAAATAAGAGGACTTCTCGGTGCTCCAGCCCCACGAGGGCTGCTGGCTTCTATTCTTTTAATGTCACAACATTTTGGAAACAACTTTTTTAATTAAGTAGGCTCCACGCCCAACATGGAGCTTAAACTCATGACCTTGAGATTAAGAATCCCATGCTCTACCACGCTCTACTGACTGAGCCAGCCAGGTGCCTCTGGAAACTTTTTATTGTATCATTTTATTATTTTTTTTTAAGGATTTTATTTTTAAGTAATCTTTACATCTGACCAGAGGCTTGAATTTACAACCCTGAGATAAAGAGTTGCATGCTCTACTGACTAAGCCAGCTAGGTGCCCCTTTATTGTATCATTTTAAATTATAGAAAGTTTGCAAGAATAGTACAAGGAATACTCATGTATACTCTATCCAGATTTTCTGTTTACATGATGCCCATACACACACATATATGTATATGTATATATATATATATAGAGAGAGAATATATATATAGTATGTGTATATATGTATATTTTTTACCTGAGCAATTTAAGAGTAAGGTGAAAGCATTATCCCTCTTTACCCCTAAATACTTCATCTTTCATATAACCACAGCACAATTGTTAAAATCAGGAAATTTAACATTAATAGTTATCTATATAATGAGCTTATACAACTCAACACCAAAAAAAAACAACTGTTTGACTAAAAACTGGGCAGTGGACCTGAATAGACATTTTTCCAAAGAAGACACTCAGATGGCCAACAGACACATGAAAAGATGCTGAACATCACTCATCATCAGACAAATACAAATTAGAGCCACAATGAGATATCACCTCACACCTGTCAGAATGTCTAAAATAAAAAAGCACAAAATATAGCCGGTGTTGGAGAGGATGCGGAGAAACAGGATCGCTTGTGCACTATTGGTGGGAATGCAGACTGGTGCAGCCACTGTGGAAAACAGTATGGAGTGTCCTCAAAAAATTAAAATAGAAATACGTATGATCTAGCAATTCCACTATTGGGTATTTATCCAAAGAAAATGGAAACAATCATTTCGAAAAGATGCATGCACCCCGATATTTATTGCAGCACGATTTACAATAGCCAAGATATGGAAGCATCTCAAGTGTCCACTGACTGATAAGGGATAAAGAAGATGTGATATATACACACAATGAAATATTACTCAGCCATAGAAAGGATGAGATCTTGCTATTTGTGACAACATGGATGGACGGAGAGGGTATTATGCTAAGTAAAATAAGTCCAACAGAGAACGACAAAAGCGTAAGATTCCACTCATATGTGGAGTTTAAGAAACAAAACAAATGAGGGGGAAAAAGTGACAAATGAAAAAGCCAGGCTCTTAAATACAGAACACAAACTGGTGGTTGCTAGAGGGCAGGTGGGTGGGGGGATGAGCGAAATAGATAAGGGGGATTAAGAGCACGCTCATCGAGATGAACACTGGGAGCAATGTACACAATTGCTGAACCATAACATTGTACACCTGAAACAGAACACTGTTATGTTAATTATATTTGAATAAAAAAAGAAATCATGACGCCATTTTTAAAAAGCCATAAAAATAGTTATTCAGTCCACAGTGTATTTATTATAAGTTGCATATTAAATTAAAATGTTTATTTATTTTTAAAGATTACATTTATTTATTTGACAGAGAGAGCACAATCAGGGTGAGTGGTGGGCAGAAGGAGAAGCTGACTCCCCACAGAGCAGAGAGCCCAACGTGGGGCTCGATCCTATGACCCTGAGATCATGACCTGAGCAGAAGGCAAATACTTACTGAGCCACCCAAGTGCCACCCTGTATCTTTTTTTTTTTTTTAAGATTTGAGAAAGAGAGAGACAGAGTGCATGAATCGGGGGAGGGACAGAGGGAGAGAGAGAAGGCTGAGCGCAGAGCCCTACTCAGGGCTGGATTTCACGACCCTGAAATCATGACCTGAGCCAAAACCGAGAGTCAGATGCTTAACCTACTGAGCCACCCAAGTGCCCTGTTTATGTATTCTTTTTTTTAATGAAAATAGGATCACAAGGGGGCGAACACATTTTTGTTCTGTCTTTTGCTTACTTTAAGGCATTGGCCTTAACAGGGCATAACCTAAGGGGGCAATTCTCCACCTAGGTGTGGTGAAGGCTTGGGTTTCCCCCACCAGCAGCTGCGAGGTGTCTCATTCGGAATTTGTTGCAAATGTTAGATCAAGTCCTACAGTTTGTGAGTCATTTCCTTTGAAGATCTGGAATAAATTCAAGTTACGTCTATAATATCACTCTCATTTGCCTGCATCCTGAAAGCTTTTTGAATATTTTAGCACTTCAGATCACATACTACATTTAAATATTCATTATCTTCTTAGCCTGAGAGTCAAAGAACACAGATAAAGGAAACCCCCCAGACATGAGCAGAGGCCTTAGGTGTGGATCCTCCCGGGCCTTTCCCCTGCATGCACAAACGTGGGCACACAGAGAAAAACATCTTTTTGTGGGTGTATATTGTGTAAAGTCATTGAGATGGTACTAAGTTGTATCACTGAGCATCTTGCTTTTGCCATATAACAGTATGTTCGGGGGATTTCCCACCCGGTAAACAGATCTCTTTCTAATGGCTACATAGTGGTCGGCTGCTGGCTGCTTGGATGTACTCATCCCCAACTGATGACTGTCTAGGCTATTCTTCATTTTTGAGATACTCCATCACACTTGGAGTGCCAGTTATTCAGAGTGGGGGAGGGGTGCTGGGTGGGGAGGATGGTAGATGCACACGGCTGGCTGCTTGGGAATTGCACACACCCCTGGGTGGGGAGCAGAGGAATCTTGTCCTGGCTCTGGATGTCATCGTCCCATCACAGAAGGGGCCAGCCCCAAGGCTATGTCCCAGGACACTCTGGGAAATCCTCAGGACAGGACAGAGTGGTCAAAAGAATGCCATAAAAGACAGAACAGGCTGGTTTGAGAAAATCTTTCGAAAAGGTCAGCAAACTTTGAGCTGGAGCTAAGTCTACTTATCGCCAGGAGCTGTCATTTTCGTTATGCCCTCTCGGCAGGCAGGGGGCCAGGCAGCTTGGGCATCACACAGCGTTGACTGGTCTGGACCTTCCCTGGAATCCCTCCATCGAGGCCAGCGAAAGAGAGATTTTTTAGTGGTGTTCGGAGCAAACAGAGGCGCTCCTGGGCATGGGGAGAGCGGGAGGCTGGCAGGACGGGGAAGTGTGTGGGGTCTGTGGAGGGGCTTCACCATCGGGGGGGGGGGGGGGACACTCCAGCGCCGTCAGTGCTCGTGGAGGATTGTTCTCAAAATCATCTGCAGCCGGAAGGAAAGACACAAGAGCCCCAGATTTGGAGAGGCTCTTGTGAGACTCTCTCTCGAGGAATCTGATGAAAGAGACAGGCTGCATTCCTGGGCATTGAAGGGTCACTTAAAATGACAGCCCAGTCCCACCTGTCCTTTGAAGTGTCCTAAATAAGGCCCCAGCCATACGTAGACTTACCTCGGGCTCGACATGCGCTTTTGTTGACCCACGAGCTAAGAGTGGGTTTACGTTTTTATGTAATTAAATTAAACCTGATTAAATTAGTTTTTTAATTAATTGATTAAAAATTTACTAATTAAAAGCCTCCAGAGCCAAAGTCTAAGTAATCGCTACACCCAACATGGGGCTTGAACTCACGACCCCGATTCTTAGGTTTTTCAAGAGATGCCACTTATGGGTGTTTGTTTTTCCCCCAGTTAAAAAAAGAAGAGTAATACGTGTTCGTGTTTTAAAATGCACCTGTGTCACCACTAGTAATTGTTTTTTTCACACACATGCATGTGCCTCCAAGCGTCTAGCTGTCGATGTATTATTAAACTAGGAATATGCTGGATCACTTCTTTTTGTGCTTTAGCTCTCACATCCGAAACAATTTGATGTATCCTAACTCATTTTTACAAACTTCATTCTGTTACTGAATTATGTCATCATTTAACCTCACTGGGACATGTCAGCTGTGTCTAAGTTTTGAGTATTAATAAAGCTGCGAAGACTACCTTTGTGTATTTCTTGATTATCCTGAAGAGAAATTCCAAGTAGCAGAATTACTGGGCCAGTGGGTTTGGATCCCTATCACCAGACCGTGGTCCCACCGGCAGAACTAGAGAGGAGCCCTTCCCAACCTCTCCAGCAGGGCTGGGCGTAATTATCATTAGAACATTTTCCATGACAGGTGGGAAAGGACTGGCCTTCTAAGTGACATTTCTATGATCACTAGTATAATTTAATCTTCCCCCATGTTTACGGGCCACGTATATTTTTTCTTAAATTATCCCTTATTCCTTGTCCATTTTTTTCTATTTATAATCTATTCCTAAATAGAAATAAAAATGGTTCTTGTTGATTTGAAAGTGCTCTTTAATATAGTAAGAATATTAACTGTGTGAGTTAAAACTGAATGCTCTAAAAGCCTCACTGAGGCGGCAGCTGATTAAAAAGTGAAGCTAATGACGTACCCACTTTCCCAGAAAAAAAAAAAAAACCAACAGAATTGGTAATTCTTTATCTGTCAAATCTGTGGCAAATATTTCCCCCAGTTTATTCTTTGGCTTTTAAAAGAATTCTCTGCATTAAAATTGTAATATTTGATTTTTAAAAAGATTTTATTTTTAAGTCATCTCTACACCCAATGTGGGGCTTCAACTCAATGACTCGGAGATCAATAGTCATGTGCTCCACCAACTGAGCCAGGCAGGCGCCCCTGTAATGTTTGATTTTTAAAAGGATTCTCCATGTAAAAATTGTAATGAACCAAATCCATCCATCCTCTCCTATCCGGAGTTGGCTTTGCTTTATGCTTACACACAGGCTGATACTTTCCTTGCACCAGATTGATGCCTGTCCCCATCCACACCAAGCCCCATGCAGCTCCCACCTGTGTGCCCTGGAGCAGACTCTGCAGCTCACCTCATTTCAGAAGGGGGTGAAGTAGAGGAAGCTAGTGGGGTACTCAATTCTTACCATCAGGATCCCAGCCTCCTGGAGGCCAAAGATCCAGTAAAGTGGCTCCTCCGTGCTCCCCACCTCCCCACCTCTCCTGTGCAGGGGCAACCTCGCTCTCCACAGTGAAAGGATGTGCCCCACCTGGGTGAGCACGAAGTCCTTCTGGGTTAGGTTCCAAATGATTTCAAAGTGATCCACATCATGGATTTCTTCAAACGAGGCATTCCACCCTCCTCGGCGCAGTGTCTGGGTGGAGAAATGAGCAAAGCAGGAGGCAGCAGGGTGGGGGAGCTCCACACCACACCGGGCGTGTACCAGGCCCTCGCTAAGTATTTGTTGAATAAATGGCTCGTGGTCTTGGGGTCCCTTTGGGTGAAATAAAGAGGAAGGTAATGAGAGCACAGGACCCTCAACCTCTGGCCAGAGGCAGGGTGCTGGGAGTACCTGATAAAATTCCCTGGACTGTCGGTGGAATTCAGGGGAGTCGTGTTGGCCCACAGTCACCAGCACGTGGCAGGCTGGATCTGAGGGCCGCGTCACGGCCGCCTCCAGGAGCAGCTGGGGACTGTTCCTCTGAGCATCCTCCCTGCCACAGGGGGTAGGCGTGGGTCAGGACAGAGAAAAGCCTGCACTTCACCCCTTGCCCCCCTGATAGGCTCACGCTCAGCTCTGGGAGGAGGGGACAAATGACTCACAGGGTCATGTGGAGAGGGGCGTTGGTATTGGTATACACAATGGGCTCCAGGTCATAGATCCCACTTACCAGGAAAAAGCCTGTGAAGGTGAAGAATAGTCAGAGGGCCAGGCTCCAGGTGGGGCCAAGGCTCCATCCACACTGGGCCTCAAGCCGGCCCTGGGGAGGGGGGCAATATGGGGCCAGCCCAGCCTCCAGGGCCAAAGGGGCAAGACCAGGGTAGGGGTAGAGACACAAAGCAGGCCTGTTTCACAGGGCTCAAAGCCCCAGGTCAAGCCCTCCGTGGCTGTTGGGATTTTGTGCCCCGGGTGCAGACCATCTGGGGAGGGTGATGGCTGTCCAGCCAAACCTGCAGTCCCATGAAAACCTTTGAGGTTGGGTGTGACTCCATGCTTGGTCCAGTTGGTCAGGAACATCATGGAAGCCAGGTGGGCCCCTGCTGAGTGTCCGCACAGGTAAATTCCCCTGGGTTGGGTCAGAGCAGAGAGCCCAATTTGCCTTCAGTTTCCCTAATGCATCGGGCCAGTACCAAAGACTCCCAATTTGCCTTCTGCTCCACAGGCCAGAGGGGACAGCTGGGCTGCGTCCAAGGGGCTGAATCACCGTCCTCCCTCATTGTCTGATAAAAGGAAAATCTGCAGTGATACCCACTCATTGCGCGGATACTGCTTCTGGACAAATGAGATGCTCCGAGTCACCTGGTCTACCATCTGGTCCAGGGTACCTGCACGGAGAGCAGGAGCTGGGTCAGGATTTGTGGGGGGCTCTCTCCCCTCCAAAGCCCAGCAGCCTTCAAACCTGCAGGACCATCCTCATTACCTTTGGGGGCAAGGTCATAAGCCATGACCACCACGGCCACTCCCTGTGCTGTCAGTGGGTTGACCATGAAGGCTGATGTGTCCTTACTGTGGAAAGAGACAAAGATGTGACAACTGGAGGCACCTGGGCCACCAGGCTGCTTCCATGTCCTTTCCGCCCAGGGCTCCACCCCTCTCTGGTTCCACGTAGTATAAGGAAGAAGGTAGGCGCTGTCCTTACCTTATCACATGCTAGCTATGAAACCCCGGGGCTTTACTTAACCTCTAAGTCCGCTTTCCCCACCTGTAAAATGGGGACATCTAAATTCTCTTAGGCGCTGTCTTTGAGAAATGAAGATCAGACGGGTAGAGAGCTTTGCACGACAAAGGGTAAAGGTGCTATAAATCTAGCTATGAAGATGACTATGCTTGAGGGGTGGTAGATCCTATGGCAGTGTCCTTAGTAAGATCCTAGGGAACAACAGTGTCCTGGAAGATCTCAAATACCCCTCTGCTTATCTTAAGGTGACAAGCTGACCTGGTTTGCCCGGGGACTCTCCCACTGAAAGCCTCATGTCCTGGGAAACCCCTCAGTCCCGAGCAGGCTGGGAAGGTTAGTCACTGTGGTTTCCTTCTGACTGAGAGTAGCTTGAACATGCTTCTCACCGGGTATAGTGGGTCGAATAGTGTCCCCCCCCAAAAGATAGGTCCAAATCCTAACCTCACTACCTGGGAAATGTAGCCATAGAGTCTATGCAGCTGTCATTAGGGATCCCGAGTTGAGGTCATCCAAGAGAGAAGGGGGAGGGGAGATCTGAGACCCAGACACACAGACACCAAGGGGGCCCCGCGAGGATGGAGGCAGAGATGGAAATGATGCAACCAAAGCCAATGAAAACCTAGAGCCCCCAGAAGCTGGAAGAGGCAGGAGCGGGTTCTCCCTTGGAGCCTTGGGACGACGTGCGGCCCTGAGCACACCCTGATCTCGGCCTTCTGGCCTCCAGAACCGGGAGAGAACGCGCTTCTGTGATAATCCACCAAGTTTGCAGTCATCCGTTGCAGCAACCCCAGGGGACTCGTACACCAGGGCAAGACGAATCTCCCTTCCTCCCTGCTCATCCAGACTCCAGACTCACCTTCCACTCTGCCAGTACCCTCCGTGAAAGAACAGACAGAAACGTGAGGCTGTAAACACAAAGGCATGGGGGCTGAGCCCAGGTGGCCTGGCCAACTGAGCTCTGCTGCGGGACCGCCTGCCCGGCCACCTACCTGCAGACACTTCCCTGGGAAAGTAGATGTCCAGTTTCTCCCCTTCACCATCCCCGTAGGGGACATGCAGCAGGCTCCTCCTGGTGGCCCGGGCCTTCTTGGTGGCTGTCTCGAGAAACAGACAAGTCACCATCAGCACAACCTACAGTGATTTCTATCTCATTTAAGGCAGAAACCTTTCTGCAGAAAGCCCCTTCGGGTGGACCGGTTAGCTCCGGCTGCAGTGTGTGCATGAACGATGCTCCCCCAAGTCCTTGTGGTCATCTGTGCTGGGTTCTGAAGCATCGCACAGGTGTGCAGTTACAACAACACCAGACTGGCCCATCCAAGTGGGACCAATACTATCTGCCCAAGTCTGTCTGGAAGTGAGCGTGCTGCGGTTCTGAAGGCACCACTCTGGCCACTGCTTTAGTACACGCTTCGTGTGTGCGTTACACTTGGCTTCATGCCCCAGGAAGTATAAACTTGTCCAAGTCTTCGGAAAAACAATCTTCTAGGGAAGCAACATATAAACTCACTTCAAATAGGGGCGAGTGGGTGGCTCGGTTGGTTAAGCGTCCGACTCTTGGTTTCGGCTCAGGTCATGATCTCACGGTGGCGGGATTGAGCCCCATGTGGGGCTCTGCACTCAGTGCGGAGTCTGGTTCAGATTCTTTCTCCCTCTCCCTGTCCCTCTGCCCCTCCCCGTTCAAGTGCACTCTCTCTCTCTCTCCCTCTCTCTCTGAGAAATAAATAAAATATTTAAACTCACTTCACATAAATAGATAATGAAACAATATGAATATATAATTGAGTGCCAGGAGGAGAGAGGTCAGAATGATGTGAAAATTGGCTAGGACTTGGGTGGGAAGAAAGGAGGAAGGGCATTGCTAGGGAAATTAAATACCACGGGTGAAGGGGTGGGGTGGGAGGGGACACTGCATGTTCACACTGTCCCCCGAGGGCTCACCCCAAAATCAGTGAAACGTAGGCAGCTTAGCTCCCTCCAACACTGGGCTCTGGAGAGTGTAAATTGGTAAGTTCTTCTGAAGGGCAGCTTGGAAATATGTATCAAAGCCCAAGAATCTCATACTCTTTGATGCCTAAGTCCTTATCCACATAGTTTTTATAAGGAAATAATCAGAAATATTCCCAAAGACTTGGTTTAAAGATGCCCACAGTAATGCTATTTATAACAGCAAAACATCGGACACAGCCTGAGTGACCTGTAATAATAGAAGGCTGCTCAAATACATTATGGCCTATCCTCCTTCTCTGCTTTATCATGTAGCCTGGCATTCACCACCCTTGATATATTTTTCCCCTTGTTTCCTATCTGTTGCCTTCACCATGAAGACAAGGGCTTTTCTTTACCCACCTCTGTACACCCAGGACTTGATAGGTAGTAAACTTGTGTGATGGGGTGCCTGGGTGGCTCAGATGGTTAAGCATCTGCCTTCGGCTCAGGTCATGATCCCAGGGTTCTGGGATTGAGCCCCCGAATTGGGCTCCTGGCTCAGTGGGGAGCCTGCTTCTCCCTCTCCCTCTGCCTGCTTCTCCCTTGCTCATGCTCTCTCTGTCTCTCTCTGTCTCAAATGAATAAATTTTTTAAAAATCTAAAAAAAAAAAAGAAGATTGTGTGATAAATAAGCAGTGCTGGGTCAACTGAATATCCAAATGAAAGAAGTTTCTTGATCCCTACCTCACACCACACCAGATCAGTTCCCGATGGACTATCTAAACATGAAGGAGAGGACAACAGAGCTCTTGGAAAAGAGAATAGGAGATCTTCATGATCTTGGGATAGACAAAGATTGCATAAATAGGACCCCAAACACATTAATTGAAAAGGAAATGGATGAGTATTTCATGATGTAAAGAGCAAAACAGTTTGCGTAAATAGCATTTGGCATGATCAGTGTGGTCTTTCTGATACTGAAGTTGGTGGGGAGAGACATGAATTTGGGATCCACGTCCCCAGAAGTGCCCAGGTCCCCAACCTTGGTGGCCGCAGTGGTGGACCCAAAAGGAAAACAGTGCTCCTCTGGGCTGAATGATCCTGCAACTCCAGAAGGGGCAAACTCAGTATGTAGAGATAGTTTGTATAAAGTGTGTTTAGGCAAGTGTGCATAAACTGTTAAAATGGGCTGTCTGCATTTCAGCTGGACTGCTCAAGGCCAAGAGCAACAAAAATGATGGTAGACGCCCAGTTTCCCTCATGCCAAAACCAGGGACCATGCTGCCTTTGCAGGGCAGGCAAAGTGGCTGCAAAACCAGTTTTGCCATCACTGACCACGTCTACTGCACGCCACCCCCCCCCCATCCTTGGAGTGAGGGGACAAGAGAAGGAAAGTTTTCTTAGGAGAGAGGTGTGCCATGCTATGTGCTGTGGGTCCCTGCTCCCTCTCCTGCAGAGGGGTAGGCGGAGACTTCCCATCTCCTAATGCTTCAAGCGACCAACTGCTCAGAAGGCCTGATGTGGGACTCCTGCAAGGGTCTAATGACCAGAACAAAACAGGCTCCCCGTGTGTCCATGTACCACACTGGGCACAGACCACTCTGTGGGACACTTAACAGAATGCATCTATTAGAGACTTTCAGTGAATCAAACCTATTGCATTCGTGATTATCATCTGAAGTATTTAGGGGTGTCTGGGTGGCTCAGTCTGTTAAGTATCTGCCTTTAGCTTAGGTCATGATTCCAGGGTCCTGGGATCGAGCCCCATGTTGGGCTCCCTGCTCAGCAGGGAACCTGCTTCTCCCTCTCCCTCTGCCCTTCACCCCTCCTCTCTCTTTCTCAAATTAAAAAAAAAAAAAAAGAATGTAATTACAGATGGGGCACCTGGGTGGCTCTGTTGGTTGAGCAGCCGACTCTTGATTTTGGCTCAGGTCGTGATCTCATGGGTCATGGGATTGAACCCTGCATGGGGCTCTACACTCAGCAGGGAGTCTGCTTGAGGATTTTCTCTTCCTCTCCCTCTGCCCCCCCCCACCAACTTGTGTGCACACTCTCTCTCTAAATAAGTAAATAAACAAATCTTAAAAAAAGAAGAATGTAGGGGCGCCTGGGTGGCTCAGTCGTTAAGCGTCTGCCTTCGGCTCAGGTCATGATCCCAGGGTCCTGGGATCGAGCCCCACATCGGGCTCCCTGCTCAGCGGGAAGCCTCCTTCTCCTTCTCCCACTCCCCCTGCTTGTGTTCCCTCTCTCGCTGTGTCTCTCTTGTCAAATAAATAAATAAAATCTTAAAAAAAAAAGAATGTAATCACATTGTATAAATTGTGTTTAAATGTTTAGAGGGGATTTAATCTGTGAAAATTATGGGCTAACTCAGTTATGAACATTAATTTAAGAAATACAAGAATGCTATTAAATTTTCTTACAGAGAAACAGTATGTTTGTATGGTTAAACAACACACAAAAGGCTTTTCAGTGAAATATTGCCTCTCCAACTCTCACCCGCCCGTTTCCCCTACCCCCTGCCATGGTGACCACCATTATAATATGGATGTAGACCCTCCCAATCTTTCATCCAAATGGCGGCATATTAAATACATTTCCGCCCTGCCCATTTCACTTAATATTTCTTGGAGAGTTTTCCCAATTAGTACATAGCTTCCTGTTCTTTCCTTTTTAAAAGACCATTCTTTTTTTTTTTTTTTTTGATTTATTTTAGAGAGAGACAGCATGTGGGGGGGGCGGAGGGCAGAGGGAGAGTGGGAGAGAGAGAATCTCTAGCAGACTTCCTGCTGAGCGTGGAGTCCGACACGGGGCTCAATCCCATGACCCTGAGATCACGACCTGAGCCAAAATCAAGAGTCGGACACCCAAACCACTGAGCCATCCAGGTGACCCTAAAGACCATTCTTAATATTTCATCCTATGGCTGCATGTTAATTCAGGTAACCAGTCATGTAACCAGTTACACAGCCAAACAAACCACATCCCATCATCAGGAAATTCTCCCGCTTCCACCAGACGCCCTCAGGTATAGGTGTGCACCAGCGACCCGTGCAAGATGCCCTTTCACTCTAAGGCTCAAATCCATCCAGGGCTCCTGTCTTAGTTGGCTCCAGCAGCTTGCCAAAATACTGGAGCGTGCGGGGTTTAAGCTCTGGATGTTTACTTCCCACAGTTCTGGAGCCTGGAAGGCCTCGATCAGGGTGCCAGCAGGGCTGGTGTCTGGGGAGGGCCCTCCCTTGGACCCACACTCCTCATTGTGTGCATATACTCCACTTCCCTGTGAGCCTGTGGAGCTCTCTCCCTCTCTGGGGAGGCAAGCCCTCAGTTGTTTCTTCTAAGAACCCAGCCAGGTCAGGACCCCACCCTTCTGACCTCATTTAACCTTATTTACCCCCTTAGAGCCCCATCTGCAAATAGAGCCACACTAGGGGGTAAAGGCTTCAACATGGGAATTTGGGGAGGACACAAAGATTCAGTCCACAACAGCTCACACACCACCCCAAAAGTCCCGGGACTCTACAATACCAACTCCCCCCCTGCTCCCCTTCCTCTAGGAACTGACCCTGACCACCCTACCACCCACTGTCCACCATCCCCATCACCAGCTCTGTATCCTCCAGAGCACTTGCCCCTTCTAACAGACAATGGCATCTACTTCTGTCTTAAGTTCATGGTCTATCATGTCCCCCTTGCCCCATTAAGAAGCACAACAAAGGATAGCATGGAGCAAACAGTCAATGGCATTGTGGTAACACTGGATGGTGACAGATGGTGACTATTCTTCTCATGATGAGCCCTGAGTCATGTATAGAGCTGTGGAATCACTATGTTGCACACTAATATATCATCGTATGTCAACTGTCCTTCAATAATAAAATAAGAAGAGAAAAAAGAAAAAGATTCCCAATGATACACGGCAGGGTTTTTTCTGTTTTGCTCAATGATCTATCCCATGCACAAAATGAGTGACCAGCGCATGTCAGCCACCCAGTAAATATTCCCCGAAGGGATCAGCACACGATGAAGCAGTCCTCTGCGGAGAGGCATCCCAAACAACCCTGTCGCGAACAGCCCTGTCACGAAAAGCCCTGTGCACACGTCCCACGGTGTGCAGGGGTCTGAAGGAAGCACTCTCAGCAGTGGGATTTCTGGACCGGAAAATTGGTCATTTTGAGCCCACTGCCTACTGCCCTCTTGCCAGCACAGTGTGAAGAGGCTGGTGCCCAAGAAGCGCATCAACAGAGTGGGTTCATCAAAAGATAGCAATCTGTTTTTCCCAAGCGTTTGTAAAGGAATACATGGACCAACTGGATTCATTTTGTGCCAGAACTAAGAAAAAGACCATGAAATTTATGTTCTAAATTGAAGAGCAATTCAGAGCAAGCAGCTGTAGATATTCCCTATCATGCACACGTCTCCCTCAGATATTAAAAACCTCAGGTGACCCTGCGGAAGAGGGACTGTATGTCTGCAGGAGTCGGCCCAGTCGTTGGTGGTGGGTAGCTGGGGGCAGGGGCTGCAGCCTCCCCCCAAGTGTGCATACCACCAGCCCCCCAGTCCCTGAAGCCCCGAGACAGGAACCACAGGAGGGCTTCAATGAATAAACCGTACTAAAACTTCCTTTTTTGATAATGCAAAAATTGAGTTTCTATTATTTGCAACTGAAAGTGTCCAAACTGTTACAGACAGAAACACCAAGTCCGTGGACCCATCCCGAGCATGTGTCAGGGGAATTAGGGGAAGTGGTGGCCAGAGCCCCTAGAGACTTATGCAAGCATAGGGCAGGGAGACCAGACAGTCCCAGAAGGCCGAAGACCAAGGGTTTATTACATGCCATGGCCGCAGTTCAAGAGAAGGCAGGGTCCCATCAGCCACCCTCTAGTTAACAATAGGTGGTGGAATCATGGATGGTTTTATTTTTTAAAATCCCTTTTAGTAGGAATATGCTCCTTTTGTAATAAGATAACAATTGTTACCTAAAAACAGCCACGATGGTTCAGAGCAGAGCTACTTCAAGTGGGCTGTGTGGGTACTGGGAGCCCCAGCCTGTTTGCTACTGGTCCCTGATGAGCTAAATATGCAAAGCAAAAGTAAGCATTTAGAATACATGCAGTTTCGTAGAACGGCTTTTTCTATTGGACTAAATAAGAAATCGGGGCTTTCAAACAAAAACTTGTACTCCAATGTCCATAGCAGCCCTATTTACAATTGCCAAACGGTGGAAACAGCCCAAATGCCTGTCAGTGAATGAATGGATAAACAAAAGGTGGCATGTCCACACGATGAAGACATGAAGTAGCCATAGGAATTATACAACAGGGATGGATCTTCAAACATTAAGCCAAGGAGAAGAAGCCAGATGCAAAAGGCCACACGTGTATGATTCCATTCATACGAAATGTCCAGAATAGGTAAATCCATAGAGACAGAAAGCAGCGGGAGGGGAGAAATAGAGAATGACTGCTTAATGGTAGGAGGTCTCCTTCTGGGATAAGGAAAATGATTTGGAACTAGGCAGAGGTAGGTGGTTGCACGAATCGTGAACATTCTAGATGCTACCGAACTGTGCACTTTAAGATGGTTCAAGTGGTACATTTTATGTCACGCGTCCCGTAGCACAAACAAAATCGGGGCTTGTATCTTTTGTGCCTTTGTATTCTTCCTTTCACTTTTCTGGTGGAGAGAAAAAAGCCCAAGATCGGAGCCTGCGAAGAAAGGAGGGGCCCTCGGAGATCTGGTCCTTACCAGAGGCTGTCAGTCACTAGGCTCCACCCACCTCACTGGTGGACGTGGTTTGGGGGACGCTGCTGCAGGAAGCTCGCAGAGGCAGGGAGCCCAAACAGCGGTTCAGCACATCTCTACCTACCTACCTACCTACCTACGTATTCATCCATCCATGCATCCACCCATCCTTCATTTAGTGTACAATGTATCAGTCCTAAGAGTCTTGGTAAAACAAGTTTAAAACTACTGATAGAGGAAATAGTTCTGAAAACCTGACCCTCCCAGCCCCTCTCTGCTCTCTGCACATGCTTACTCAGCAGTCCCTGTGTGCCCAGCCTTAGCGAGGCCAGGTCTTCATGGCGGATAAAGGTCATCTACTCCTTAGAGCAGAACATCCCTCACTGCAAGTTAATAGGTCAATGGCTGTAAGGGTGAATATAAATCAGAAGTAAGAAAAACATATTTTTTTTGAAGTCTCCCTGGCTCAGAAAAGGAAAAGAGAGCTTCCTCCCTCCCTTTTCTTAGAGCATTTATTTTGGGAAACTCATTGTAAATCCTCTCTCTACCCCTTTGAGGTGTATGTAAATATTTTTAAAAGCTAAAGGAGTCTCTTGCCAGTTATACAACCTAGGAATGTTTCCCTCCAGGACTGGGGGAGCCATCTCTTTGAAATGTAGTCATCAAGGAAGCCAGGACCCCTACCCCCAGATTCCATGGGAGGGCAGGAGCCTAACTTCTGCAGGTGCCTGGCTCCCAAGTTACAGAACTACCTCTTGTCGTGAAGAGATGAGAAGTTTTCTTTTTCCTCTGGAGAAAGGCAACTCACAAGCACGGGTGGCCACCCTAATTGCCAGGTGGACTGTGGAAGACCAGTGTGGCGCAGTCGGGCTCTCTTGCTTGAGCATAGGTACCATTTATCTTGAGAACAGGTTTATCTGTTCTGCGATGCGGTGTATCTGCCTGCCTGTCTAAAAGGGTGACGTTTCTTTCTGGTGTCTTTAGTGGCTTGCCTGTGGTGTACGTCGCAGTTTGGCTTAACCCTTATTCCATGATAGCACATCTTCTTTCTCTCTCTGTCCTTTGGGGAGAGGCTTTCTGGCTTGGCAGGAGACTATTTGGGAGGTAATTAGGTTTGGATGGGGTCATGAGGATGGAGCCCCTGTCGTGGGATTAGCGGCCTTATACGAAGAGGAACAAAGACCAGGGCTCTCTCTCTCTCTCCCTCTCTCTCTGCCACGTGAGGACACATGGACAAGGCAGCTGTCTGCAAGCCAGGAAGAGGACTCTCACCAGGGAACCAAACTGGCCAGCACCTTGATCTTGGACTTCCCAGCCTCCAGAACTGTGAGAAATAGATTCTTATTGTTGAAGCCTTTTGTTATGGCAGACCAAGCTGACCAATACAAAGATAAATAATATTTAATTAAAAAAAAAAGGTTTTTTAAGGTAGGCTATACGTCCAGGATGGAGCCCAATGTGGAGCCTGAACGCAGGACCCTGAGATCAAGACCTGATCTTGGTTGGACACTCAACTGACTGAGCCACCCAGGTGCCCCAAAGAGAAATAATATTTAAATGCAATATATATACACACGTATTTTATTTTTTAAAAGATTTTATTTATTTATTTGACAGAGAGAGAGACAGCAAGAGAGAAAACGCAAGCAGGGGGAGTGGGAGAGTGAGAAGCAGGCTTCCCGTTGAGCAGGGAGCCCAATGTGGGGCTAGATCCCACGGACCCTGAGATCATGACCTGAGCCAAAGGCAGACGCTTAATGACTGAGCCACCCAAGCGCCCCAATACGAACATATTTTAAATCAAAAGTAATGCTAAATGTCCATGGCCACCAAAATGTCAACATTTTAGGGGCACCTGAGCAGCTCAGTCGTTAAGCATCTGCCTTTGGCTCAGGTCATGAACCCAGGGTCCTGAGATTGAGCCCCACGTCCGGCTCCCTGCTCAGCGGGAAGCCTGCTTCTCCCTCTCCCACTCTCCCTGCTTGTGTTCCCTCTCTCGCTGTCTCTCTCTGTCAAATAAATAAATACAATCTTAAAAAAAAAAACAAAAAAATGTCAACATTTTAAATAGAGACAGGCTCCAGCCCTGCATGGGCATGGCTCTTGTGCATTCACCTGGCCCTAATGGCCCCCTGCTATTGGGCTCATGTTCTGCATCCATGAAATGGGTCAGTGGCACCTGCAGCTCCTCTGGGCCAACTGCAGCACTGAAAACAGGAAGGCTAGTGGAATGTGAGCTTAAAGCTGTCCACGATATGGAGAGCAATCACTAATGGGAGGCTCTGAGGGCAATGGGCAGCACACTCTTCTTAGCTCTTGCCCCTCATGAGTGACTCGCTTTCTCAATGGGGACAGCTCTTCTCTCCCTCAAGACAATTAAGATAGACAAATAGGTTTTTGGGGCACCTGGGCGGCTCAGTCAGTTGGGTGTCTGCCTTCAGCTCGGGTGGTGATCGCAGGGTCCTGGGATTGAGCCCCGCATCGGGCTCCCTGCTCCGCGGAGAGCCTGCTTCTCCCTCTGCGTCTGCCCCTCCCCCTGCTCGTGCTGTCTCTCGCTCTCTCTCTCAAATAAATGGATAAAATCTTTAAAAAAAATAGGCTTTCTACAAGCTCATGCAGGTTTCACTGCACACTCAAATTTATTGACCAGATAGCCATGTATTTGGCACAGAGCTGGACCCAGCAGAGGATCTGAAGAGCCCAGGACACAACTCCACTCCACCTCGCTTGGGACAGGGAGGATGCCGGTATGTGCTGGAATGAACTCCCATGAGCCTGTTCCTCCAGCTGGGTTATCTCAGTTTAGAGAACCACCAACTCTGAGAGCTCTGTTCAGTCTGCTGAAATGAAGATTTGCCAACATCCAATTTTCCCTGCTGAGGGGCGTGGGCTGGCTGCTTTCTCACACTTCCTCCAAGGAGCCTCCTTCCCCAACCCAGCACAAATACCTCACTGAGTGTTAAGATCGTGGTATGACACTCTGGAGACACGGGATAGAAATGGGAATTCACCTTGAGACTTCTCCACTAGCTTACAGGTTCCCAAGCCCTGATTTCTTGAAAGAAACAAAGTCTTCTTTGCTTCTTACAAATAGCATCCACATCGAATGTTCGGCGGCCAAGGGGGAGGCCTTCCTGTTTTTCATTCCACCTCACTGTGCCACTGTGGTACATTGCCTAATGGGCCTGGGCATAGTTGGCTGAGCAGGAGAGGAGGTGGATCACGGTCTGTGGGGCGTTTCCTGCCTCCAGCCATCCTGCGGCGAGGGCTCCTGGGTGCCTGGCCCTGAGCCAACAAGGCTTGCACAGTGCCTGGACTTTGGGAATCGCCCTGAGAGCCTCCTCCTGCCCCCAGCATTCTGAACCACTGCCACCTGCTAAAGTCCACCCATGGCAGCCATGGAGAGGGCCCCCAGTACCCTCGTCTCCTATGTGTGAGTACGTCCTCAGGGTCTCCTCGGCTCCCCGTCGGATGACCCATCTGCTGGGGCTGTACTGATTCTCCAACTCCTACGGAACACAGGCAGAAGGCTGCGTAAGACCTTTGTTCTCCACACTGTGCCCCCACCCCTCCAAATGTCTGGATGCTCCTCTCTGCCTTGAGAAGCCCCCTCCCCAATATCTCAGTCTCCACAGATGCCCTCAGCTTCCTTTAAGCCCCTCCAGTCTCCAGCCTGGTCACCCGCACCCCATTCTCCCCCCACACCAATTAATTAGGTACTTCAAATACAACACCGCGGGTGCTCTCAGACTCGTGGTCTAGAGCAATGGTCATGCTTTAACTAGTGGACAGCCTTAAAGGGGAGATGAGGTGCCATAAATGTGTCCTGGTTAATGGCACTTGTGGGCACCCCTCCTACTACTGGAGGCCAGGGAGTTGGGGGGGGGCACTGCAGAGAAAGTGACATGGAGCTGATCTTCTCCGAGTGGGCATGATTCTTTTTTTTTTTTTTAAGAATTTATTCATTTATTTTGAGAGAGAGAGAGAGCAAGAGAGTATACAAGTAGGGGGAGGGGCAGCGGGAGTGGGAGAGCATCCTGAGCAGATCCCCCACAGTCAGTGTATAGCTGGACACGAGGCTCGAGCCCACAACCTTGAGATCATGACCTGAGCTGAAAACAAGAGTTGGACGCTCAACTGAATGAGCCACCCAGGCGCCCCTGAGGGGGCAGGATTCTGATGGCAGGAGTCACAGCAAAGAAACAGAGGTCAGGAGGGAGGAAGATCAAAGATCAGTTTGGAAATGCTGATGGGCCAGACTGCTGAGACACAGAGGTGAGGCCGGGAAGCTGGGGCTGGGGGACAGGGCCTCAGATGTCAGGCTAAGACGCTCAGACTTAATGCAGAGAACAACAAGGAACCAGATTTTGGAGAAAGAGCTCAAAGGCAAGGAGAAAGAGTGAAGTCTAAAATGGGAAATTTGAAGACGGGGTGGCTTCATGGAAGGGTTTTGGGCTCTGGAGTCAGATGGGTTAAGTGCCATCCAAGCTCCAACACTTATAGGCTGTTTTACTCTGGGCAACTCACTTACACTCTGGGTCTCAGCCCTCTCTACAATGAGCGTAATAGTAGCCTCACAAGGTTGAAGGATGTAAGGCATGTAAATGAAGTAAAACTAACCATTCAAGTGTGGGTTACTGCCTCCTCCGGCTGAATGAGATTCTTGGCCAGTATTCTTTAGATCTGTACAATCGGGCCCTTGTAGGGCCTTTACAACCGTCCCTGACACACACTGTGAGTTTGATCATCATCTTCACTGTTGTTACGTATGATAACAATACTGCAATGGGTTTCTGAGAGTCCTCTGGTATTGCCGGCATGTGTGTGTGTGTGACAGAGACAGAGAATGGGATTTCTTGGGGGCAGTATGCGTAACTTATCAGATTCTCAGATGTATCTCAGATGTATCTGAGAATCTCAGAAAAACAAACAAACAAACAAACAAACAAAACAGAACACTCCCTGAAATGCAGGGAAACTAGTTAGGAAATTATAGTTGAGTGATAATCGTACTAAGGGCTTTGCCTGTGTGGTTTCTAGCCCTCACGACCACGGTGCAGTAAAGAGCAGCCTTTCTGCATCCTCACCATCTGGCACATCCTCCATCCGAATTGTGGAACCTCGGGTCAAGGTCGGGAACTGTGGCCCCCCTTTATGGATATTAGCACAGCTTCGGTTTTCTCTACCCTTAAAACCAGGCTCACCGAAGCCTGCCTGTGGCAGGAAGCAAATTAGATCAGGGTGCTAAAGCTTTCGGAGGAGGCACACAGGTGCTCAACGGCGCCCTGGAGACTGGTCGGTCCGTGGGCTCCTAAGCTCCCGTCTTGGAACTGCATCTAATCTCCGCGCTGCACTGCTCGGCCCCAGCCGCCCCCTGCAACCCGCCTACCTCCTTAGACAGCTTCTTCCAGGGAGCCTCGTCTGGGGGACCTCGGCCGGGGACCTCCATCGTCCCACAGTGCACGGCCAGAAGGCGCGCCCCGGCTTTTTATACGCAGCGGCCGGGGCGGGGCCAGCCGTCCTGGTGACGCGAGCCGGCCGGGTCCCTGGGGCCGCCCACTAGGGGCGGGCTGCGGTCAAGTCTCCCGCCAGTCCGCGGCCGCGCGCTGATTGGCTCCGGGGCGCCAGCGCCGGCTCCCGATTGGCCAGCGCGCTGGGTATAAATGCGGACCGCGCGGGAACCGGCTCCTGGTGGCTGGGCGGTGGCACCGGAGAGTCCCTGAGCTGCAAGCTTCCTGGAGGCGCCATGAGCTGCATCAACCTGCCCACCGTGCTGCCCGGCTCCCCCAGCAAGACCCGGGGGCAGATTCAGGTGCCGGCGCGGGGACTGGCTCCCAGCACTCGGGAGTGGGAGCGGGGTCGGGGTTGTGGTTGTGGCCATGGCCGGGCGTCCGTGCGCAGCGGGCCCCGAAGTGACCTTGCCTTCTCTCCTAGGTGATTCTAGGACCCATGTTTTCAGGAAAAAGGTAAGTAAGTCATGGCCTCGCGGGGACCACCTTCTCCCCCATCCCTACCCTCCGGGGGGCCCGTCCTCCTCCCCTGCCGCCCCTCTCAGACAGCACCCCCAGGACAGCCCCCACTGCCGGACGGCGCGTTCCCGCCCGGGATGCCGCTCCTCCCTGGGATCTGGTCCCGGAGCAGGCGCTCCTTCACTGCCCGCCCAGCTCAGACCCTTCCATTAGGGTCGTTCGCCACCGCTCCTTCCTGCGGCTGGGTACAGCTGCTGAGGGTTTAGCCTCTCACTAAAGCCTGTTCACCCTACAGTGTGGGCACCCCTCCTTCCGGTGTGACTGTTTCCTCCGGTACTTTACACACTAAGGAGTCAGACCAGGGCCCCTTTGCTCCCCTGATGTGACAGGACCGTCATCTGACCTAGGCAGGGCTAGTGAGCCCCCTAAGTAACGCCCTCCGCCCTGGGGGATCACTCCAGTGCAAACCTGTTGCCCTCCGTGGTGAGGCTAAGGTGGGCCCTGAGACCCAGAGGCAAAGTGCTTTTTCTCTTGCACAAAAAGATTTAGTGAAGTCAATTCAGACTATGTGAAGGCCTCTGGGATGAGACTACTTTGGAATGCAATCTGGGGCCTTTGCCTCTGCCCACCCCACCAGATCCCTGAGATACTTGTTCCTTCATCCCATCCCTGGACCACCTGGGGGTCATTCCTTGCCGCCCTCCCCAAGGAGAACACTTCCCGGTCCAGCACACCTTTATCATTCCGTTATTCCCAGGCTCTCTAGTGACTTAAAGCTCTCGTTGGCATCCCTCTCAGGCCTAGACTGTGAACTCCCAGAGCACGGGCCCTCTGTCCTCACTGGTCTTTCTGTCCATTGGTGGGTCTCAGGCTGTAGACCCCTAGAAGGTGGTGGGGTGCCCTGCTTGTGCCGAGGGGGTCTTCCTTGCCCACTCTTTACACCGTGGGCCTCACGGAGTGCTCTGCTCTTGCAGTACTGAGCTGATGAGACGGGTCCGTCGCTTCCAGATTGCCCAGTACAAGTGCTTGGTGATCAAGTATGCCAAAGATACTAGGTACAGCAGCAGCTTCTCCACGCATGACCGGTGAGTCCCTGCTCTCTTCTGTCCTGTCGCAGGACCTCCCCTGGAAACCTGGTGAAAATTCCCAAGGGCCTAGAACATACTGTCAGAGCTGTCTTTAGCGGGAATGGTTAGTGATGCCGATGCCCGGGGCACCTGGGTGGCTCAGTCGTTAAGCGTCTGCCTTCGGCTCAGGTCATGCTCCCGGGGTCCTGGGGAGCAGGGAGTCCACGTCTCCCTCTGCCCCTCCCCCCCACTCGTGTGCTCCCTCTTCCAAATAAATAAATAAAATCTTAAAAAAAAAAAAAAAATGAAGTACCAGCCCCTCAGAAGGCTAGTTGAGGAGCAGGAAAAATGAACACAGGAAAAAAAAACACATTGTAGAAAAACAGACCCTGTTTAAAAAGACAGAGGACAGAGAATAGGATCCCCCTTCAGAAATGGCCCTGGGTGTGGGGGCAGGTTGGGGTGGAAGCTTCCCACACTTGGCCTTTGGCTTTCAAACGCTTCTGGATAATATTCTCCCCGTTGGGCACACAGGGCAACAAAGGTATGACCTTAGATTTGAGTCTTGGCTCTGCCAGTTAATAGCTCTGTGATCATGGCGAAATCCTTCGATCTGCCGGAAGAGCCAAGTGGATTGAGTTCTTCTCTGGCCGTGTTGGCTGGAGTCCTAGGCTTATCTCTGCTGGGACACACAGGGCTGAGTCTGGTGCTCATGCTCTGCCCAGGACCACGGTGGACTTTCCGGGGCACTTTTGCCTTGTGTGGGCCCCTTCCTCCATAAAAAGAAAGAAGTAAAAAATTATATTTTATGACAGCATTGATAGAAAGACAGCTAGAATGCAGCCTGAGTTGTAGTTATGTGTGTTCTTTTTCTCATTTAAAAAAGAAATTAAAGCATTTCTCCTGCCCCGGCCCACACTGAACAGAAGTGGAGCCTTTGAGTCTCCGTTAAGCTTTGTATCGCGCATTGCCAATTTCTAGTCCAGCGCATCAAGGGAAATAACTTGTGTTGAATGACTGCTTTTCTGAACACGGGCCTTTACTCTCCCCAAATGCCTCCCACAGGCATTAACTGCAAGCTCCAGCCCAACAGTGCAGTGTGCTTTGGGGGTAGGGTGGTCACGGGAGCTAGCCCCTGGCCCCTGCATCCAGGTTTCCGCTCCCTTGCCTTGTTCACGCGCTGGCTTTCTCTCCCCAGGAACACCATGGAGGCGCTACCAGCCTGCCTGCTCCGGGACGTGGCCCAGGAGGCCCTGGGTGTGGCTGTCATAGGCATCGACGAAGGGCAGTTTGTAAGTTGGCTTGTCCTGGCATTCTGCCTACGAACTCCCAGTCTGTCCTCCTTTCCCCTGTGCTGGTTTGGAAGGTATTTTGTTCTATCTCTGATCTTTTAGTAGGCAACGCTAACTTGCTCCAACTGGTGTCTGAATACCCTTTGGATTCCCTGTACTGCTTTCCATGTTTTTTTTTTTAAAGATTTTATTTTATTTTATTTTTTAAAAAGATTTTATTTATTTGACAGAGAGAGACACAGCGAGGGAGGGAACATAAGCAGGGGGAGTGGGAGAGGGAGAAGCAGGCTTCCCGCTGAGCAGGGAGCCCAAGGCGGGGCTCGATCCCAGGACCCTGGGACCATGACCTGAGCCGAAGGCAGATGCTTAACGACTGAGCCACCCAGGTGCCCCTGCTTTTCATGTTTTAAGGGATTTATTTTACCTTCTTAAAAAATATATATAATAAAAAAAAAAAAGGCAGAGGGGTCGGGGTGCCTGGGTGGCTTAATCATTTGAGCCTCTGACTCTTGATTTTGGCTCAGGTCATGATCTCAGGGTCATGAGATCGAGCCCTATGTTGGGCTGCACTGAGTGTGGAGACTGCTTAAGATTCTCTCTCTCCCTCACTTCCCCCCTAAGGGGGGAAAAAATAATATATATATATATATATATATATTTACAGTGAACAACAACAACAAAATTAAGTTTCTTGGGGTGCCTGGCCAGCTCAGTCTGTAGAGCATATGATTCCTGATCTCGGGGGCATGAATTCAAGTCAATTTCTCAACGCTGGTACCTAAGCAATGTTCTGTTTGCCTCCCTGTTGCTTCTGGCTTGTTCGTTACGGATTTGTTTCTCCTCTTGCAAAGTACATCCTTTAGTAGTTCTTACAGCTCAGGACGTTTTGGTGGGAAGCTTTCTGAGTCTTGGTAGGAAAATGTCTTTATTTTGTCCTGTACGTTAAGCAGGGTGGCAGAAGGGGTAGCTTGATGATGGTTTTTCCCTGTGGCTTTGGAAAAGCAGCATCCCTTCCTGCTGCTAAGGAGAAGGCTGCCCTCAGTCTTTGGCGGCCTTCCTGAGCAGGTGACTGGGTGACGGGTTTGCTCTCGGAAGAGTGTGTCCTGGGAGGTTCTCTGCTGAGTTTGGTGTCTGGTGTGCTTTTCACATTTGAGTTCTGGTGCCTTTGTGCCTGGAGGGGAGATGCCATTATCACTCCGAATCTCCCCCCGCCCCCCCACATCCAGCCGGTGTCCTGGGAACGTCTCCCAAAGTGTGTGTGGTTTCAGAGACTATTTTTCATTTGGGATTTCGGTTAGTTCTTTTCATGTAACTCCCGCTCTAATTCACGTATCCCTGTTTCTGTTTATGGATGTACCGTTTGTTTTAACTGTTGCTGTTCCTTCCCTTGTCTTTCTGGAAATCTTGTGTTAAAGGCCTTTCCGGCTCAGTCTTTCCTTTCTTCAGGAGTGCACTCTGGCTGAGTCTGCGGGTTGTCCTTTGTGGCCTTGGTTTCCCTCCTGGGCTTCGGGGTGTTTTGTTGCTGTGAGTGCATCTAATGAACGAAGTATAACTCCCTCCCCATGGGGCTTACTTCAGGTCTCAGGAGTGGTATGGGTGCCCTCACCTCTACCCGGGACCGTCGTGAGGGTGACGTGAGCTGCTGTAACAGACAAGCCCAAGGTTTCAGTAGCTGAAAACGCTAGAACTTTATTCTGAGTCAGTGGCGGGGAGGCCTGGCGACGCAGCTTCTCAGATGGCCCCGGGTGGGCGCATCCGGAGAACAGAATCGGGAAAATGTGGAGGGTCCCCGGTGCGGGGTGGCATATCTCTAGAAGTTGCAGGCGTCGCTTCTGCTGCCCTTCTGACCATTGGAATTTGGGCACATGGTCCCCTTTACTGTATTTTACTCACCTCTATGCCCTGAAATTCTTTTGTGTGTGTGTTTGGTGAGTGGTTATTCATTGCTGCAGGGAGAACCCACACTGGGACCCGGGGGCATCTCACTGAGGGCCTGGAGAGGGCTTGCTTATTAGGATTGGGGCCTGTGGGGCTCATTCTAGGGAGGATTTTAGGAGTTTGGCTTAGCTCTTGATCCAGTGCCCTCAGGAAGGGGGGTGACCGTGACCGGCATCCTAAAGCTGCTCTCTAGGGAGGGGGGACCAGGAGGCTGAAGCCGAGTTGGTAAAGCAGGAACGGTCACTCGTGTTGACCAGGACAGGGGAGTGTGTGGTCCCTTATAGTCTGTGCCCAGACAGGACTACCCGTTGTGCTCATGGAGTGGCCTTGCCTGATGCTCATGCTCCGTGAAATTAATTACGTGCCACGTGATAACACCAGGGCCCAGCTGTGAGTGCCAGGCTAGCCCCTGCAGCTGGGGCGGCTCTTGTCTTTTCACAACCCAGAAAAACAAATAAAAAACCCATTACACGTTGGTTCTACATCTGTCTAGTCTTTATAGGCATATATTTTTATTTTTTTATGATTATTATTTTTTAAAGGTTTTATTTATTTATTTGACAGAGACAGCGAGAGAGGGAACACAAGCAGGGGGAGTGGGAGAGGGAGAAGCAGGCTTCCCGCTGAGCAGGGAGCCTGACGTGGGGCTCGATCCCAGGACCCTGGGATCATTACCTGAGCCGAAGGCAGACGCTTAATGACTGAGCCACCCAGGCGCCCCTAGGCATACATTTTTAAAGAGAGGGGGCTCCTATCACGCTGTGTGGCTGTTTACCCGTGTCAGCAAATGTTCCCGTCTGCAAGGATGTACCCATCCTTACAAATGCTTACAAATGTACCCTATTGTACTTATGCTGGCCCCCTGGCACGTGCCATTTAAAGGCTGTGATGGGGCGCCTGGGTGGCTCAGTCATTAGCGGCTACCTTTGACTCAGGTCCTGATCCCAGGGTCCTGGGATCGAGCCCCGCATCGGGCTCCCTGCTCAGCGGGAAGCCTGCTTCTCCCTCTGCCACTCCCCCTGCTTGTGTTCCTGCTCTCGCTGTCTCTGTCTTTGTCAAATAAATAAATAAAATCTTTAAAAAAAAAAAGAATTCCTATTAAAAAAATAATAAAGGCTGTGATGGACATCTTGGGTTGCTGTCTGATATATTGGGATTTATCTGCTAAGTGGAATTGCTGGTCAAGGGGTCAATCCCATTCATCCATTCATTTATCGGTACTTTCTGGGCTTGTGCCCCATGCCAGCCGTGTCCTCGGTGCTGGGGATTCAGCCAGAGGCTCCACCCCATGAGCTCACATTCTAGTCCAGGGAGAGAATGACGTTATAGGTCAGGTGGAGACACCTGGACGGGAAGGCACTGTCGGGGACAGAGCTAAGGTGGGGTAGTCCGAAAGGGGCCTGTGGGAGAGCCAGGGAGCGAGCTGCTGGCCGGCTGGGTGTGTCTTGGGTGGGAGGGAAGTGCGTGGCTGCGGGCAGGCTCGGCCCCACGGATGGAGAGTGGACAGCAGGTGCAGAGGGCAGTGTGACCGCTGGGCCTTTGCAGAAAGCCCCAGGAGAGAGGAGTGAAGGGCAGGTGGCGGAGCGTGCCCACGCGAGCACACACATGCACACGCGTGCACACACACACCCGCACACCCAGTTCCGCTGCATTTCTCCTTTGTTGCTGCTGCCCATCTGTTTCTATGTTTATTGGCTTCTTGTATTTCTTGCTCCTTTTGTAAACTGCCTTGGAAGGGCTTCCGCTCCTTTTTCTCTTGGTCTGTCTGTCCTCCAGTGCACGTGAAGTGGCCGGCACCGCTCTGTCACGTGCTGTAACGACGTCTTCCCTGTTTGCCTTTGAGTTCCGTCTGTGGCGTTTCATTTCGTGTTTTACCATCCACGGTTGAACGTTTTAGTTTGTCCCGTCCTTTGTGGCCTTTGCCCTTGCGAGGCTGGCGTGTCTGCCAGGAAGCGAGGCCCCAGCCGGGGCAGAGCCGGGGTCACTGGGCCGGGATCACGAGCCAGGCGGCTCTTGGCAGGAAGATGACGGAGGTGCAGATCCTCCACTCGGAGGCTTCCTAATCTCTGCTCTGGGTTCCTTCCCCTCCATCAAAACTCCTTTAGGAAGCGGCTCGCTGCTGGTCGCCCGGGGGTGTGGAACGGGCAGCTGGACGCCAGTGAGGACCCTCTGCTGGTACTTTCCTACCCAGATCCCATGTTGGAACTACTTGTTCCACCAAGAAAACCCGATATTTGCTAAGCGCTTGGAAGTTCTATTTTATTTTATTTTATTTTTGTTTATTTTTTAAAGTTTTTATTTATTTAAGTAATCTCTATACCCAACATGGGGCTCAAACTCATGACCCTGAGATCAAGAGTTGCACGCTCTGGGGCGCCTGGGTGGCTCAGTCATTGGGCGTCTGCCTTCGGCTCGGGTCGTGGTCCTGGGGTCCTGGGATCGAGCCCCGCATCGGGCTCCCTGCTCGGCGGGAAGCCTGCCTCTCCCTCTGCTGCTCCCCCTGCTTGTGCTCTCTGTCTGTCCCTCTCTCTGTCAAATAAATAAAGAAAATATTAAAAAAAAAAAAAAGAGTTGCGCGCTCTTCTGACTGAGCCAGCTGGGTGCCCTGAAGTCCTAGTTTATTTTATTTCTTTTCTTTTTCTTTTTTTTAAGATTTTATTTATTTATTTGAGAGAGAGAGTGCACAGGCAGGGGGAGCCGCAGAGGGAGAAACAGGCTCCCCGTTGAGCAGAGAGCCCCACGCGGGCCTTAGTTCCATGACCCCAGGATCATGAAGGTAGCTGAAGGTAGATGCTTAACTGACTGAGCCACCCAGTCGCCCCTATTTATTTTATTTTCTTTATATTTTTTTTATTTATTTATTTGAGAGAGAGAGAGGGAGAGTGTGTGTGGGAGTAGGGAGAGGGGCAGAGGGAGAGGGAAGCCGACTTCCTGCTGAGCATGGAGCCCAATGTGGGGCTCCCAGGGGTTCTTGATTTCCTGACCGGGAGATCATGACCTGAGCCGAAACCAAGAGTCGGAGGCTTAACCCACTGCACCACCCGGTGTCCCCCTGAAGTTCTGTTCTAAGTGTGACCTGCATTCTCTGCCTAGGGCTGCTGTAACGAGTAGCACAGACCGGGCAGCTTACACAGCAGGAATTGATTCTCTCCCAATTCTTGAGGCTGGAAGCCCGAAATCAGGGTGTGGGCAGGCTCATTTCCTTGTGAGGGCCAGGATGGGGAACATTCCAGGCCTCTCCCCTTGGCTTGTAGATGGCCATCCTCCCTCTGTGTCTCCATCCAAATGCCCCCTTCTTGTAAGGACACCAGTCATATGATATTGGGGCTCACCCTGCTGACCTCACTTTAATGGGGTGGCATCTGGGAAGACCCTATCTCCAAATGAGGTCATGTTCTGAGGTATTGGGGGTTAGGGTTTCAGCGTGAATGTGGGGGGTGGGAAGGGACACAGGTCAACCCATAACCAAAACTCACAGCAATAAAAATAAATGTCCAAAAAAAAAAAAAAGTGTCAATTACGAGCTTCCCAGTGGGCGCTCTGCAGTGTGCTGGCCATGTGCACAGCGCTGTCCTTATCTTGGAGGCCTCAGGAACCCCTGCTGGGGACCCCTTCCCAGGGAGGTGGCATGTGACCAGGGGATGAAGTGAGCTCTTTGAATGTTGGCATCGGCGCAGTGGGCGGGAGGGGGGCAAAGACCCTCCTTGGGCCCCTAAACCTGGGTGTGGAAGGACCAGTGTCCTGACATTATGCCTCCATGTGGTGGGTGAGGCACAGAGATGCTTATCTCTGTGCGGTTTTGCCCCTGCCCCACCCCCCCAGGGATTATTTGGTAACGTCTGGAAACCATTTTCTTTGTGACAACTTAGGGAGGGGGTGTTTACTGGCCGAGAGCCCCTTGCAGGATGGGAGCTGCATTTCTGTGACCCGCAATGGGTGTGCGAACATGCCAGAGTCGGGGTGGGTGGGGTGGGGGGTGCTTCTGTGCTCGGGCCTGGCCAGCCCTGCAGAGGGTAGTCGGATTTGGCTGCAGCTGAATCCTACTCGAATTGCTCTTGGTTTTCCTAGCCACCTTCACGGACCTTGTCTTGCTAACTGTCCAGGTCTCCATAACCTCACACCTCAATAAATGGGCCAAGCCAGGCTTGAACGGCTTGGGGAGAGACCCGCTGCCCCAAGACAAGAACGTGCCTGTTCACACAACTCAAAGACCAATTCACATAGACAAACGCAGTCCACTGGAAGCAGTATGATTGAGCAGTGAAAACTCACAGAGGCTCTGCAGAAGTAGCATCCTCACCCTGGGCCACTTAGAATGACAGCTGATTTACCAAGTAAACGCAGGGCCCACTGTGTCATCCTACTCTGTAACTGGCTGGCAGAACCCAGGCCCCTCTCGAGGAATCAGAGGGCATATCATCTGTTCACTATTTGAGTGCCTTGGATCCATGAGCAACACCGGGGGCGTTCCTTGCCATTTCTTAGGCTCAGAAACATTAAATCCTTGCCAAGGTCACAGTCATGGGTTCAACCAGAGCACGGTTCAAGGCAGGCAGCCCTCTGGCCCGAGCTTTTGGCCACCGCGGTATTAGGTCACCTCCAGCTGGGTTGCATGATCTAGTGATGGGTCCGATGTGCTCGGGCCTGGAGTGCACCTGTTCTGTGTGGAGAGCCAGCGATGGTTAGGGGACGAGGGTGGTTGTGGATGTGCGTGGCTGTGCAAAGTGGGGGTGAGCACAGACACTGGTCTCCTGGTCTTGGGCGCTGGCAAGAGGGCTGGGGTCACCCTGTTCTCATGCTCCACACTGATGGGTGGCAGTGTGTCTGTGGCTCCCGGAAGCTGCTGCTCTGGGTGGAAGCTCACTGACGTTCCCCCCACCCCTGCCCCCTTCCAGTTCCCAGACATCGTGGAGTTCAGCGAGACTATGGCCAACGCTGGGAAGACCGTGATTGTGGCCGCGCTGGATGGGACCTTCCAGAGGAAGGTGAGGCATCTGATACAGGCTTTGGAGGGGATCTGGAGGGAGGGAAGGGCCTGGGAAGGACAGGGGCAGCCCTGCGAGCCTCTTCTCTCAATGCAGTGCTACCTGGATGACCCGGGCTTGACACCTGGGGGCGCTTTGAGCCGGGCTGTGTCCTAGCCCGGGCACTCAGATGAGCCAGACCCAGCTCCCTGGCTTGCCTGGGAGTCCATCCAAGGATTCCAAGGAAAAACCCACCTGGCCAGGTAGATGTGCTCACCTGCTGTCTTTCCCTGGGAGTGCAGGCATTCGGGAGCATCCTGAACCTGGTGCCCCTGGCGGAGAGCGTGGTGAAGCTGACAGCGGTGTGCATGGAGTGCTTCCGGGAGGCCGCCTACACCAAGCGGCTAGGCTCGGAGAAAGAGGTAGCCCCCACCTGCCTGCTCCGGGGCGGGGGGTGGGGTGAGGCCCGGAGGCGCTGTGCCCCCTCTCAGTCCAGGCCCTTTGCGTCCCGTGGCCAGGTCGAGGTGATTGGAGGAGCAGACAAATACCACTCCGTGTGCCGCCTCTGCTACTTCAAGAAGGCCTCGGGTCTGCCCGCCGCGCCGGACGGCCAGGAGAACAAGGAGAACTGCCCGGTGCCGGTGCCGGGAAAGCCCGGAGAGGCGGCGGGAGCCCGGAAGCTGTTTGCTCCCCATCAGATCCTGCAGTGCAGCCCTGCCAACTGAGGCTCCCCGTCCCGCGGCCGCCCCCTGCCGGCCGGCCGGCCGCCGCGCAGCCTTCCCCCAGGAGGAAGTGGGGGTGGGGCGAAGGTGGGACTTTCTGCCTCCCGCGGTGCAGGTCCTGGGCTGGTGGTCTGCACATCCCGTTTCCCCCTTTCCTGGTTCCTTTCCCGGCTGCTGGTCCACTCGTGAGCTCAGGGTCTGGCTACCGCAGTCACCGCCCCCTCCTGTGGGGTGAGGGGCAGAACCACACGCTGGCGACATCGGCGCCCATGGCTTCTTCCCCCTTGTGGCTTTCGCTGTTGAGTTTCTGTTCTCACTGGGAAGTCCGAGCGCCGGTACCTCCGGCTCAGACCGAGCCTCGGCCCACGCAGAGGTTTCTGTCTCTGCTTGGGACTGACTCCTGGCCCCCAAGGGTGGCTGGACTGATGGCCTCCTGCTTCCTACACTCCGGTGATCATTTTCTCCAGAATTACAGCTTCTCTCACATGGGAGACACTTACCCAGCTGGGGTTCAGGTCCCAGGGACTTAATCTTTTAAAGTGTGTGTGTGGGGGGGGTGATTAGGAGCAGAGGTGGCTAGGGTTAGGGTCTATGATTCTGTTGTAGCGTGTGAATTAGTAACTAATATTAAAATTTACTGGTTGGTGAAAGCACATTTGTCTTTTTTTTCTGTAAGATTTTATTTTTGAGAGAGCACAAGCGGGAGGAGGGGCAGAGGGAGAGGGACAGGCAGATTCCCCGCTGAGCGGGGAGCCTGATCCCAGGGACACTGAGATATGACCTGAGCAGAAGTCAGACACTTAACTGAGCCACCCAGGTGCCCCGAAAGCACATTTGTCTTTAACAGCCTGGGATGCCCTGGGTCTCACTCTAGACAGCTCTGATGTGACACAGGTGGGGATTTCTTTCCAGATCTTCTAGCACTACTAGTCTCTTAGCCACACCACTTTCACTGAGAAGCGACCATGAAGCGCGTCCTAGGAGGAACATTTGCTTACTCTTCTGTCTGGACGGGTTTCAGGACAAAATGGGTGGACGGAGGAGCCTGGGTCCCAGGATAGAAAGACAAGGCTATGGTCAGGTCTGCCAGCTGGGGCTGTGGGGTCAGGTTTTGTTTGTGAAATAGACACTTGATAGCTCAGGAGCCCAGAAGACTAGCTCAGCTGTACCTTGTAAAATGGGCTGTCAGCGGCTTGCATGGAAGCAAGAATCCGCTGGGGTGGGTGAGCCCCCGTCCGCCACGCCGGTGCAGATGGGATCAGGGTTCTGGGGTGGCCTCCCTGCCCTGGCTTGCCTCTCCCCTTTGTTCTACTCCAGCTTGCCGGTGACTGGTCCTGAGTCACAGGTGGTCATAGAACCGTATTAATTGCTACTCAGGATTTTCAAACTAACAGGCCCACTTTTGACAGTCCCAGCTCCAAAAGGGAAATGAGGTGCTTCGGGTGCCCTGGCCCCTCCTGCCAGAGATGGGCTCGCTCCCTTGGAGCGGGCCATCCTAGGATGGGCTCCGGTGCTAACAACCCCTGTCTGCAGGCAGGAAGTGGAGGACTGGGCCTCGCCAGGGGACTCCTCACTCTGCTAGGAGGGGTTGGGAAGGAAAGGGTTACCAGGGAAGGGGCATTCAGTGGGGCAGCTCCCTGGTGCCCCCACCCCAGCTCTAACAAGGGCACAGCAAGGCCCTGGCAAGGCAGTCCAGAGAAACTGTCTTGTTTACAAGCTGAGCACAGTTGCTATTTTAAGATGCTGATGGACGGCAGCGTGAGGCATGAGACCCCAGACGAGGCAGTGTGTGCGCATGCGTGCGTGAGGCGTACCAACGGGGCAGGCCGCCGGGACTATTCAAAACCAAGTTCGTAAAGCACCCCCCTCCCAGGGTGCACCCCAGAGTGGAATTTCTCTTCGACCTCTAGGCTAAGGCCCAACGAATGACAATGGAGATTATGAACGAGGAAAACATTTATTCTGTCTTGGAATCCGTCTACTAGAACCAGGGATCTGTGCATCTTATCCCCAAGGCTTCTTAATACATTCAGAACAGCCCGGGGGCTATGGGAGCACCCCACACCTAACAGTGGCAGAATATTTACATAAAGCTGGGCGTTTCTGGTCAGGCAAAGTCCCTCCCTGTTGCCAAGGGGTGGGAACAAGGAGAAGGGAGTGCTACCCCATGCCCCTGTGGCAAGCATCCTTCCAGGCCCCCCACTCCTCCCGCCGCCACCGCTGTCAGGGGACCAGCCCAGAGGCACAAGCACAGGGTAGGGACCCCAGACCCAAGAGCGAGCAGACAGGACAGCAGTGAGCACTGGGCTGCCAGCTCCCAGAGCAGGCAGGGGGCTGTGGGCACGACAGCGCCAGGAGGTGGGAAACAAACCTGAGTGAGCAGGAAAGGGGGCCCCCGGCCAGCACCAGCAGCAGAGCAGGTGGAAGGCTCGCAGCCTCATCTTTGGCACAGAACCCCAAGTAACCGCGGCCACCACAGCCTGGACCTGAGCCCGGCTCCTCTGGGCTGGGGAGAAGCTAAGGCACTTGTCAAAACAGCATGTCGGGCAGGTCTAGCTATTTCAGGTGGGGATGGGATCATTAAAAGCAATAACAAAACGCATCCGGCCAAAAACCCTTTTCTAAAAAATGCCCTTGAGGAGTGGTGGGTGAAGCCCTTGGGGCAGAGGCACTTTGGGCTGGGGCCCCGCAGCAGCAGCAGCCGGGGTGGGGGGAGCAGTGGCCCTCCAGGCTGTGCCCAGGCTCCGAAGGGCCCGGGACAGGAGGAGGGGCCACAGCTCCAGGAGGCGAGGCTCATGGGAGGAGTCCAGAGAGGGGGGAGGCCCCCCGAGCACCCTCTCCGCCTCCCTTACCATCCCCCTCCGAGGCTCAGTACACGGGGGGCGGCTGGTAGCCCTCAGTGGTCTCGGCGTTCTGGGTGAAGGGCGGCTGTTGGTAGTTGTCCGCAGATGCACCAGGGTAGGAGGCGTAGGCTGTGCTGGGGTCTGGAGTGGGGTCTACATAGTTCTGGATGAAGTCGTCCACTCCGGCCTTGTAGCGCTGGTAGGCCAAGGAGGCCAGCACACCCTGCAGGGAACCCCGAGTTTTGGGTTCGTCAGCCTCCCACCACCCTTCTCCAAAGATACTGCAACCCTTGTCCGCCCCGGCCCACCTACCCAGGAGAAGATGGAGAAGAAGCTGAAGGTGATGGCTGCCCGGGCCGAGTCGGCCCCCACGAACACATCTTCCTCCTTGGTGGCTGCCCACTGGTTGGTAAGGAAGCAGAAACCAACGAACCACAGGAAGGTCCAGAGAGCTGGGAAGAAGGCCGGGAGGGCAAGGTCAGCTCCATGGAGGAGGCAGCGGCTGTTCGGGGACCCAGGAAGGGCTCCTTGTGGTGGTGGGGGTGCGGGGGAGGCCCTGGGCAAGGATCTCCCAGAAGCCTCCAGGAGTATAAAGGGCACTGATGCAGAAGCCAGGGTGGGGACCGGGGTGCCTGGCTCCAGAGCCCTGTGACCATCACTCAACGCCGGTGGGCTTCGGCAGAGCGACAGAAATCCCTGTGCTGTGCAAACCTGTGTACTCGAGTGGGGCCGCGGACCCCGGGCTGCTCCTGGCCCCTCCCAAGGTTGCCGAGGCCCTGCAATCCCAGAGCCCCAGGGCTTTGGGGAACACTGCCTGCTCCTATCCATCTCCCCAAATAGAATGGGGGCGCTGCTAGCAGGTACCTGAGAAGAGCAGGTCGCTGATAACCAGGTATTTGCGGTCAGTGACGTTGCTGATCTGGGGGAAATAGACATCAACCACGAGGAAAAAGGCTGAGGCCAGGAAGGCCAGCACCCCGATGGCGATGCCGTAGCCGCACGCATCCTCGTTGTGGTTGAAAATGCAGTATTTCTGTTTGGACTGGTGGGTATTGCTGTAGCCCTCGCCGAAAATGCACGAGAACACGATCAAGGCAAAGACCTGAGGGGACAGGTGGGGAAGGGCTGAGTGGTCGACAGACAAGCCCCGGGGGGGCACACATGATGGGGACCCTGGGCTCCCCCACTGCTGCTGTTGCCCTTTGGGGGATCAGGCGCCATGGCCCTTTCTGAACTTGGGGCGTGAGCTGATAAGCAAGTTGCCTCCTGGTGCAGGTTCCCCGCTTCTCTCTACTCCCCTCTCCCAGGCCTCCGGCAGATAGCAGCACAGCCACCGCCAGCAAGGGCATGGCTGGGGATTCCTGGACTGGGGCCGGTGGGGAATGGACGGGGATCTCCTGAGAGGGGGCTGCCCCGCCCCAGCTGCCTGCCAGGAGGGTCACTGTGGTTCAGAAGGAGATGGGCCACAGAGTCACAGAAACCCAGGCCTGGAGCCTCACCCACAGATCATCTCCTGCCTGAGTCACCGCTGCCTGAACACCTGGGTGATGGAGAACTCCCCCCGCCCCCTGCCCTCAGGAAAGGCATGCCAGTGTGCTCTGAGCGGAAGCCCATGCCCCCAGACTCCCACTTCTTGGTGCCCCCTCCGACTCTTTCCTGCTCCGGCCTGGCCTCCCCAGTTGGGCCAGCTGTCTTCCTACAAGGACTACTGGCCTCTTTGGCATCGGGACTCTCCCCTCTGAGGGAAGCCCAGTCTGCTTCCTGCCCATAAGTGAGTCCTGTCTGGAGTGCCTGCCGGAGCACCCCAGGCTGGTCTGACTGGCAGGCCCTGTGGACACCGTTCTGCACTCAGAACCCTGCAGGTCCTAGTTGGGGGTGCAAGGGGGTGTGCCAGCCAGAACTCTGGGAGGGGCTCCAGGCCCTTGGGAACAGCCTCATGTCACCTCATCTCCTCCCTACACTTCAAGGCCACCACCCCATGTCAGCAGATGCAGGGATGCAGGACAGTCTGGACACCTGGCTCTCACTGGGAGGGGCCCAGGCCTCTCCCCTGCCCCGCCCGAACAAGGCCCGTTCAATAGGCTCTGGAGCGAGCAGTCACAAGCCCCACCCCCAGCGGGAGATGAAGCCGGAACTCCGGGATGCTGGGAGCAGTGTGCCAGGCCCCACTCCTGGCACAGCCATCCCAACACACGGGGCATCTGCCCCTTGGAACAGACCCCATGAAGGCATAGCGTGGGCACCTCAGTCCCAGTCCTCTGCCTGCCCATCTCTAACACCTTGTCCAACTTTGGGAGCTGGTTGTCCAAGAGCCTGTGACCCCCCCCAACCCCCCCCAACCTGGTGCTGGAGGGCTCCCCTACCTCACAGGATACATCCTGGGGTCACCTGATCTTGGGTGGGGAAGCAGACCTGCTCCCGAGTGGAAGGGAGATGCTGTTTCAGGAGGCCATATTGCCCCAGTACCCCACGCGGCTTGGGAAAGCCCCTTCCCGGCTAATTCCCCCAGCACCGAGTCTCAGGACGCCGGCCACCTGTCCTGGGGCTGCCCCAAGCTCCTCCCACCGCCAGCAGGGCGACAGGCCTGCTCCCCGCGGCGCCTCCGGGCCACCCCAACCCGAGCCCGGCCGGTGGGGGGCAGCGAGGACCGGGGGAAGGTGGGGGAAGTTGGGGCCCGTGGGTGGGAGCCGACCGGGCCCTGGTCATGGAGGGCGGCGGGGCCCGGGCCCTCTCGCCGGCCCCCCGCGCGCCACCCGCACCCTCCCGGCCTCGGCCGCCGCCACCTGTCGCGCTCGCAGACTCGCGGGAACCCCTCTCCCGCCCGGGCCTGGCGGCCCAGTCCGGTCCCCGGGCCCGGAGTCCCCGCCGGCTCACCAGGCACACGACTCGCGTCACCACCTGCGGCTGCGTCAGGAAGCGCCGCAGGTCGAAGGAGCCGCCCGCCTTGGCCGCGCCGTAGGCCCCGCTCTCCATGTCGCCTTCGCCACCGCCGCCGCCGCGGACCGCCGAGGACTCAGCCACCGCCCCGCCCCGGCACTGCCCCGCCCCCGGGGCGTGGCCAACATGGCCCCAGGGACCGAGGGCAAAGTGCGGCCCGGCGCCAGTGGCGAGTGGAGCGGGCGGGGCCTGCGTTCCGGCAGGGAACAGCCGTCCAGCCCAGCTGGTGGCCCGGGCCGCGTCCCCCTGCTCCCAGGAAGGCGCCAGAGAGTGCTCAGAAAGAGAGGGAGGCGCGGAGGGCCCGCCCCTCTGCCCCACCCACACTTGCCCCTGCCGTCCCGCCTTCTTCTCCGGGAAGCTCGTCCAATACCAAAGGGGCCAGTCAGTGGTCCTTGTAGGAAGACAGCCTCACCTGCCCAGGACCCAGGCTCACAAGCACCCCCTCTTCTCTCCCCATTCCATCCAAAACCCCAGGCCACAGCCTGGACGCACTCCCTGACTGGCCCGTCACTCTTTGCTTCTCTCTGGAGCTAAGCCTGGGGTGGCGTCGAGCCCCCCCCCCCGCCCCGCCCCCGCCAAATCTTCCCCGGCTGGACCAGGTCCCGAGTATGTATGACTTCAGACTTCCATGCCCAAGATGGTGTGCGGACAGAAACAAAGTTTCCAGGGTGACAGGCAGAGGACAGGGTTTAATCCAATTATCCTCCCCCAACACACCCCCAAATGGTTTAGAGCTTCTGAACAGAGAAGGCTGAGTGGGAATGGGGTGGGGGGTGCATTCTCTAGGGGCCACCAGCGGACAGGCAGGGGAAAACTCCAGACGCTTTTTGCTAGTTGCAGGTGAGGATTAATGAGGGGGTGCTGGCCAGGGGAGGGCTGAGTCCTCCCAGGTGAGCTGGACAGTGACAGGTGAGTAGGTTGGGCCAGAGGACTAGGCCACCAGGAGATGGGAGTGCCACTCCTGGGAAGAGGGGAACAGCTGTGGGGGTGGTGGGTTGGTGCAGCTGGGCCTTTTCACAATGTACCCCACTTTCCCCAGACCTGCATGGATGGTGACAAGCAGCTGAGGGGTGAGGACAGGGCCCACACAGAGCCCCCCCTTCCTATGGACTTCCCCTTCCATCACAGCCCACCCCATCCTAAAATCCTCAGCCTAACACCATGTGCGTTCATGGGTTAGGGGAGCACCAGGTTCCAAGAATCCGGGCTGGCAGGTTTTTCTTCACGCAAATGGTGGGTCCTTTCTGTAGTGGACAAAGACCAGGGCCCTCCTGAGAGGACTCTGCCAAGCCTGCCTCTTCTGGTCACAGCCTTGATGACAAAGGAGTTAAGATTCCAGGTTAGGCAAACACACATCTCAGCCACCCCCTCCCAAGGCCTCTGGGAGTTTTAGGGTGCCAAGTGCATCAGCACCCTGGGCAGCAGAAGGGCTGTAAGGCTTAGTCACCCCACTAAATGAGGGGGGAGGGAACTGAATCACCAAGAGGACAAGCGCTGGCCCCTGGTCTCATGGCGAGTGAGAGCCTGGTCTCTATATCCCATTTTATAGAAGGGAACACAGAGGCTCAGAGAGGTGACACGGCTCTCCCACGAGTCTGGCCTCTGGAAGGGACAGAGACGGGAGGGGGGACCCAGAGGTGAGACAAGAGGAGTACCAAGGACAGACAATGGCCACTGAGAAGCCTGGCCAGGGAGGGAGGAAGGCAACCAGGAGATGGCAGTATCCTAGAGGCCCAGGGAGGTGAGAAGTTCACGGGGCACAGGTGACGGCTGCCAAAGGCTAGACAGGTGGAGCACACAGAGGCCTGCGGGGCCAGGGGATGGACGACACAAAGGCCCTGGTCACTTTACAAGTCAGTGGAGTGAGAGCCTTGGAGAGGGGACCCTAGGAGGTCTGGCCCTGCCTCTTGTCACCAGCCAGGAAGCACCGGCCTATGTGGTTGCCATGGAGAGCAGAAGCCCCTGATCCACCCTGGTCCCTGGGGGGCATCATCCCTACTCCTGGCGTCCCTCTTCCTCCTCCGACCCCTCAGGAAGACGGGCGAATATGCCCCATCCAGAGGCCAGGGGACTCCATCACAGGGCTGCTGGGAGTGTTGGTCAGGGTCAGATAAAGCCAGGCTGTGCAAGCCCTCGGCAGGCACTTGGCACCCAGTAGGCCCTTCATGAACTTTTGCAAGTCATGCATGATCCATGTGGCCCTTTGTTTGCCCTGGAGGCAGCCCTGTCCTACAAACCCACCACCCGCTGCCTCCAGCCGGGCTCCTGGTGGCCCATATAGGCCACCCACCGTCCTCACTGTCCCCCACATCCCGCACCCATCTCCTACCTGGTCCACAAGGCCCGGCCCAGCAACCAAGAGGTGACAGCGGCAATGGAGGTGAGGCTGCCAGCCAGCGCCACGATGGCCCCCTGGGGCGGCTGTCCTGCGAGGGAGGGGGGTGGTTGAGCTGGCCCCCCCTCTCAGCGCCCTTCCCTGCTCTTGGCCAGGGCGAGGAGGAGCTCTTCCACCTCCCACTGCTGCCCGTCTGGGAACCAAGGGGCCCTCTCACCGGGGGGCACCAGCTTGAAGGGGCTGGACTGGACACTGAGGTCATTTTCAGCCTGGCACTGGAGCCAGGTGGACATGTTGGGAAGGGCGAAGGAGAAGTCGGCAGGCTGCCCATAGCTCGGTCTCTGCTGCATGTGGACGGACCCATCCTTCCCCACCAGGCGGTAGGTGATGGGTGGGCTGCCCGAGGACACCCGGCAGGAAATCTCTACCCTGGGGCCGGATCCTCTGTCCAGCAAGGTGAAGGTAGCCTGCAGCTGGGACACGGGCTCTGGTAGGGTGGAAGAGGTTAGCACAGGCGTGGCTCGGTGACTTTCACACCCTCTCCCAAGCAAATTCCCTTGTTACAAAATGCCTACTGAGCCTGGAGGCCTAACTGTTATTGCTCCCGCCTTCAAGCAGCCTTCCGGATTACCCCCTCCGTCTTGTGTCTGAGCTTCTATTCTACTTGCAGTGTGTACTACACAATTTCACATTTGGTATATTCTGGGTTGTCAGACTTACCAAATAAAAATACATACAGGATGCCCAGTTAAATTTTAATTTCAGGTAAATAATGACTATGTCCGGTGCAAAATTTATCTGGCAACCCTGTTTACATTCTTTCAGTCTTGGCTCTTTTACTGGAATAGTTCCTTCAGAATAAGAACTGTCACTTACAAGATTCTAGATTCTAGAATCCCCCAGGGCCTTCAGCCTAATGCTGTAAATAGCCTTACGGATGAGTAACAACCACCGCCCCTTGTGGCAAACTGACCACCTACTAGAAGCTTCCGCTGAATCCTTCCTGCCCTCCAGGGGTAGGAACTATTATTATTTTTGTTTTGCAGATGAAGCAACCAGGCCCACAGAGGTTGAGTGACTTGCCCAAGACCCACAGCCTCTAAGTGTCGAGACTTGAACTCTGACCATAGGGCTCCAGACCCTGGGCCCTCCTTCACTAGGCTGGCTCCTCTCAGGGGCGGAGTCAGAGGGCCAGGGGCCCACCACTGGCCTGGGCAACATCCTCCAGCTCCCCTCCCCCCAACCACACCCCGTGCCTCCCACCAGGAAGGACACCTGAGTTAAGATCAGAGAAGAAGTGGGAAGAAGACAGGTTTTGGAGCTGGGGCGACATTCTTAATCACCAAGGCTTTATATAGGCCAGGAACCACAAACCCCACCCTCCAGTTGTAGTGAAGATTCAACTAGATAAAGCACAAAAAATGCCTACTTTATCAGAATGAGGCCAGAGCTCAACTGATGGGGCCCAGGCCCTGGTCACTTCTGCCCACCTCAAAGGCCCCTGCCAGGAGATGGTGCCCTGGGGCCCAGCCAGGAGCTACACTGTTCTGGGCGCAGGCGTAAGGGACCCAGAGTGGCCTTGGAGGTGAGCAACCTGTCCTGTCCCCAGCCTCCTGCCTTCTAGCCCAGACCCTGCCCCACCTCCAGCCCCCAGTGTGCACTCACTGGTCCACAGCTCCCAGTACATCTGTAGCTTGGTGCTGGCTGAATGCTCGCCCCAGGGGGAGGCCGCCTTGCAAGAGTAAGTGAGCAGGTCTGGCCTGGACTTGAGCGTGATGTTGATGCTGAAGGAGGCCAGGTCTCTGGTCTTCACCACCTTCTTGGCGACCTCGGTGCCCTGACTCCCCCAGAGGGAGTAGGTGATGGGCGGGGGTGCCTGGGGTGAGTGGCACGTTATGGCCACCCTGCGGCCTCTGGGGAAAACCTCCAGGACTTTGTAGGCAATGAAGGTCTCAGGGGTGACTTCTGGCAGGTGAAAGGGTCCAAGGCGGAAGAAGGAAACCAATATTGATCAAGCACCTTAAGAAAATGCCGGTTTTGCGGTTCCTCAAAAAGTTAAAAAATTATCATATGACCTAGCAAATCCCACTTCTAGATATGTACCAAAAGAATGGAAAACAGGGACTGTAATGGCTACGTGTGCGCCCAGGCTCACAGCAGCACTATTCACGCTAGCCAGCAGGTGGAAGTAGCCCATGCGTCCGTCCGTGGATGAATGGATAAGTCAACCCTGGCCTGGCCACATGATGGAATAATCCTCACCCATAAAAAGCAATGAAGTTCTGATCCATGCTATAGCATGGACGAGCCTTAGAAACATCACGTCGAGGGAGGTAAGTCAGACACAGAAGGTGAACTATCTTCGATTCCATTCACATGAAACGTCCCGAATAGGAAAATCCCGAAACAGAAAGCAGATTGCCGGTTGACAGGGGCTGGGGGAGGGGCAGATGGGGAGTGACTGCTTGTGGGTCGGGGCTTTCATTTTGGGGTGATGGAAATGTTTTGGAACTAGATAGGGTGATGGTTGCACAACACTGTGAATGCACTAAACGCTACTGAATCGTCACTTTAAAATGGTTAATTTTGTGTTATGTGAATTTCACCCCAATTTTGAAAAGGAAGGAAGGAAGGAAGGCAAGAAGGAAGGCAGGAAGGGAGGCAGGCCTCCTGGATAAAAGTCTGTCTCTGGGGTTTAGATTCTTTTTGCCCAGAATATTTTCCTACAAAAATAAAATGAAATTAGGACATGAGTAGGAAGCACGGAGAAGTTTGGGACACAGGTCAGGAGAGCCGACACTGAATTCAACTTCTAGATTCAATGAGCTGGTCGACTGTAAGTGGCAGGGGAGAGGTGCTGGAGTCCTTCTTGCACATCACCATATGCAAGAAGGTGGCCCAAGGCAGGAGACCAGAAATCTACTGTTTGTTGGCTGAACAACTCCCTCCCACGAGAAGGCAGTTACTTGGTTGCACGCTGAACTGGTATCAGAGGCCTCCTCTCAGTGCCAGACCCAGCAGGGGACCTGGGATGCAGGGGAGCTGGCCAGGCCCCGGAGAGGTCAACATCTGGTTTAAAGGGACAGTCAGAAGGAGAGGGTAGAGGGTAGGACCCAGATCAACAGGGTTGAGCTGAGCCAGAGAGAAAGAGGCCACTTGGGAAAGCAGGATTTCCAGAGAGCAGGGAGGCCCTCACAGGAGACTGGATGCTTCCAGCACCTGGGGGATGCAGGACCAGATGCTGGAGCACCTGGGGGACGCAGGGCCGGACCCACTCTCCAGCAGCACCCTGCATTCTTCCATCAACACTGCCTCTCTGCTTGGAAGTAACTAACTGCTCTGTTTTGCAGATGGATCCTGGAGTTGATTTGATGCAGAAGATGTTTCTAAGAGCTTCTCTTGCAGCCCATACTGAATTCTTCCAGACAGAGGTTGGGTGGAAACAAAGCTGCCCCTCAAGGGGGTTTGGGAGGGAGGCTGCATTGTGGGCAACATTCTGTGCCTGTTCAAGGAGAGTGTGTAGGGGCAGCGCTTGGGGGGCGTAGAGGAAAGGGTTGATGAAATCGAAATATCATGTGCCTCATGCATCACCCTTGCCCTGCTGGGTGGGCACACTGGCTCTGGAAACCACACTGCCATCAGAAAACTGCTCACGGAGCAGAGAACTGGAACCAACTAGAAAGTGCTTCCTTCAGAGACATTTCCTAGGAATCCTAAAGGTTCTGACCACTAAGCATATTTCTTTTTAGACCAGTGGTTCTTGGCCAGGGGTGGTTTTGGTTTTGCTTCCAAGGGACCTTTGTGTCTGGAAGCATTTTTGGTTGCCATGAATGGGGGGTGCTCCTGGTATCTAGTAGGTAGAGGCCAGGGATGTCACTAAAATATCCAATAACGCACAGGACAGCCCCATAACGGAATCGTCCAGTTCCGATGTCAAAAGTGTCGAGGTTGAGAAACCATGGTCTTGACAACCACCAGCAGCCTTCCAGAATCAGATTTCTAGCCCTGCCCAGGGCTGCACACACACCAACAGATGTTTTCTCATCTGTTCCTCTTTCTCAACGGCATGAGAACCCCCATAGTTTAGTACTTTTTTTTTTTTTCCAAACAAGCTTTCACACAAAGTCTTGGATTTGAAGTAAGTAAAGCCCTACGGAGCGTCCAGTGTGGTCTCTGGGGCACCATTTTGCACACTGCCACCGGTAATTTTGTGGATGCAACCTGGGGCCAAAGGGCCAGCTCCTCACTGCCCAGATGCTCTTGGGGCCCGAATCTCCCTCCACAGGGGAAATGGGGGCTCAGGGTGTTCAGTGTGATGACACTTTTCTTCACTCCCTTCATGGAGGGAAATGACTAATAAAAGTTAAAAGAAAAAGCTGGGTTGCTTTGGTTTCCATTTTGAGGGCCAATAATAGAAGCTTGATTTACATAAACTCACAGACCAGAGTCACTTCTGACTGCACTAGGCCACAGGGCATTCACTTTATATTCTAACAAGACTGGTGTGGTCTTTGTTGATCGTTTAGTTTATGCATTTAACCCAGCAATAATGAGAGGGCTGGCATTCAATTAAAAATTCATCATGTGCATTAGAGCATTGGAGGATGGGACAGCACACTCAATGTGATGAAGAGACAGGCCCACGCTCAGACTGGAAGCTGAGCCAAGCTGGGCTGGGCTGAGTGGGTGGCCGCGCAGAGCCTCCTTCTGTTGCTAAGGAGAGAAGGAAGCCCCTTGGGGTGAATGCGGGGACCTTGGAGCTGCTGCCCCAAGGCTCAGAGGCCCTTCAGGATCGCCCCTGCCTGTCTCCAGGCTTGTGTCTGTGATAACCAGAGGCTTAGAGATCTGAGTCCCAACCCTAGAGATCCAATGTATTAGACCTAAGGGGGAGGGGGGGTTGTTCCGGGATCTGATTTTGAACAAGCAGCCCACGTGTTGAGGGTTGAATTATGGCTTCCAAAAAAGATATGGTCAAGCCCTATCGCCCGGGTCCTGTGAATGGGGCCTTATTTGGAAATAGGGTCTTTACAGATGCACTCCGGGGATCCATGGTGGATTAGGGTGGCCCTACTAAGAGAAGAGACAGAGACGCACACACACGCAGGGAGAGGCCACATGAAGAGGCAGGCAGAGGTTGGAGGGATGCTGTCACCAGCCATGAACTCCAAGGACTGCCAGGAGCCACCGGAAGCCAGGAGAGAGGAGGCCTGGGTCAGCTTCTCCCTGCCGACACCCCCATCTCTGACCTCTAGCCTCCAGAACTAGGAGAGAATGACTTGTTGTTATTTTAAACCCCCCAGTGTGTGGTAATTCCTTACGGCAGTCCCAGGAAGTTACGACAGCAGCCCCTCCAAGGGGTTCTTCTGAACATCGCTGAGAAACTCCACACAGGTTTTAGGAATACATGGAGGACAATCCGTCAAGGTTCCTTGGCTCGCTCTCAGGGGGACGATCTAGTTTGAAACCGTGCTTCATCCAGATATCCCCCCTCTGAGTGAGAACACTGTTGTGCGTTCATGGCAGCCCCACAGGATGCCCCAGGCCCCCAGGTCATCCTCCCTGCCCTGCCCCACGTCTTAGGAGGCTCTGCACATCCACCATCACCCCACCACCTCCCCAACCTTCCCGACCCTGGCATCCTCCCGCGGAGCCCTCAGGAATGTAGGTTCAGTCGGCACTCCGACACCTCACCGACGCCTACGGGAACCAGCCTCCCCCGCACCCAGGGCAGGGCCTACCCCGCGGTTGTCTCAGATGATGGGGTCCCCACAGCCTCCCCAGCACTGACCTGGGAGGAGAGGGGTGGATATCCTCTTGGCATTTCTGGACTATTCTCCCTCCTCACTCCCTAAACACCAGGCTTGAACCTCATGTCTTCAGACGTATTCTACCCTGCTCCCCCGGGTTAGTTACCTAGAAACACGCATCATTCCTTGAAGATTCCTGCCCCCCGTTCCTACCACTCTCAATACCACACCGGCCACAATGCCTGGGGATTTCAAAATACATAGAGATCGTCTTTCCAACACCCTGGCTCTTCAGTTCCTCAACTTCCCATCTCTTGTGCCCTACTTCTTGCCCCCACGGGAGTGTTTAGCTGCATAAGATTCCATGGTAAGGCTGCACTTTATTTGGTCAATCCTTCGAGTTGCTCAGGCCAAAAACTTTGGGATCATCTTCTCTGGCTCTGTCTTTCCCATCCCATCCTCCCAGCACGCGCTGCTGGCCTGACCTTCAGGATATATCTTGATCACTTCTCCCGGGGGCTCTGGCTATCACCCAATCTCTCCTCTGGATCCCAGGAACAGCCTGATGGCTCCCTGGGATTCTACCCATGGTCCCCATCCCGTCTCTTCTCAACACAGCAGCCTTGAAGGGCAAACCAGACCTTGGCTTCCATGAAAACCCCACCCCCTGTAGCGATGTCCACTGAGCACTCCCTACTCAACCCTCCTCCCCATCGAGCTCTCCCCTCCCCACTGCTTCCTGCAGTCAGCACTCAGGCCTCCCAGGCTTTACTGGCTCCTTTGTGTCCCCGCTTGGGTGTCCCCTTCTCCCAATGACAATCTCCCAGTGACAATCTCCCAATACATGCTGACCCTCCCCATCCCCCCGTGCTCCCTTCCACTCCTCCCTGCTTGCTTCTCTCTAGGACTTACTGGGTTCCAACACACTGTGGAAGGCGCTTATTGTCCCTATCATCTGTCATCTGTCTCCCCACCCCCGCGGCCCCGCTGGAATGTAAGCTATGGGAAGGTGGGGATCTTTGTTTTTTTCTGCACCCTGTGGACCCATCTTGGGGCCTAGAACAGTGCCAGGCACCAAACAGGTGCTCCTACAGTCTCTGTTGAACGAATGAATGATTTCCCAGCTGGCCTCTCCGGAGTTTAGTTAGCAAGGCTTGTTGGGCAAGAGTCTGAGCAGAAGTCAGGGGCGGAGGGGGGCCCACCAGCCCTGGCCAGGTACTTCCCGAAACGGGGACGCAAATGTCTAACGCCTCCAGCCGCTCCCTTTTTAGCAGAAACACCAGGACTGACGTGTTTGTTTTTAAAGCAAATGAGGAAATGATAATTGCTTGTGCCGCATTCAAGCGAGACCCACCCTTCAGTGGAATAGAGACAGATGCCAGCTCTGTGACCCGGTGGCCCCGGCGAGGTGATGGTGGAGACAAGTCAGGGGGGAACACCACCCCCCAGCCTGGTGGAGAGGAGGAGGTAACCCACCACCCTGACCTTAAGGGTCACAGGGCTAGAAATGGGGGTGGGGGTGTGGTAGGGGGAGAGCTGGAGAAGGCGGGGAGGAGGCAGGCATGGAGGAGGGACCAGGAGCGTCCCCTCCCCCTGGCTCTGTACCACCCCCTGGTGGAGAAGGGGCCCCGCGCCCTCCAGCTGCCTCTGAGAGTAAGCCAGACTCCGTTTGCAGGACCTCTGGGGAAGCCTGGACTTCCTTGGCCCCAGTGCCCCGCCGGGTGCCCCCAGCCCTCACTGGAATCACACCCACCCGGCAGATCTGCTCCAGATCGGGCACCCGGGGTAGATTGACTGGGATGTACCTGCCCAGGGACACGCTCTCGGCTCCCCTTCCTCCCCCCACCGGAGCCCAGCTGGAAGCCAGCTCTCTCCTTGCCCCAAGTCCCCTGGAGGTCCCCCACTGGCCTGCCCACCTGCTCCTCTCCATGCCCGCCAGGGCCCTGCAGGGGTTGAGGCCAATTCCAGAATTGTCCATCTGTCCACCACCAGGCACACCCTCAGCAACCTCCGCCAGCCACGGCACCCCCCACGGCACCCCCCACGGCACCCCCCGTCTCCCTCCAGCGTGCTGGGCTACTCACCTACCTCCTGCTGCGCAGAGAAGCCGCTGGTGCCTGGAAGTGGGGGGGAGGTTGTGAAGGGAGTAAGCAGGGAGCCCAGGGTGGAGGGGAGGCCGGAGACCACCCAGAGAGCCTCCTGCCAAGGACAGAAGGGAGGCCTAGGACTCAACAAGTGTCTCTGCTCGCAGAAGCTCTTTTGAGGCCACAACATTCAGCATCATCAGCCGTTTTGTGGATGAATAAATAGTGGGCCCAGCACAGTGAAGCAATCACCGGGCCACATTGTGCAATAAGGGGCTGGTCTCAAGCCCACATCTCTCCCTCTCTGTCCTCGTGCTTCTGGAAGTGTCTGTGCCTCCAGGTCCCTCTCCTATGCTCCCTGGCATCCCTGCACCCTCAGCCTGCTTCCCCAAGGCCCTGGCGGTGGTCCCTCCTGCCCCCGACGATGTCCCCATTAGCTCACCCAGCATGGCCAAGCAGAACAGCAGAAGGAGACTCATGCCTCTGCTGGGGTAAGGGCCCTCTGCTCAGGCTTGCAAGAGCTCCCTCAGCAGGGCCACCTCCACTCTGGGGCCCCTGGGATGCTCCTAGGGTGGGTGCCTGCAGCAGGGAGATAACCCGGAGGCCACGGCGCCCCATGGCCTCGGCAACCAGGGCTGGGCTCAGAACAGCTAGGCCCCCACACCCTCTGGGGGGATTAGGAGGCCCCTGGGCCTTGGAGCCAAACCAGGGCTTACGCTCAGCCACCACTGCTGAGCTGTACTGGGTTTGTTTGGGAGGAAGATGCCAGCGTCCTAACCCCTGGAATATGTATGTTACCTGGCAAGGGAGTGTTAAGGTTGCTGATCTTCTGATTTTGAGATAGGATCCTTATTCTGGACTATTGGGATGGGCCTGTTATCACAAGGGTCCTCCGCAACCCCCTAGGGGAGTCTGACATACACGCAGGAGACCTGCGGGGCTGGACCTGTTAGAGAAGCAGGCAGGAGAGGCCACCTCTGCCCATCTCACACTGGTTCATTAGTGACCACCTATTGGGCACCTGCTGGGTGGCTGGACTGGGCTCGGCCCCCAAATTAAAGCTCAGACCAGATGAGGCCCCTGGTCACCCCAGGAGCCTGATGCAGGGGGGAAGCTCAGAGAGGGGAGGGGTTTTTCCTCATGCCCATGGATAGGGGTCATTCCCCAGGATCTGAACCCAATTCCAGCTAGAGCAGAAGGAGGCCAGCCCACATCACGTATGGTGGGATGGCCTTTTCAGCAGTCTCCAGCAGAGCTCACTGGATCTGGGGAGAAGAAAGGGTGGAGGGAGCCAGGAAGCTCTGAGAACACTAAGGCCAGACCTGGGCGGGACCCCTCAGGGCTGGGGGCTCAGGGCAGCCTGGAGCCCAGAGAGAATGGAGGGAGCTGGTGAGGTGTGGGCCAGGACCCAGCCAGCCCCACAGCTGACCCCTGGCACCTGCCTGCCCCAGGCAGCTGGGCTCCTCCCAAGCCAAGCCCAGGGCTCCTGGACAGGTTCACTTAGCTTGTGCAGAAAACGCCCATTTGGGCTGCCTTCCTCAGGGAAGATGGCCCACCCCCAGGGATCCATTTGCTTCCATTGGGGGCTGTTCTCTCCTGCAGAGCTCCACAGGTGGACTACACACCCACCCCTTGCACAGCCCAGGAATGAGCACCTGACCCAAGGAAGGCACAAACAGCCTTGCCCTCGGGTACCCTTGGCCCTCCTCAGGGAAAGCCGCGGAGGCCCGAGAGGTCTGGGCATGGTGGGAAGCTGGTCTAGCAGATGACCTGCCCACCTGGGAGCAGTAGCAGGGATGATAGGGAGCGGGGAGTGGGGCAGCTGGAGCCTGGGGGCTGATGTCCCAGAGCTCACCTGGGGACTAGATTCGTCAGTTGCCTTGGTGGTCCTCCGTCTGCCCAGCAGGCAAGAATCAGCATCTGTCACTTGCCACCCTGAGTCCTGACTCACGACCTGGGGGTGTGCCCTATGGACCCACCTGCCTCTGTGCATGTGGGGAGCGAGCATTCTCTCTTAGTTTCGTAGACAAATTCTCTTCCAAACAGTCTGTCCTCGCTCTGCTGAAGTGGTTGGGGGAAGGAACTGAAGGAACTGAGGATGGAAGAGGGACAGAGGAATCGTCTAGCCTGCTGCCAATCCGTCTCCAAACACTTGTGGTTTTTTCCCTCCATGTTGTGCTCAGGGGATGAAGTTTGAGCTCAGGCAGCTCCTGAGAAGCCTCCTCCTTCCATCAGTGTATTTGGGGAGCAGGTCAGAGGAGAGCGTGGTGGGCCGACTCGAGAGACATTTCCCCTAGGCTTTCATGGGGGATGCCCGCCCCAGCGCCCACCTGTGTGCCATCAGACTGGAGTGTTTGCAGAGGAGGCTGGTTCTCCTCTGCATGTGGGACAGGACTCATGAGGACCCAGGTCACCTAGATTGTATGAAGTTGGGACCATAAGAAAGCCTCAGTGCCTCAAGGCACGTGTCAGGACACTTGATAAGTAATTGCTCATTTAATCCTCACAGCCACTCAGAGGAGGGTGGTGTCAGCCCCACGTTTCAGCCAAGCAAACAGGCCCAGAGTTTGATTTCCCCAAGCCTCCCCAAGCTTGTCTTCTCCCGGTGTTGCACTTGGCTGGTTCTCAGTGAATGTCTGCCGAAGGCATGAGAAGGTGACCGGAAAAGGGCCTCGGTGTCCGGCGCAGCCTTCTGCTGCTTGGGCACCAGCGGCAGGGCCCCTGGGGGCTCATTACAAGACAGCGCTGGGCCTCACGCTTACAGTTTCTGTGTCAGGAGCCCCGGGGGGTGGGGGCCGCTGAGAACCTGCATTCCTGCCAAGCTGCCTGCTGATGCCACCGCTGCAGGTCGGGGCCACACGTTGGCCCTAAGCCGCTTGCTAACAATATGTGTCACTTTCACCGGGGACGGGCCGGTGGCCCTCGGCTGATTGAGCCCATGCACTTGTTGACAGACTGACAGGTCATGTGACACTGGGTGAGTGAGAGAGGACAGCCACAGTGGGGACGGGACCAGCCAAGCCTTCAAGGCCCACGTGAAGGCCTGAGGGCTCGAGGCCCAGCTGCTCCCAGGCTGGGAATCCTGCCAGGCGCCAGGCCCCTGGTGGAAGGAGAGGCTTTGTGAGCATGTCGTGGGGTTCCTCCTGGCCTCCCTCCCGACAGTTCTTTAGGCCAGCGTTCTCAGCCCTGGCTGCCGGGGAGAGTCACCTGGCAGCTTTAGAGAGTCCCGATGCCTGGCTGCTGGCTGCACCCGGGCCGAGCCCGTCAGCAGCCTTGGCACAGGGCCAGTCCTCTAAGGCTGAGAGCCACTGCAGAGGCGGGGGCCCCGAGGCCCTGGGCTGCGTCCCCGCCCGCTGGCTCCACCCCCTTCCCAGGCCGACACTTGGTGTGTGTCTCAGTGCAGGTCCGTACATGCCCAGCAGCCTCCCGGGGCGCCTTCTTACCCACCACTCTTAAAGGCTGGCTGAACATGGCGGCGGGGGCGAGGGTGCCCAGGGGAGGGCTGGCGACAGGCCTGCGGAAGGTGTGGCCAAGGGGCCTCTGACCCGGGTTCCTGAGGGGGCCCACTTTGTTGATGTGGGGTCCTGGGCTGGAACGGACCGTGAGGCATCCTGCCAGGGAGAGGCTGGCCCTGGACCCTCTGTTCCTCGGACTCAAGGAAGCCCTGGAAGGTCCCGGGTCAGGGTCAGGAACGTGCCGTGCTGGAGCCGAGTTCAAGTGTCAGCTCTGTTGCTAGCCGACTCAAGCACTGCTTGCGGGGCTCACTGGTCTCACAGTGGAGAAGGGGCAGCAGGAGGCTGTGGGGCCGCCTGGTGCCCTCAGAGCACAGCAAGCCCCCAGCGCAGGTTTGCTCAACTGTGGCCAGGCCTTGTCCTTCCCGCAGATGTGGCAGCGGCGCTCCCCACAGTGGGAGCACTTCTGAACGCCCCCGTGGATGTGTATTTATAAATTGCATTCAGGGGTTACTCTACTCATATATTATGCACATTATAAAACATTCAACAAAAACAGAAACTTTACAGGACTGAGGTAAAAATATAAATACAACTTCCCATATTTTCTTCCTGCTGCCCCTGGGCTCTACCTCGTCCTGCTGGAGGGCCCACTGAGAGCGACGGCCACCAGGGGGCAGGAGCTTGGGGCCCGGGGCACTCTGGTGCGGGGGAGGTAGATCGGGCCCTGGGGAGGCTCCAGGAGGAGGCCGGGGTGGGTGCTACAGCTCTGAGCCGCTGGGGAAGCGGAATCTAGGGGCGGGGACCGGGGCACCGCCTGGCCTGGCGGGATCCTCGAGACAAGGTCCCGGCCTGGGGGCCCTGGGGCCCGGGGAGCTGGGGCACGGGAATCCAGGGCAGAAGGACCGCGGGCGCGAAGCTCTGGAGTGAGGGGACTCGGGCCCCACAGAACCGCCGGAGCCCGGCTCCGGTAGCAGCCGCGACAGGTCCTCCACCAGGTGCCACTTCTCCTGGACTTGCTGTGGGGACGGGGTGGGGAGCGAGCGACCGGTTACGAGCGGCGCCTCCTCCCCAGAGCCGGCCGCAGCTCCGCGGTCCGCCGTTCCGGGTCCCCTGCCAGGCCCCCGCCCGAGGCCCCGCCCAGCACAAGCCGCGCCCCCAAACAGAGGCCACGCCCCACAACGAGACCACGCCCCGCCACGGTTCCGCCTCCAGTCGGCCCTCAGGTCCCGCCCCAGCTAAGCCAAAGACCACGCCCCTCCCTCAAGAGTCCCGCCCCCAGAATAGGCCACGCCCCGTCAGGGTTCCGCCCACGCCCGCCACCTAGAGCCGGAGTTCGAATGTCAGCTCTGCCGCTAGCTGATGCGGGTGATGCTCCCGCTGTAGCTTCCTATCAACTACAGACCGTGTCCCAAGCCTAAGGCCATACTCCCGTCACGTGGCTCCCAGCCTGAGGCCACACTGGGCGAGGTCTGGCCCCTCCCCAGCCCAGCGGACACTCACCCACACCAGCTGCTTCCGGAGCCCCTGGATGGCCCTCGCATTGGCCTGGGACTGGGAGACGCAAACCGTCAGGACAAGGCTTTGGACAGACAGGGATCCAAGGTCAGTCATCCCTGGATGGCAGGCACCTCCCCCTCCTTTCTCTCTCCCCACCTCAGTTTCTTAAAAATGCCTCCCGGGGTTCTTCTCTCTGCAGACCCCTTTATCTCTCCTCTCCTTGCTCCGCGGGCAGCCCCTCTCCTCCCCAGGACAGGTTTTCAGTGTGTCTGCAGGAGGCACTGTGTTTCCCCCTTGATCATATATAGTACCTACTTTACAGGAGACATGCTGAGGGCGCCACCCAGGGCTACCTGTCTTTGGGCCCATGCTCCGTCCTCTGGGACCCTGCCTCCTGCCTGTCCTTGTCTGGCCCCCATGAGATCCCATGAGACTGCCTGGGGGTGCCCATCGAAGGAAGGACCCCCTCCCAGGTGTGCCCTCCCTTGGCCCATGCTGCCCTGAGAGGCACCTGAGCAGGATGAGGAAGGGGAAGCTGAAGGCGTGGGAGCCGAGGTAGTGGAGGACGCGCTGGCCAGGGGGCGGGAGCCGGAGGGCCACCAGCTCTGGGACCACCTGCCAGGGGGCCGAGTAGTTGGTGAAGAGGCCACAGTCCCAGGAGGAGTGGATGCTGGGTAGAGACAGCCAGAACCGGGCTGGTATCAGGGCCCCGGGTGAGGAGCTCCCTGCCCACCAGCTGCAGGCGCCTCTGCGGCCCTCACCTGCTGACCACATAGCCCAGGGGTATGACGGCCAGGAGCAGGCCCAGGATGAGCACCAGCTGGAAGAAGAAGGTGGAGCTGGAGGCGCGGAATCGCCGAGGAGAGGCCTTGGAGTTCCTCATGAGGGTGTACTGGGGGCAAACGGCACATGGGGGTCGTTAGCCAGTTCGCAGATGCCAAGGAGCCCGAGGCCCAGGGAAGTGACACTGAGGGGGCGGGCAGAAGCAGGACGTGAGACCTGCCTGGCTGATGGGGACTCCACGCCCGTGAGCGCTCACCTTCTTGATGTAGAAGGTGAGGAAGATGAAGATGCTGTTGAGCAGGGGCAGCAGGGGGCAGTAGAAGAGGCCCATCCAGGTGATGGTCTGCCCCGCCACAATGTCCAGGACATTCTTGGGCACCAGGAATTCTTCCCGGTCCAGCCAGGCCCAGAACGGGCCCGAGAACCGCTCCACCAGCAGCCTGGGGGCGGGGAGTGTCCCGGCACCCACATCAGTCACGACCACTGACCACCCCACACTCACTCACACAGAGACACGTGGGAAGAACTGCTCACCCTTGGCCGTGGCCAGCGGCCACCCCCAGACAAGCCCCGTTCTCCCCACCGTGGGGGGGCCCCATGTCTCACCTCCTAGGCAGGCTGACAAAGAAGGCAAAGGCCACCGTGAGAAGGAAGTTGAAGATGCTCAGCTTGTACAGCTCTTCCCCAACCGCGTTCTCCCAGCACTGGAGCGGGGGGGGGGGGGGACCTGTCACCCCCAGTCCCCAGCCGCCCCTTACCCACCCACTGGGGGCCTCTGTGGTGTAGGAGCCTGGCCTGGACCTGATATGATTGCTAAGTTAGAACCCGGGCTTCCGGGGTGAGATCTGAGCAGGGAAACCCCACAGCGAGCGCATCATGTGCTGTGAACGGCGCCCCCTGGAGGTGTGCTGCTCTCGCGCAAAGGTGAGACTGGAGAGGGACAGGAGGGACAGGCTTTGATGGAGCCACCAGCCACCTGGTAATCACAGGCGTTGTAGCCGTAGGACACACAGCTGGTCTTGTTCATGCCAAGGCACAGCACAGTCTGGCCCAGAGAGAAGGAGAACATTCCCAGGCTGGCCAGCTTCAGCACGACGCACCTGGGGGGCAGGACAGTGTCAGGGGGAGGGGCTCAGGTGCGTGGGCGCATTCCACCCAGGTTACATGTGTGGCCGAGCTCTCTCTGAGATCATGTCTCTTCTGGGTCCAGCCCCCTCTAAATCCAGAGCCCAGCCTCCTTCCAACCTGCTCTGTCCGTGGCTATCTTTCCCAAAGTGTGTTCCCCAGAATCTTGGTCTCCAGATGATTCACGAGAGAAGGGTTCTGTTTTTTAAATCAGTTTGGCAAACACTGTGGAGTCCAGCTACCCTCCCCCGCCCACTCAGTTTGGAGTTTTGCAGGCACATATGGGCCTTTCATATTCTTATAGCAGGGGAGATCTTTCATCTCCTGCCTATGAACGCCCTAGCCCACTTACACCATCTCATGCGTCACACACACGAGCATCACCACTAAATAATGCAGCACTGGACCACACAGGTAGGATGGCTTACCCCCAAACCGTCACATGCCCATTATATCTAAGTGTGGACTTTCAGTGATGACAGGCAACAGAAGTCTGCCTGGGAACAGTGGGTCTTCTGTTGAGGGAGCCTGGGAGGCAAAGTGGTGGGAGGGCATTGATTTTTTAAATCTTTCATCCTTTGGAGCATTTTGAACTTTTTACCATGTGCATGTGTTACTACCTGCTCCCAAAATAAAGCTTCAAACCACAGTCAACCTTGCAGGAAAGCTGAATGGGCTCCAACAGCTTCTGCACTAGGGAAGCAGAAGGGAAAGCAGACAGCCAAGTGGGGGGGGGGGCGCGTGGCAGACAGAAAAGCAGAGCTGGGGTTCACGGGGGCGGGGGAGCTCAGAGAGGGGCTTCGGGTCCAAGGCAGGATCCCAGTCCTGAGAGGGGCAGAGCAGAGCTTGGGGCTGGAGGAGGGCTTGCACGTGAACACACATCCAGCAGGCATAGTGAGCTTGCCTTTGGCTGAGGCACTTGACCCCTAAGAGCCTCAGTTTCCTCATCTGTCAAATGGGGCTGAGGATGGTCCCCACTTCACAGGTCACGTGAAAGTTGTCAAGGGCTGTAAACCCTTGGGGCGTATGGGAGCTGGGTGCCTCCCATACTCCTGGTTTCCCTGTGTGCGGAGCTGGCTCCCAACCCCCTCTGGCTGTTTGGTCACTGGCCCCTCTGAATGGCTGGTGTATGGTGCGGGCTGCTGGCTGGCTTTGGATGGAAGGTACCGGAAAACCTTAGATGGAGGCTCCTGAGATGGTGTTTTCTGGAAGTTCCTGCATGCCCTCCCTTGCTCAGGCGCCCTGGTACCTGGTAATGGCCCAGATGGACAGCAGGACACAGCACCCTCCTTACCCGACCCTCCACACGCTGTCCCACCCGTCACCCCCAATGGTGGCACTCACCAGATGAGGGCGAGGTTGACCTCCGTGTTGGGAGGGTAGTTCTCCAGCTGGATGAGGAAAACAAAGAGCAGGGGCCCCAGAAAGTTGACCAGGGCGATGACCCCAGGGGGCAGGTACTGGAGCAGCACAAACAGGGACTCCTGTAGGGGAAAAGCAGGTAAGGGGGTACCCAGGGGCTGGAGGGCCCCCAGCAGCACCCCCATCCCCTATAGCCCCCTCAAGTGTCCCCCTGGTGCAGGCCTGCCATCAGGAAGCCCACGGACTATTCCAGAGGCAGCATGGCGGTTGGGGGATATCACAGGTAGAGGCGGTCTGGCCGGTCGTGACCTTAGGCAAATTGCGTCAACCTCTCTGAGCCTCAGCTTGCTCATCTGCCAAGTGGGACCATCCTGTCTCCTGCCAGAGTTCTGGCCAGGATTAAATGAATGCATGTCCATGGCCTGGCACCTCCTTGTTGTCCTGCGAGTACTTGGTGGCCCAGAAGATGGCACTGATGGCTCCAGCCACCAGGAGCCCGATGAGGACATTGACCCGCAGGTAGGTGAGCAGGTGGCAGGCCCTCTGGGTCCGGGTCTCCTGCTGCACCAGCAGGAGCCGACGCCTTTCCTCCAGCTCCACCTGTCACGGGGGTGGGGACGCAGACGGTCAGGGCCGGCCCTGGCCGGCAGGGTGCTGCGTGGAGGGGGGGTAGGGGGCGGTCAGGTCCAGGTCAGTGTTCGTGGGGAGACGGGCTGCCAGGATCCAGGCAAGGCTGGTGTGACCCTGGGGCAGGTGCACGCACGCTCCCAAACCACACCCACTCACACGCATGGTCACACACGCTCGTCCACGCAGCCACGTGCACACACCGGACCCTCGCACACACCTTGAACTCGTTGCTGATCTCATGCTTCTTGATGGTGGCTGCTTCCTGTCCCCGAATACAGAAGTCCCAGGAGGAGAACACTTTGACACTGACGGGCGACTTGTAGTCTTGGCCCAGAAACAGCCTCTGTGGCAGCCCCTTCACCATCCTGGAGGGAGCAGGAGGTTGGGGCCCATGGGGGAGGGGCCTCCGCCTTGGCTCCGGTCTGGGGTGGGAAGCCCCTGACGGCCCCGGGTGCAGGCTTGGGTCAGGAGTGGGGGTACAGGGGCGGTGTCCCTGAGCCCTGCAGCTGGGGACACACCGTCCAGGCCCTGAAACCACCGATGAGCCTGCCTGAACAGAGGCCAGGGCCCTCCTGCTACTTTGGGGGTGCCACGCCAAGGGAGGGGTGACCAGGCGCTCCGCTCTCACCGCTGCAGAATCCCAGAGAAGCAGAGCAGCAGGCAGGCCAGGGGGCTCAGGAGGTAGGCCAGGCGGATGCTGTACGCCGAGCTGCTCTCGGGCCCCGCCCGGTAGGCGCCATAGAAGAGGTAGGTGTTGGTGAAGGCCTGGGGATGTGGACGATGATAACCGGGTCATGCGGGCTGTGTGCTAAGTGCTTCCCATGTCTTCACTCTCTAACTCTCACAGAATCCTCATCAGGGAGGGAGGGAGAGCATCCCCATGTCACAGTCCCAGAGCAGTTAGCAACTTGCCCAAGGCCGCACAGCTTTGAGGAAGAGACAGGACTGGAATACAGGAGTTTGCATGGCAACCACTCAGTGGCTTCCAGAGATGAGGGTGGGGTGGTGCTTGCTTATCCCACAGGCCCCGACACTTTTCCCCTCTGTCCTTTGCACCTCCACCCCAGCTGGGTCCTGAGGGCCATGCACAGATGACCATGGCCCTGGGCTGTGCATACTGGCCTCAACCTCTCTCTGACCCCATCACTGTCCCCGCCAGCCCGTTTATGTAAAACTGTTCCCCTCGAAGCCAAAATGTCTTTGGAGGGATGGGGGTCCTCTGAGACTGCGGTCCCCTGGGGCCTGTTCTCCAGGTCCTCCAGCCCTCCTGGTGCAGAGCCAAGACGGAGCCCACTTACCCTGCCGGTTAAAACATTCCAAAGTTGATTGTGGAATCTGGGAACACCAGTCTGGGGCTGGAGGCTACCAGGGCACTGGAGGGCTGTCGGGAGGGAGAGGGGACCAGTAGGGAAGGGACCCCAAGGCATTGGTGGGGCTCTGTCCCTATCTACTCCATAGCACCCCCCCCATCCTGGGGCGGTCTGAGCAGGGCCCTGAAGAGGTGTCAGGCATGCACAAGGCACGGTCAGGGAGAGTACCCGGGGTGGACCCAAGCAGGACGATGCCCAGGATTGGGACACAGAGGGTCAGGGCTGTCCCAACATTCTGAGCCCTGGACCAGCCCCTCAGGGTCCTCAGGGTGCAGGTGGGCGCTCCAGGACTTTATTCCCTTGGTGGGCTGGGCACTCACTGAAGTTAAGGGAGGGGCCTGTGTCGGGGGGGCGGAGCCAGACCAGGGGCAGCAGGACGAAGCCGGCAGTGAGAAGCAGGGTGAGAAGGTTGAGCAGCAGCAGGAAGCGAAGGAAGGTGAAGTAGGACTGGATTCCGGTGCCAAAGAGGCCTATGACGAGAGCAGCAGGTCCTTCAGAGCCGCACCAAGCCAGGCGCGCAGCTGAGAATCCGAGGGCGACCAACCTAGCAGGGTGGGGGTGACCAGGCCTGCCTGGACCTCGGATGAACGGCCGAGTCCTGGAGGCTCCCCTAGAAGTACCTCTGAGAGCCACCAGGGGGTGCTGTCATCTGCCTAGTTTTGCGCCCCGGCTCTGGGCCAAAGGGGGGCGTGAAAGGATGGGGGGCGTTGTTTGGTGGTGGGGGGGTTGTTTGGTGGGGGCGGAAGGGACAATGGCAAGCGGGATGGTGGCCTCGGGTTTCTAAACCGGACATTGAGACTCCAGAGAGGGGAGGGGGGACGTGGGGGTGCGGGTCCTACCCCCGATCTCGTAGAGAGCCCCTTCCCAGAGCCCAAAGCCCCGGGCCAGCCGCTGCGCCGCCTCCCCTAGGCGCCGTCCCGCAGTCTGCCGCCTGCTCCGCCATCGCTGCCCACAAGAGGTCTTCACCCCCTCGGGCTCCCGCAGCTGCCTGGGATGGGGTGGTGACGGGGGCGGCCTTGAGTCACCCACTGTGCCCACCAGGCCAGGCAGAGCAATGCCAAGGGCCAGAGGAGCCTTCCCACTGCGGGTGACTTCCACCCGCATCCAACAGGTGCATCCTGTCGGTGCTCCACCCACCCCCACCATCTGGCCCCCACCGTGTCCCGCCCTGGGGAACCCACCGGATGAGGCGCTTGTCCACCATGGCATAGGGCAGCTCCCGCACCAGGGCCTGGGAGGACCACAGCCGCTCCATCTCCTGCTCCCATAGCTCCTCGACCCCTGGCTCAGGTTCTGGCTCCACGAGGGCCTGGCCGGACTGCACTGACCACTGCCTCAGCATCTCTGCCATGGGGTTGGGGTTGGGGGCGCTGGGCTACAATCCCCCACCTCCTAGAAGGGACGTGGGGTGCCTGCTGGGTGAGCTTCAGGCTCTTGGCCCTGGCACAGCCAGAGATGAAGAGAGAGAATTCAGTTGGAGCAGATCTGGACTGGGTCCCTGTCCACATCTCAAAGCAACACACTGCCAGAGGCCTCAGTTTCCCTGTTTGTCAATGGGGAGAAAGGTCCAAAGGGCATGGAAAGATGGGACTGTCCCAGACAAAGACAAAGCCAGGTGTGGCCACAGATAAGTGCGATGGGGTCCAAAGCTGCTGCACCCCAGTCACACCTGCTGCCTGTGGCCAAGGCCTTCGGGGTCACCCCTCGGCAAGACAATTCCAGCTCTTCTCCCTGTGCTACTTCTCCCAGTGGGAACAGGCCCCTGTCCCAAACCCTGACAGTTTCTAGAATCCATATCCTGCGGGATTTGGATGTGCTGGGACCCCCTTGCGCCTGCTACCTGGGGTCCAGCCTCCAGGACTGGGTCTGCCCCGCCCCCCGGGGAACCGCAGATGAGGAGGCGTGGCTACAGCCCCCAGACTTGGGGAGGGGACCCTAGCGCGGCGGCCATAACCCCCATCCCTCAGCAGCCCCACCCCCTCGGTTCTCTCTTTCACCCCCTCGTGCTCTGCCTCCTCCCCCCACTCTGCACCCAGCTCACCTGGGGACAAGGGACCAAGTCCCCGGAGGAGCCCCCTCGTTGGACCGGCTCCCGCCACGCCGGGCGGGACTGTGAGGGAGCCGGGGGAGGGGTCACATGACAGGAACCCCAGCTCTCCCGCCATCTCCTCCCCCCTGCACTTCTCGCCCCCACCTCGACAGCTTCCTTCGCTTTCACTGGGGCCCCCACTTCCTGCGGCGCTCGGGGCAGGCAGGCAGGTGGGGCCCACGGGGTCGGGGTCGGCCGGGGGTAGGAGGTGGGGGTGGGGGGTGTCCCGCCCGTCCCTCCCCGCCGCTCCTGCGTGCTCGCCCCGGCCGGTCCCTTTACGCCTGGGGAGCCCGAGCTGGGGCCTGGCCGCTTATCTGCCCGAGACAGATTGTCCTCGGGGGAGAGCGAGATAGTGACAGAATGGGTGGGCCCCATCACTTCGGGCTGCTCAGTTTCCAGAAGCCTTTGGCCTTAATCCTCAACTTCCCGCCTGGGTCACTGGCACTTCAGGGCCTTAGAGCCTGGCCTACAGTGAGGGCTCAGGAATCCTTGCCATTCGTTCCTGCTAGGCAAGATGTCTCAGAGCCATCTTGGCCGTTTCTCTCTCCTGGGATCCCCTGTCCTCCTTGCTCCCTCTCCACCTCCTTCAGGGCCCGGTCCATCCAGCTGAGTTCTGGTAGCTTCTCTGCATCCCTGCCTGGATCCCCTCATTTTCCAAGCCCCTCCTCTATGCCAGGCTGCAAGCTGGGTGCTGCTGCCCAACACACAGTGGGCTCAGAGAGTGGGGGCAGGGTGAACAGACCAGCAAAAGAATATGTCAACCGGAAGTGGCAAGGGCTCCAACAGGGTTCAATCCAGGAAGGCTTCCCACAGGAGGTGACCTGCAAGTTGGGCCAGGGTCATGCGAGTACCACGTGGCTGGAGCAGGGTGTGCAGGGAGGGGCGTCAGTGTGGGGAGAGGCAAGGGCTGGGCAGGCCCCGTCTTCATGCGGAGGTGCCTTGTGCCAAGATCCAGCCCGAAGTAACCCATCTGAGGACCCCACTGACAGCTGCAAAAAGAGCCCCAACGCTGACCCCTCCAACTTTGTCCAACTTCAGGTCTGCAGACCCCTTTACCACTTGCATGACATCTTTTCATTTGGGAATCCTGGCTTTGCCCACCTGTTCTCCCCTCCAGGAGGGCTCTCTCCTTCCTTTCTGCCCTCCACCCTGCCTGCCTCTCAAGGCTTCCCCCCACCTGGACGGTCCCCCCCACCACTGTCCAAATCCCGCCCATTCTCATTCCAATCCCTGGGAGCCTCCCCTCTGACCTGCCAGACTTTCTCAAAGTCAGGTTTCTCGTCGAGCTCCGGGGTGGACCAGACTCACGCCCTGGCAGAGGACACCCTAAGGGGCTGATGAACGTCACCACCTGTTTGCTCATCTGTGAAGCAGGGAGTAGGTGTCCCCCTCCCTGGCTTATGGGAGTAACTAAGAAACCAGCAGAGGGGACAGTCACAGTGTCAGGCTTTCCTGGGGCTTGCCCCTCCTCCCCACCTAGCACACAGGAAGTGCGCCAGAACTGTGGTCTGAGTGGTGACAGAAACCACGCCCGGACCAGAGGGGGGTGATAACCCGGGTCCTGAGCCTGCTTGGGAAGTCGTTCGTCAGCAGGAGGTTGTGTGGAGGAAAGGGTTACCCAATCCAGTGTCGAAAGGCGCTGTATCAGTGGGGCTTTGCAGCAGCGGGTTATTTTGATAATTGCCCTGGGAAATGGGCGGGTGGGGAATTATTGTCCCCATTTGAAACTTGGGGAAACTGAGTCCCACTGACACACTGGACTCAGACTGAGACTGGAGTAGACCCAGACGCTCGGCCGCCCGCACCCAGCTCAGACGGCGGGGTGAGGTGGCGACGGGGTCGGAAGTCGGCAGGAAGAGGGCACGGTCGCCCGAGGGCGCGGGGCGCGCCGGGTCACGTGACGCCGGAGGCCCGCCACCACGTGGGCGGGGGCTGGGCGGCGCAGCTCCCTCGGGCCCCGTCAGTCCCGCGGCGGTCCCAGGTCGCCCCCTGGGCCCTCGCCCCGTCACTCCCTCCCCCTGACCCCGCGCCCCTGCCCCCAGGTGGTGGAGCCCGGACCGCGGTTCCGGGGACAGGTGAGCGGCTGGCGGGCGCGCAGGGCCCCTCCTCCCCCGCGCCCCAGGTAAGCGGCGGGGATCGGGGTGCCGGTCCGGGCGGAGCCGCGGCCCTGGGCTTGGGGGCGGTGCCCGGGTCCCCCCAGCCCAGCCGCTTCCCCTGCGGCGGCCGCCTCACCCGCTCCCCGTTCCCTGGGGCCCCCGGGGCCACGGGGCGGGGAGTTCCCGCGCCAAAGGCCTGACGCCTCCCGGCCGGCCGCCCAGCGGAGAGGGCAGTGGTGACGCCCCGGGGGCCGGCCGGGTCGCGCGGGCCGGTACCACTGGCCCGCGGCGGGGGAGCGGGAGGCTGGCGCGGAGAGGGGTCGAGGGGCGCCCGGACTTGCTGCCGCCCCTGGGCTCCGCGGCTGGGCTGCGGCCCTTCCCGGGCAGCTGCGGCTCCCAGAGGACTCGCTGCCGGCCGGGGTGGGGTTCCTGGAGACGCGCCCCACCCTGCCCCTCCCCACCTGGCTCGGGGCTCAGGAATGGTGTGCCCCGGAAACTCTGCCGGACCTGCCCCGGCCTGGGGTCGGCTGTCCGGGCGCTGGGTGTCAGCTGGGCAGAAGTCGTAGGCTGCCTGGGTGAGCCCAGGTGAGCCCCTACCCCTAGGCAGGCTGCCGGATTCCAAGCCTCTGAACAGCTCCCACCTCCCCACTACCTCCCCCCGCCCCCCAAAGGGGTGTGTGGGAGAGGCTTGAGGGTCTGCGGAGGAAGGGATTCTAGCTCTAGGGACAGGATTGGGGGGCACATCATCAGCTTCACCTCCAGCTGTTTTCCCCATTCAGCCGACCCATCATCTCTCTGCTGGTCCCCCCTTCCCCCCGCCCCTGCTGGAGGGAGGGGAAGGGGCTTGGATGGTGTGGGGCCTGGGTTCAGAGACTGGACGTCCTGCATGCCCCTAAGTGACGACACTGGGCATCCTGGCCTTGCCCCAGGAGGCCCCCTTGAGCAGAGCCAACTTTTCTGAATGCTGAGATCCCCCCGGGGGGACAACAGGGTGGAGGAAGACGGAAGACAGGGCAGACGCAGGGCTGGGCCCTGGGCCACTCCCACAGGGTGAAGAGCCCAGACAAGGCTGCCCTGGTTCCAGTTGTCCCAGGCGATGGCAGAGCCCTCTGCCTGGACAAAGGCTGCACAAAGGCGGCCTGTTTAACGCCCAGGCTCCCTTCCCCCAGCCAGCTGCCCTGGCCCGCCCCTGGGGTGATGGAATGTAGGGGAGTTGGTCTCCTGAGAACTGGTGACCTTGCAGCGCCCCAGCCCAGCCCAGTGTGGAGGGCAGTGATCCCTGTTTGGGGAGGTGAGGGCCAGCAGCATTGGGTGGGGGCGCGCTGGAGGAGCCCCCCCACGTGGGGGGGGGCTAGCCGTGGGAGGGGCTTCCTGTGAGAGGAAGTGCTCTGGGGTTACAGGGCCGGCACAGGAAGGTCTGGGAGCTGCCCTGAACTTTTTCACCAGGAGGGCGGTGGATACCTGGGGCTGTGCCCACAGACACCCACCCCCTTCCCCCTTCCCAGGGACTGACGCCATAGAGGAAACCGATGGGGACTGCTCAGAACCCCCCTCTTCCTTCCGCTCTCCCTCAAGCAGTGGAAGGGACTCCCCCTCGGTCCATTCTGGCATGAGGCTTATTTGGGGTCACTAACCTGATCACGTGTTTGGCAGTGGATGGGGGCAGGCAGGGGCTCAGGCGGCCTAGGCAGTGGGCACCTCCCACGGCCCCCAGGGAGTGGGTAGTCTGGCGGGGCACCAGGCACTGAGGGCCAGCCTTGGTGCACCACTCCCTGTCTCATCAGATGGGCAGCGGGAGGCCTCCGAGGCTGCGCCGGGGCTCTGAGCTGCTCTAGGTTTGCAGACCGGCTGGGCGTGGGTCACAGACATGGCCCAGCCGCTGAACTTTGTCCTCAGTGTTCCCGAGACCCCAGAGGACCACAGGTAAGTGCGCTGGGGCTGGGGGGGCCGGAGGGCAGAGACGTTCCCCTCCCCCCCCGCCCCCTTCCTGGGAGAGGCCACCTGGCCCAGGGCCTATGGAAGGGGTCCCTGCTGGGGCAGGGCTGGGTCCTCCGAATCCTGAGCTCCCGCCCCCCTCTCATCCCAGCAGCCAGGAGCCCAGCCCCTATGATGAGAGCGAAGTCCATGACTCCTTCCACCAGCTCATCCAGGAGCAGAGCCAGTGGGTGGCTGAGGAGGGGCTGGAGCTGCAGCAGAGGGAGCCGGGGGCTGGAGGCCCGCAGACCTCAGGTGAGCCCTCCCGGCACGGGGCCCGGTGCCCCGATGCTGTGGGCGGGGCGCGGAGCCTTCCCTGCCCACTGCAGGCCTGGGGTGGGGATGGGGGGGGAGATGGCTGGCCAGCCGCGTCTCCAGGACGCCCGGACGGGTCTTTCTGCTTCCTAGGCTGCGGCCAGCACGCCCTGCCGGGGCCCGAGGATGCCCTTGTGCACAGCGCAGCCACGCTCCGCGTCCTGGCCAGCATGCCCAGTCGCACCATCGGTGAGTGAGCTCCTCTAGCCTCGCCTGGGCGGCGGGGGTTTCAGACGGGGGTCTGTGCAGCGCGGGGCCGGGCCCTTTGCCCCCCAGCCTGCCGTCCGCTGCCGGGAGGCCCGGCACAGCCCCATGCGCCTCGCTGGGTTCCAAAAACGACTCCAGAGTCACAGGGATAAAAATAGGCTCTTGGGAACCCAGTGGTGCCTGAGGTCTCTTGTAAAGAGACTCCGTGGGCCCTGGGAGGGGCGGGGGCGGGAGACACGGCCCGGGCTGCCCCTGACGGCCCCCCCGCCCCGCCCCAGGCCGTAGCCGCGGTGCTGTCATCTGCCAGTACTACGACCGCTCCGTGCGGCTGCGGCGCAGGGTCAGCCGGCCCGAGCTCAAGGGCGTGGGGCGCTCGGCCCGGCCCAGCCTCCGCCTCTACGACCTGGAGCTGGACCCCGCGGCCCTGCAGGAGGAGGGTGAGCCAGTGGGCCCTGCGGCCTCCTCGATGGGGATGAGCTCAGGCCTGCCAGACGGCGGGGGGGTGGGGGGGCGCAGAGCAGTGGGGGCCAGCTGGGCTGTGAAGGGTTTGGCCCATATCAGGCAGCGCCCCTGAAACGTCCCGTGCTGAGCACTCGTGTTGTACACGCTGGTCCTGGCTTTGGGCTGGGATGGTGGTGAGCGGACCAGGTCCAGCTCTCCTGCAGCTTGTTTCCTGCCCAGTGAAACAGATGGGAACCAACCAAATGGAAGAGCACATTCAAGCTCAGACGAGGGAGACTGAGGAAAGGCACGCGGCAGGACAGGGATCCAGGGAAGCTTCCTGGAGGAAGTGACACTAGAACAGAGGGGCATGTGCAAAGGCCCTGAGGTGGGAGGTGGGTGTGGAGGCGCTAGAGGGCAAGGGACAGTGTTCATAGCAGAGCCAGTGTCACGGGTCGGTCTTCAACCAGGTAACCTGTGGCGTTCAGGTGCCTGGAGCTCAGGCACTGTGCGGGGGTCCTGTCTGTGTCCTCCCCAGTTTAGTGGAGGCCCTGTGATAGGGGATGGACAGGGCAGGGAGGAGCGGACTCTGGGCAGCTTGCCAGCTTCGCTTTGCAGGCCTGGCCAGGTGTCCCCTTGTCTGTCACTTGGGGTTGAAGTGGTGCCCCCTCCCAGGCTGGTAGCGAAGGTGGGAGGAGAGAGGGGTGGGTCTACAGGCCCCCCCATCACCCCACAAGAGCATAGTGGGAAGTGCTAGGGGATGGGGTTGGGACCTCATCACTGCTGAGCAGGGGGGCGGGTGAGGCTCAGGTGCATTGGGGGTCAGAGCAAGATGCTTGTGGGGACCCAGGAGGAGAGTTAGGGTGCAGGAGGAGGGGCACCGGGCTCATAGGCTGAGGGGGGTAGTGAAGACAGCTAGTGGAGCAAGACCGGCGGGCACGGCGGGGTCTGGCTTGGATGGTATGGGCAGAGAGCAGCCGTCCGGGCCTGGGAGGGTGGGCAGAGGTCTGCATTGGGGTGGCCGGCAGGGGCAGACAGGTTTGTCCAGGGTCATGGGCACAGGTGCAGGAGTGAGGGAGGGAGGGAGGGAGGGGTGTGGCGGGGAACTGACAGAGCCCCATCCTCTGTAGAGAAGCGCTTCCTCCTGGTGAAGGAGCTGCAGGGCCTGCCCGTGGCCCAGCGGAACCACATGCTCCGGGGAATGCCCTTGGGCCTGGCCGAGAAACGCTGCCTGCGGTCAGTGCCCGTCGGCCTCGGGCCGTCTCGAGACCCACTTCCTTGGGGCTGGGCGGTCGGTGAGAAGGGCCCTGACATGCCGCAGGTGGCTCCCGGGGGGAGTCGGGTACGTCCCTGGTCCCACCCTGATGTGGCCTGTGCCCCCAGAGAGGAGAGCCAGACCCCGACGGGGAAGCAGAGGGGCCGGCAGGGCTCGCATGGGCTCTTCCCCTGCTGTGGCCGGCTCCGAGACGCCTGCGTCCTGGTAGGAGCCTCCTGTCTGGGATGCGCCCAGGGCGGCCGGGCGGGGGTGGGGTGGCCCCCCGTTTCTTCTGTGCCTGTCCTGTGTGTGGGGTCTCGCAGCCTTCAGACCCACCCTCCCCTCCGCAGCGCCCTCCACTGCCCCTGCACCTCCAAGCCTGGCCCCCCCCCGCCCCCACGCGAGCTCAGGGCAGGCCCCTTCCCTTCCTGCCCCTGTGCCCACAGGCCCTGCACAGCCTGGGGCTCGGGCTGCTCGCGGGTCTGCACGCCCTGAGGCCGTGGCGCTACGCCCTGAAGCAGATCGGAGGCCAGTTCGGCTCCAGCGTGCTCTCCTACTTCCTCTTCCTCAAGACCCTGCTGGCCTTCAACGCCCTCCTGCTGCTGCCGCTGCTGGCCTTCATCGTGGGCGTGCAGGCGGCCTTCCCGCCGCCAGCGCCCCCGGGCTCTGTCCCCAGCTTCACAGGCTTGGAGCTGCTCACTGGCGGGGTGAGGGCTCGCTCAGGGCGAGGGAGCCGTGGGGGGGCCGGGGGCGTCTGCAGGCGGGGGCCCTGCCTTCTGCCCCACTTGGCATGGCTTCCCCCGGGGAGCCCCCGCCCCTGCCTGTGCCGGGACTCCCCGGGGGGCTATAGCCAGCCTCTTCTTGATACTCGTCCTGCCCTGAGTCCAGGGGGGCCGGGGAGCCCCGGGATGGCTGTGGCCCTTTGTCTACCTCTGTGCTCTCCTCTCTGCCCCTGCCCTGCCCTTCTCCTCGCCCTGCCCCCGTGGGTGCCCTCCCTCTGCCTCGTGAAGCCCGAGGCTGGGTCAGGGATGGGAAGGGGGAGAGTCCCTGACTGCCCGGGGCCTCCCCCCTGCAGGGCCGCTTCACCCACACCGTCCTGTACTACGGCTACTACAGTAACAGCACAGTGAGCCAGCCGTGTGCGCCCCCCCCGGGGGGTGGTCAGTGCCGCCGCGAGGCCGACAGCCTGCCCTACAGCATGCCCTTGGCCTACCTCTTCACTGTGGGCCTAGCCTTCTTTATCACCTGCATCACCCTGGTGTACAGGTAACGGCCCTCCACCACATGACCTTGGCTCTGAGTACTACTGATCATCTCCTCATCTAGTCATTACGGATCCTCCTCCTGTCTATCCGCCCACCCTTCCATCCATCCATCCATCCTTCCATCCATCC
>NW_022589744.1:13260113-13420079 GCF_004348235.1 Phoca vitulina | reverse complement strand
ATCCTTCCATCCATGCATCTACCCTTCCTTCCTTTTATCCCCCCATCCATCCATCCATCTGCTCTTCCTTCCTTCCTTCCTTCCTTCCTTCCTTCCTTCCTTCCTTCCTTCCACCCACTCAACCATTCATCCCCCTCCCCACTCCAGACATTGGCTGTGCTCAGCTCAGGGCAGGAGGGTAAATGAGCATGGGGCCTGTCCTCGAGGAACTTGCTGTCTAGGGGAGAAGACAGACCAGTGAGGAGGCTGGGAAGACCCAGAGCCCCAGCGGTGCTTGCCGGGGTGCTCTGGGGCACTGGAGGAGTAAGGCTGGCTTCCGTCTAGAGGAGGTGCTCATGTCAGACAGGGAGGTTGAATACGCGTGGGCAGGGGGGAAGCAGAGGAAGGTGTTTCGGCTCTTGGGGCAGGCCGTGCAAAAGGCCTGAGGTAAGTTGGCATATTCTGCAGCGATGTCTGTGTGGGAGGCGGCCAGGCACGTCAGTGGGTCACGCAGCCCCGCCGCCCTGCTAGCCACATTCAGTGGGCACCGAATCAGACAGGGTTGATGTAGGGTGGCCAGCAGCCCGCGGCAGGAGGCCCAGAGCGCAGGGCTGGAAGAGGGGCAGGGGGGTCAGCAGGAGGCCCATCTAGCGCCCAGAGGGCTCCTCAGAGTGAGTGGCAGGTTTCGGCTGTGGGGAGCGTCCTGACTGCCTTCTCCCCGGCCTCTGTGTCCCTCGTCACCTCTCTGCCTGGCTCTGCTTCTCCCAGCATGTCCCACTCTTTCGGGGAGAGCTACCGGGTGGGCAGCACCTCAGGGGTTCATGCCGTCACCGTTTTCTGCTCCTGGGACCACAAGGTGACCCAGAGACGGGCCTCCCGCCTCCAGCACGACAATATCCGAACCCATCTGAAGGTGAGCCGCTCAGGGGCCCTGACTTCATCTCGACTCCCACAGACCCGTCCCGCGTCCACTTAGGCCCACGTGGCCAGAGCTGTGCATGGGGCACAGGGTGGGGGGTCTTGGCCTGTCGCCCCGAATCCAGGGACAGGAGGTAGCCCTGGGAATTGTCCTGGAGTTTTCTTCTGTATGGGGCACCCATTTGGGGCTGCCTCTCGCCCATTGGCCAGGGTTAGTGTCCAGGGCCCTCGAACACGCAGGAGCCCCTGTTGATAGAACACTGCTCACAGCACGTTTCGGTGTGCGTGCGTGCTCAGGGTGGGTCCTTGCTGTTGGCCTGTCCTCCATCCTGGGGGGCTCAGTGTGTCAGTTCGCCCTTACCCGCAGGCTGGAGAACCCGCGGGCCGACGCTCCGGTGCAAGGGGCTTAGGCTGCTCTTGGGGCCCTCGGCCAGGGGCACCGTGGGCAGAGACCCCGGGGCTCCCGCCGGCACGCACCCTGGCTCACCACGGTAGCCCAGGGCAGGGACTGTCAGCTGTCCGTGCTGCCCGTGAGCACACCGACCTGAGGTTCAGTCCCTTGCCCAAGGCCGGGGGCCAGGCCGGGCCTTGTGGGCTGTTCTCTGCCTTTCTGGGGTGCTCTCAGCTTTGACCTGGCTGATGGGCCCTCATTGCCCTCAGGGAGCTCCCATGGCCGGCCAGGTGTCCTTCGAGCCTTAGGGCTTCTGGGCAGCTGGGGGCCCGCCCACCTCCAAGGCAGGGAGCGGGGCTCAGGAGGCAGGGCTGGGGAGGGAGGGAGGGAGGCAGGCCTCAGGGTGCAGCGTGAGCCCGAGGTGGGAGCTGGGTGACCAACTGGGGGCTGGCGGGGATGGAGGGCAGGGCGCAGCCTTGAGACCCTGCCCCGTGTTCTCTTTTGTGCCTGGGGACAGGGGGAGTGGTAGCACTGGGGGGTGGGAGGGAGGCAACCCCTGGGTCCCTCCAGGCTCCCCCAGGTGTCCACCTGGCGGGTCCCGTGTGTGTCTCTGCGCGGTTGCGCGGGGTTCGTGACGGGCTCGTTGCCCACAGGAGCTGTTGGCCGAGTGGCAGCGACGGCGGGGCTCCCAGAGCACGTGCGGGCGGCTGCGGCGGGTGGCCGTGCGGGCGCTCCTGTGGCTGCTGTCCCTGGGGACCACGCTGGGCTGCACCGTGGCCGTCTACGCCTTCTCTGAGCTCATGATCAAGGTGCGGGCAGAGAGAGGACCGTCCCTGGAGCCCTGGCCACAGGGTCAGACCCCTGCTGAATTCGGACGGGCCCCCGGTGCCTGCCCCCCGCCCTCGGCCCCCTCTCTCCCAGGCGGCTCTGTCTCCGCCTGCGCCCGTCTCTGGCTCCCCCTGCCTTTTGGGTTTCTCTTTCTGACACCTGTGTCCCCACCCCCTTCCTGTGTGGTTTGAAGCGGAGGCCCGGGGTGGGCGTGTCTTGGGGAGGGAGGGAGGTGCTGCCAGGCAGTTTGGCCCCCTCCTTCCACGTCAGGTGCCCCTCCCGGCTGCCCCCCCCACAACCGGGGCACCTGCCTTGACCGCCGCCGCCCCTCCTCCTGCAGAGCCCGGTGTCTGTCGAGCAGGAGGGGGCGCTGCTGGCCCTGCCCGTGGTGGTCTGCCTCCTCAACCTGGGGGCCCCCTACCTGTTCCGCTGCCTGGCGGCCCTGGAGCGGCACGACTCGCCGGTGCTGGAGGTGTATGTGGCCGTCTGCAGGTGTGTGGCCAGGCGGGGCAGGTGGAGGCTGCATGGGGCGGGGCCCTGCCCCCCCACCCCCGGTCCCCTCCCCCCAGCACTCCCCGCCTCCCTGTCCTCTACAGGAACCTCATCCTCAAGATGGTCATCCTGGGCATTCTTTGCTACCACTGGCTGGGCCGCAGGGTGGGCACCCTGAAGGACCAGGTGAGGGTGGCCCTGGGTGGCCCTGGGGCGGTGGGAGCGCCCCTGGGTGGGCTGCTGGGGTGGGCAGGGTGGCGGGGGCACCAGGGCCCGGGGGCTGAGGCCCGGTCTGTTTCAGTGCTGGGAGAACTTTGTGGGCCAGGAGCTGTATCGGCTCACGGTGCTGGACTTCCTCTTCGTGCTGCTGGACACGCTGCTCGGGGAGCTGGTGTGGAGGTGAGGCCCCGGGCCCTGCGCGCGCCCCCGGGGCACCTGGGCTGCCCTCCCCGCCCGCCCGCCTCGCCCCTGCCCTCAGGAGGGCTCCGAGCATCCTCACCTGCGAGAGGCGGCGGCCATCGCCCCGCCCCCGCCCGCCTTTGCTGTGGAAGATCGTCCGAGCGAGCAAAACCCAAGTCAGGATGTAACGCGTGTTTAGATGGAAGGAAGTCTCCAAAATGATGTCTAATCTCAGTGTTGTCCAGGGAAAACGGAAGGAGGGAGGGACGGAGGGACGTTTTCGGGAGGCTGCTGGGCACCGGTGTTGCTACTGCTTTTATTTTCTCGTTTGTGGTTTTTTTTCCGGGAACCTAGGAGATGAATAGTGATTTAAAAATGGGCCGTTTAACAGTCCGTAAAACGTCTGCACCTGTTGTGCATGTTTACACCTGGGCGTAGAAAAAAGACCGAGACGGGGCACCTGGCTCCGTGGGGGGTGCGTGTAACTCTGGATCTCAGGGTCCTGAGTTCGAGCCCCACGTCGGCCGGAGAGATTACTTAAAAAAAAAGAGAGAGAAAAGATGGAGAGGAAGTCAGCTGTAGCCCCGAGCCCCTCAGGTGGAGGACCTAGCCTGCCTTGTCCCCTGACATCCGCCGGGCGCCTGAGGGGAGGGTCACCGGCCGGCCTGCTGGGGATCGGTCTCCGGGATTGGCCCCCCCAAGTGACCCTCAGGGGCTCCTCTGCCCCAGGCTCATCTCTGAGAAGCAGCTTAAGAGGAGGGAGAAGCCGGAGTTCGACATTGCCGGGAACGTTCTGGAGCTGATTTATGGGCAGACCCTGACCTGGTAAGCGTCTTCTGCTCGCCTGCCGTTGCCGACCCCCCTCCACCCCCAGAAGGCTGAGCCCCTTTCCCCCTTAGGCCTGCAGCAAGGCCCCGGCTTGGGGGTTCTGCAATGACATGGGCCCTGACCCCTCGCCTCTCAGGACGCACAGCGTGCGGCCCCTCTTGCTGTGCCCTCCCCCAGCCTGGCCTTGGGGTGGGGCATCTCGTGACCCCGAGCCCAGCTGCTGTCGCTGTGGGGTGCAGCACAGGGGTCGTGACCCCAGCCTCTGCCTCCCCAGGCTGGGGGTCCTCTTCTCTCCTCTCCTCCCTGCCATCCAGATCGTCAAGCTGCTGCTCATCTTCTACGTCAAGAAGGTAAGGGTGCCCGCTGGCGCCCAGGAGGGCGGCAGGGCCTCGGGAGCCTGTGAGCCAGGCTGGGCCACGGGACCCTCCCGTCCTCCCCTGACTGCCGTCCCCCCAGTGTCACTGCCTTTCCTGGCTGGGCAGCATCGCGTCGGGGTCCGTGGTCATTGCTGGGTGCCCAGAAGGGCCGGCGGCTGGGAGCTGCTCGGAGCCGCAGGCCCCTCCTGGGCCGAGGGAAGGGCCCCCTGCTCCTCTGTCCTTGGGTTGGGCTGCGCTTGGCGCTGGAGAACCAGCCTCTCCCTCTGGCCCCGTGTCCTCGTCTGTGTGGCGGGACGGTGTCCGCGGGGGCCCGCTGGAGAGGACATTCCTGGAGCACCGGGCACGGCCATCGGAGGCGGCAGTGCCCATCAGGTCTCCGTATCCGAGGGACGGTGGACAGGCCGCCCCTCATGCGCCTCGGTCGCCCCTCCGTAAACCGGCGTGGCAGCCCACAGGCTCACATTCTGAGTGTCCGCTCCCTGGGGGCGGGGAGCCCGTCCCGGCCTGGGGTGTCGCCCAGGGCCCCCCCCGAAGCTGCGGCCGTGGCGGATCTCAGCCTTTGTCCCCAGACCAGCCTGATGGCCAACTGCCAGGCGCCCCGCCGGCCCTGGCTGGCTTCGCACATGAGCACCGTCTTCATCTCCTTGCTCTGCTTCCCCTCCTTCCTGGGAGCCGCTGTCTTCCTCTGCTTCGCTGTGTGGCGGTGAGTGGCGCCCGGCCTCTGGGGCGGCGTGCCCCCTGGGCTGGGGGCTGCGCCGTGGGGTGACGTGGGGGTCGCCTTCGCCCTCTTCCCCCAGGGTGAAGCCCTCGAGCACCTGCGGCCCGTTCCGGAGCCTGGACAGCATGTACGAGGCGGGCAAGGTGTGGGTGCGCCATCTGGAGGAGGCGGGCCCCAGGGTCTCCTGGCTGCCCTGGGTCCACCGGTACCTGGTGGAGAACACCTTCCCCGTCTACCTGGTGTCGGCCCTGCTGCTGTGAGTGCGGGCAGGCGGGCCCCGCAGGAGGACCGGCCCGGGTGGGGACCCCAGCCTGTCGGTCCCCTGGGCTCCGGCGCGGAGCCCCTCCCGACCGCGCGGCTCTCCATCCCGCAGGGCGGTGATCTACCTCCACATCCAGGTGGTGAAGGGCCAGCGGAGGGTCATCTGCCTCCTCAAGGAGCAGATCAGCAACGTGAGTGCCCCGCCACCCCCGGCCCGGCCGCGAGAGGCTCTGTTTGCCCCACAAATGGCACCCGGCCCCGCGGGGGGCTGCACGAAGTGGAGCGGGGAGTGAGGCAGCGGGTGCCCCGGAGCGCCCTCGGGGACAGGGCTCCCGCCCTGGGGGGGTGTGGATCGCGGCTCTGGCAGACAAAGGCGGCATTTTCGGGCGGGCGGCCCCGCGGGGCTGCGGTCTCTGTGAGGGTCTTGGAGGTACTGGAAATAGCCCTTGGACTTCTTGGGGGACCCGCGTCAGGACATGGACCCTGTTCATTGACCTCATTTTCCAAACAAGTGGAGTAAGTTAAACGCGAGCCCGGGTTTTCGTCCTTTGTATTAAGCACGTTCGGTCTGTCATAAGTGTGAGAGGCAGGGTGGCCCGAGACGCCCGGGGGCGGCTCCCTCCTGGGACCCCCACTGCGCCGTCGGCCCCTGGGGATCCGCCGGCCCCGAGCTGCTCAAGCCCACCCCAGAGGCGGCCCAGCCGGGCCCCGTGGACTGTCCGTCCCTGCTCGGCTGCTGGGCCTCGCGTCCGGTTAAAAGCCAGCGACCACGGAATCTGGATCACTCGGGCTGGCATTTTCCCAGCCGGGGGGTCGCGTCCTGCCGGGGTCTGCTCAGCCGGACCTGCCAGCGACGGCGGGTCCCCGCGTAGACGCTGGGTGGGCTCGGACCTCGCTGTCACTCTCCCCGCGGCCATTCCCCTTCCGCAGATTCTCACTGTCCCCTGGACGCTTGGGCCGGTGGCCTGGCGTTCACACGGGGCCGGGGGTTGCGCCTCCTCCGGGCGTGTGCTGGGGGCCACCTGGGACGCTGCCTTAGGAGGACTCGGGGGTCAGGCGCGGGGTGTCAGCCATGGCAGGCCAGAGCTGGGGTGCGGTAGGCGTGGGCCCCTCCTGCTGGCTGACTGATGCAGGGCCTGGGCCCCAAGCGGGAAGGTCCCTTAGGGACAGCGCCCACTTCTTAGGGGGTTCAAGTAACACAATGGGAGGCCCCCGTCTCCTTCCCTTATACACACGGGCGTCTTGGCGCGCCCGCAGGGAGCACGGCGTAAGGCCAGGCATTCTGGCTGAGGCGGTCACCTGGCCACCGCTGGCAGAAGCGGGTCTTTGCCAGCTGGCTCCTGCCCGCCCTACTGTGTAGTGCACCAGGGCCTGCGGGTACCTTCGGGGTCCCGGGGGTGGAGGTGGGGCTGGTAGATGCACAGCAGCGTCGGGAGGAGGATCCCAGCTCCACCTGCTAGCTCTCCGGGAGCGGGAAGGCCCTCCGGGGGGGCCCTTGCTGCAGAGCGTGTCCGTCCCCCCGCCAAGGCCGAGCCCTGCCCCGGTTGCAAGGCTTCGGGGCTGCAGGTCTGAGCTCGGCTAGGCCCCTGGAACGGCTTTTCCCGGGCCTGGGCAGGGAGCTTACTCAAGGGCACGGCCCTCTTCACCCACCGGCACAGACGGAAGCAGCCTCGAGCCAAGGGCTGTGGGCAGATTCCAGAAGCTGGAGAAAGGAAGGAAGGATGCTCCCCAAGAGTCTCCAGAGGGAACCAGTTTGGCTGACACCTTGATCCTAGGCCCAGTGAGAGCCGTTTTGGACTTCTGACCTCCAGAACTGAAAGATGAATTTGTGTTGTCTTTTTTTTTTTTAAAGATTTTATTTATTTATTTGAGAGAGAGAGAATGAGAGAGAGCACATGAGGGGGGGGAGGGTCAGAGGGAGAAGCAGACTCCCTGCCGAGCAGGGAGCCGGATGTGGGACTCGATCCAGGGACTCCAGGATCATGACCTGAGCCGAAGGCAGTCGCTTAACCAACTGAGCCACCCAGGCGCCCTGAATTTGTGTTGTCTTAAGCTGCCAAGTTGGTGGTAATGAGAACGCCAGTGGAAGCTCCCACAAGCCCCGGGCTGCAGACACCCTTATCTCCCGCTTACAGATGCTGACTCTGAGGTCGGAGAGGACGTAATTCGCCCAACACAGAGTTAGTAGGCGCAAATTAAGTCAGGCTGGCTCTGTGGCCTTCACTGTGCCCCTGATCACATTTTCTTTTTCGTCTTGGCCACTAGGAAGCTTAGATTGATCCATCTATATATACGCCCGTTGCCTGGCTCTTGGTTTTTCCGTCCTCGTTTGGTGGCTCTTTCCCCTTTAAACTTTTTGTGCTTGTCTCATGGAATAGTCTGTTCTGGACAGACAGACGGATGGACAACTGTCCCCTCACCCTTTGTGTTCTGGCCTTTCCAGGAGGGGGAAGACAAAGTCTTTTTGATCAACAAGCTTCACTCCGTCTATGAGAGGAAAGAGAGGAGCAGGTGAGGGGCCTTGGAAGGGTTGGGCACTCGGTGTGTGAGCGCGGAGGGGAGGGGCCAGGGCCGGGCATCGTGCGGAGCTGGGGGGTGAGGAGGGAAGGGGTGCCGGCCTCCCCGGCTGCCCTCCTTCCCAGCTCTCTTGCTCAGGCGTGGTGAAGTCTGGCGAGAAAAGGAAACTAGAGAAGAAAGAAGTGCGCGCAGGGGCAGGTCGAGCTGGGCGCTGCGGCACTTTTCTTTCTAAGTCGGGGTGCCCGGGAGCTGGCCCCCTCGGTCCCCAGGGGTACACGCACCGGGCCTGGTGTGCAGTCCGAGGCCCCGGGGCTCATCCCTGGGCAGCAGGGACCCACAGACTGAGCCGTCCGACACCCCCCGCCCCACCTACGGACACATCGGAGGTCTGCCCAGCCCCTTTGAGGCTGTCCAGAGGTTTCTCTACCCTCCCGAGGCCTGAAGGCAGCTCCTGAGGAGGGCTACTGGGCGTCTGGCTTCGGCCTGGCTGGCGGGACTACTCCTCAGCCCCCCACGTACCCTGAGTCCCAGGGGCCCCTCGCTGACTCCCCCTTCTGGCAGGGCTGGTAGAACCCAGGAGGCTGAGAGGCTCACGGATGATCCGGACGCCTGGTAGGACAGCGACAGGCCTCGCAGCTCTGCGTCTGCTCACAGGTGCGGCCTGTGCGGGGGTCGCCCTCTGTGTCCGTGGCCCCGTAGGCACTGATGCCAGCCCGGGACTCTGCAGCGCGTGAGGGCTGGAACTGGAGGGGGGGCGAGTGGGGGGCACACCCGGTGGACTGTACCCTGCTTGGGACCCTATTTATTCTGATAAAACATGTTTTGCAAAATGAGCTTCTCCTGGGACTCTGTGCTTGTGGCCGGGCCTGCCGGGTGCACGCACGCACCGCTGGGCCGTGTGCCTTCACCATGTGGACAACCTGTAGGCGGAGGGCACGGGGAGCCGCCCCCCCCAGTTCCTCTTTCTGGCTGAATGCTTCTCCTCCGCACTCCGCCCTCCAGTGCCCTCTGACCTGGGGTGAGGGGCAGGGGGGACGTCTGGCGCTAAAGCACAGGGTGCCCTCTGCTGGCTGAGCCCCAGATGGCAGGGCGGACCACGGCACAGCTTGCCGGTCAGCCCTGCCCAGCCTGTGCCCAGGGGGCTCGCGCCTGTGAGGCGGGCCAGGCAGGCAGTGTCCAGGGCGATGAAGCCATCAGTGGTGATGCCCAGCGGGTACCAGGCCAGTGCAAGGCAAATCTGGGGAGAGGCTGGTGGGGAAGAGCTCTCAGTTTCCAACAAGCCATGGGGAGAGGGGCGGCCAGCACCCAGGCCTGGGGCAGGAGGGGGTCTGGCTGCCTGTGGCGGGTGATGGGGAGCCCCCAGATCCTGCCAGGCGGTTTGAGGGTCCTGTGGGATGCCGTGAACCTGAGAGTACGGGAAGGAGGGGCTCGGCTGTCACAGCGCCAGCGCCCCATGTCTGCAGGAGCTGGGGGAGTGGCCCCAGGTGGGGAAGAGGATGAGAGTGCAGTGATGGGCCCCACTGCTCCTCATCCCACAGGCGGATCCAGAAGAGCAAAGTTCGGGCCTGGGCGAGGCAGTGGGGAGGGCCAGGTCAAAGCCGCAGTGGAGATACCCCAAGCAGAGATACCCCGGATGGGTCTCACCTTCCCAGACGGTCTCACGGGGGTATTCCTGTTTGGCAGACATGCAGGGGCAGGTGCCATCTGCTGATATGGCCTTGGAGGGTCACCGGGCAGGCATCACCTAGACTTCTGTAGGTGGGGGACGGCGCCCTTGGTGCCCCCGACAGCTCAGGACCTAGGTTTTCTGAAGCAGTTCTGCCCGAGGCTGCAGCCTCGCCCGCCCCGCCCCCGCGCGAGCCAGCTCTCCTCGCGTCCGTCTGCCTCCGTCCTGTTTCTGATGCACGGGTGGCCCAGACCCTCTGGTTAGCGCATCTCGTCGTGTTCCTTCTGCGATGGAGCCCACGGGGGAGCGGGCCTGGATTCTGAGCCTTGTTAGCGGATGGCCTTGGGCGTGTCCTCACCTCAGGGGGCTGCTGGAGCACATGACGCAGCCCCTATACACTGCTTGGTTCGCGCCACGCTTGGCCCAGAAGTTTTGCTTTAAAAAAAAAAAAAAAAGAAAAGAGGCGCCTGGGTGGCTCAGTCCGTTGAGCGTCCGACTCTTGATTTCGGCTCAGGTCATGATCTCAGGGTCATGGGATCCAGCCCCACATTGGGCTTCACGCTCGGCAGGCGTCTGCTGCTCTCTCTGTCTCTTCCCCTCCCCATTGCACACACTCTCTGAAATAAATCTTTAAAAAAAAGAAAAAGTGAGCTTTAAGTGCCAAACGAGGCTAACCGAACTCTTAGAAATTGCTATTCCAGGGCACAGGAGGTCGACAGAGCTATTTCAGGACAATGACAAGATTCCTCCATGCCACTGCTTCTCGGCCTTGGCTCCTCAATGGAACCAACTAGGGGCCCAGCCCCAGGGATTCTGCTTGCGTGGGATTTTAAAAAGTTTCCAGGTAAGTCTAATACGCAGCCGGGCTGAGGACCACTGCTCTGTGCTTTCTGTAGCATCTGATCCAGGTCTCTTAAGCCCAAGGCAGTACTGCCCACTTAGGGGGCAACTGGAAATGCACTTCTGTCTTTCCCAGCCGGGGCGCCAGACTGGGGGGCCCGGCCTGCTCCTCGGGCTACTGGTCCGGGCACAGTCTCACAAGCAGAGCTTGTCAACTATGTTTCCACTGCGGCGCCATGCGCCGAGCTAGCAAATTAATGACGACTCCTTCGGGATTCCTATGTAGGTCTTCCCCGCTCCACCCCTGGGAAGAATCTTCTTGAAATGCCGGTTTCCATTTTCACTCCTGTCAGTGAGCATGTGCTCAGCCACTCAGCTCTTGTCTTTGTCACCAGAACTGGTGTTCGCCCCGACGCCTCTTCTGGCCTCCTCGCTGTTCGGACAGCCCGTTCTCTGCGTCTCCTGCTGCGCCTCACTGAGCACCCTCTGTCTTTGCCACTCTCCCACGGTGCCGTCAGAACAGTTCTGTAAAAAGTGCAGCTCTGTACCTATTGTTTTCTTGATTCTACACACCGAGCCTCCTCTGCTACCGTGGGTCCCAGGATCCCTGCTCCCCAGCCCGGTCTCATGAGCAGTCACTCCAGATCTCGGTTTACCTTGTGTCACCCACCCGTCCCCCGCCTTCCCCAGGCTGGCAGAATCTGGTCGGCCTCCCGGGCCCAGGGCCGCGCCACCTCCTGCAGGAAGTCCTCCCGGGGAGCAGGCGCTCTCTCGCAGTACACACAGGCACCTGCTTGGCAGAATGCTGGGTGCGCTTTGCCCACTTCGACTCCCATTCCTCGCTTTTCACTTCTTCCGACCGTGACCCCCTTAGGTGCTGTCCTTTGTGACTTTCTAAAGAGGTTGGGCAGAGCCAGGAGGTTTGCCACCTCGCCCTAGGCACGTGGAAGGGGAGTGGAGACAGAAAGCCACTCCTTCTGCTGCTCTCTGAGCAGGGGGTCACGGAGGACACGCTGGCCTGTCTCCCAGACACCATCATGACAATCCTGGCCGTCAGAAGCACTGGTGCTCGCTGGACTGATTTAAGGTCATGGTGTCTGCAGTGGGCCCGAGACCCCCCGGCGTCGGCTCTGCTGTCTAGCTGCCACCAGAGAGGCCACGCTAAGCCACTGCCCGCGGCGCCCTGAGTTCTGCTCTGCGTGTGCAAAACGCTTCGTGAAAGTCACCTTTCACCCATTATTTTAGGCTACTTTACAAGAATAAATGAATAAGATGTCCAGGAAACACAAAAGGCCTTCATTACTCTCCTTGGTCCCAACATTTCTGAGGCCCAAACTGGGTCACGGGTGATGGAGCCACGGTCCTCAGCGGGGGCCCTGGCTCTGTCTCGGCCGCGAGGCGGCGGCGGGCTCACGCTCTGCTGCGCCTCTCCGTGGCCGGTAGTAAGGTTTCAGAGGGAACTGCAAAGCCACAAACCACAAGATAAAATTATAAGCCAAACAACAGACATTCAGAGTTCATCTAATCACCTAACGTAAACGCTAAGGATATCTTGAAGAGTCAGGGAATTCGTTACAAACAACAGGACAGCTCTCTCCCCCAGTACATACAAAGTGAAAATCGATGATATCTGTCTGTGAAAAATAAAAAACACATTTATTTGAACAGCCAAGAAAAAAATTGCAATTTATTAAGATTCAACAAAGCGTTGTACTTTTGAAAGCAACTTTCGGTGCATGTTCTTCAACGATCACATTCTATGAGGAAAAAACATTAAAAGCCACAAACTTGTTTTTTAATCTCAGAGTTACAGACATCTTTAATTCAAAAGAAAAGGTCAAAAAAAATCAACAAAAAACAAAAACAAACAGAGTCTTTACTTCCATCCCCAATTTTAAAATATCAGTTTTTCTACAACTCGATGCTAAGCGGCAGCATGGGAAGCTGTCTGGTGCTCACACACGCACGCACGCACATATATTTGATATACATACGTGAGCATATATACATCAAATATATAGAACGCATGTAATGGCAATGAGATGCTATTACTCTGAGGAAGGTTTGTTTAGCTAAATACACGACTCAACTTGAGAAAACAAGTCTTGAACCCAGTTTGTGCATAGTTCATGATCCTCTATAAAACCAGCTTTTGTTGAACTGCAATTTTGCAGGACCTTCTTTTTTTGTTTTTTTGTTTTTGTTTATTTTTTGTTCTTTTTTTTGTTTTGTTTTGATAAAACCATTAAAAAGCTAATTAAAAAAAATGTAATGCACAAGTTTCCTGATCAAGCAGGCAGGGAGCACAATGTTCATATATTTTTAAACATACTTGAGGGTATGTTACTCCATTGTCTGTCTTTCTTGCAAAACAATCAAAACATTGATCATTTTTAAAACATAAAGCAATTTTTAATATATAAAGCACTCTTCAAACATCTATTTCTTTTGAGTCCGTTATTTGGTAAATATGTAACTGCTACACATTAGAGATTAGGTATTTTTCTTCTTTGTGTTTTTTTTCCTTTTTTCTTTTTTTTCTTTATTTTTTTTGTTTGTTTTTTAATAACATCTTCAGTGCTAGGAGTTGGGTTACAAAATACATGAAATGGTGTGGAGCTGCCCCTCGGGAACCCTGGCTTTCCTGAGAGCGCATCCGCATGTGCAAGACAGTGACCACAACGTCTCGTCACCTCGACGAAGGGGGACAATCGACAGTCCACAACGATGGCTGGAGGGAAGCGACGACACTGTTCAATCCCAGAGCTCTGAAGTAGCGTATCTGCATTCTGAAAATAGGTTTCTTTACCACGGAAGTCTCTTTTTTTTTCTTTTTTTTTTTAGTTCCTTTTTAAAATTTTTTTTTATTTTAAAGTCTGAAGGAGAAAAAAAGGTCTGTAAACAGGTGGGAGCCCTGAGCACGGGCCCCTCCGAAAGCGGTCACCACCCACGTCCAAGTGCTTGTCTCTGTTCCTCCCGCGGAGCCGTCCGCTCTCCGCGAGGATCTATGGCCACAGTTCTGCAACAGTTGTCTTCTCTCTCACTTTCTATTCCACATGGAAACACGGTGCAATACTCTGGTAATATTTTCTTGCATTAGTCCACAATAAAAAGCTGCTAAAGGTAGGTATACATATTATTTCTCCAGAGATATACACTGTAATTTTTAAACGCAATAACAGAGTCCTTGAGTAAACATTTACACATGAATTGTCACCGGCCCTGTCCCATGAATTCTCTTTCATGTATAGGATTAGCAAAAGGAAGGGCAGGGACACTCAGTGCAAAGTTAGAAGCTAATAATAGTAACAAACATTTGACCAATGCGCCAAAAAAAAAGCATATACTGAATAAAAGGGAAAACCCACAGTTAAATCCCTCACACACGGAACACACAAACACAGAAAGTGCGCACACGCGCACACACACGCTTCTGTTTCCACACACACACACACACACACACACACACACACACACATAGGCTGTGAACTCAGAAATGTTTCCTAGAGCCTGTTTCTGCGCACTGATGTCAGCCTGGAAGTGTAGAATTCGACGCGGCAAGTGTTCACATTTCCTTATTGGCCTGCTGGATTCAAGTATTTGCATGTTTGATATGTCTTTTTTTTTTTTTTTAACTTTTAAAAAATATTTTTTGGGATAAAAAAAATGGCATGAAAAAGTAATGAAACAAGGGTAATGTGCATAGGCGGACCCGTGGGAGCAGAGAGCAGGCCGCAGGTCGCTGCTTCTGCGCAGCTCGCCGGTCCTGGCCGCCAGGCCCGCTGCGTAGAGCCCGCACTCTGCGCCCAGTGATGGACACCAGCTCCCCCTGATTACGGGGTCCGCCTCTGGTAATGTGCATAATCATCACAGGCTCGTTTTAAATAGGCTTTCTCGTCTCCCTCCCTCCCGCCCCCCTTGATAAAATAACCCTTTCCAGCCCACAATCTGAAAAGTGCCCTTCATGATAGAACTATTCTAAGCAGCTTTTATACTTAAAAAATCAAAACGACAACACACCATACAAACATAAGACAACACAAAATAAAAAGCTATGAGGAACATCCTGTCATTAGCATGTGACACTGACCAAGCGCAGCCCGCACTGTCTCGTGAACAGTTCACAAGGACTGCGGCCAGGGTTCGTCTTCAGTACTGGACAGAGGTACTCAAAGGGCTGCCGGGCTGCTCAGGTCAAGCGGGGTCCTCAGCGCTGCCCGGACTGGAAAGGGTCAGCCTTTTCTTCCTAGTGCTGATGATTGTGGCGCCCACGGGGTCCTCTCGGTCCTAGATGGATTCCCCACTGAGAAGGTCGCCGGGAAGCAGAGTGTTCAGTGGGGTGGGGCTTCCGATCACCCTGCCATCGTCACTGCTAGGTGGGCCCCACAGGCTGCTCGAGTACTGGGGGACCCCGCCCCACAGCAGGTCACTGCTCCCTTTGCCGGCCAGACACGGGGCGCTCCAGTGGCCAGTGTCGCTCCGCACCAGGCCGTGGGAGCTGCCCGAGGCGCCCAGCCGCGTCTGGCCGGTCCCGGTGCTGGACTGCCAGCCAGAGGTGGGCGGCAGTGCTTGGCCTTGGGCTAAGAAACGGTTCACCTCTTCTTCGCCGGCAAACTCGGCCAAGATGGTAGTGTTTCCCAGAACACACCTAAAAGAGCAGGACGGCAACAAAATTAAGAGCTGGTTTTTTTGAAAGATAAAAAATTTGACAGAGCTTCAGCTAGACTAAGAAAAAAACAGAAGACTCAAATAAATAAGATCAGAACTGACAGAGGAGACATGACACCCTATACCACAGAAATACAGAGCGTCCTGAGAGACTTCTAGAATGACTCTGTACCTGCAAACTGGACAACCTAGGAGAACTGGACAAATCCCTAGACACAGATGACCTACCAAGACTGGATCATGAAGAAACAGAAAATCCAAACAGACCAATAACGAGTAAGGAGACTGAATCAGTGACCAAAAACCTCCCAGCACAGAAAAGCCCAGGACCACATGGTTTCACTGGTGAATTCTACCAAACATTTAAAAGAGAATTAACACCAAACCTTCTCAAACTCTTCAAAACACTGAAGAGGAGGAAACACTCCTGAACTCATTTTATGAGGCCCGTGTTATCCTGATACCAAAGCCAGATCAGGACACAAGACAACTATAGACCAATATCCCTGATGAACACAGACGTAAACATTGTTGACAAAATATTAAGCAAACTGAATTCAACAGCACATGAAAAGGATTACACATTCACGATGAAGTGGGATTTATTCCTGAGATGCAAGGATGTTGAACAACATAAGCAAATCACAAAGTGTGACACATCACATTGATGGGAGTGAAAGATTCAAGTCCTCTTGTCTCAGTAGATGCAGAAAGAGCATTTGACAAAACACAACGACCTTTCATGATAAAGACCCTCCACAAACGGGACAGAAGGAACACGTCTCCGTGTCAGAGAGGCCGTCTGCACATGACACACACACAGCTAACATCATACTCAACAGTGAGAGGTTGAAAGTGTTTTCTCTAAGGTCAGGAACAAGACAAGGATGCCTGCTCTTGCCATCTTTATTCCACACAGCACCGGAAGTCTTAGCCAGAGCGATCAGGCAAGACAAAGAAATAAAAGGCATCCAAATGGGAAAGAAGAAGTAAAATGATCACTATTTGCAAATGGCGTGATCTTATATAGAGAAAATCCTCAAGACTTAACCAAAAACACTGCTGGAAGTGATCAATGAGTTCAGTAAAGTTGCAGGATATACAACGAACATAATGAAAAACAGCTGCATTTCTATGTACTAACAATGAACTATTTGAAGAAGAAAAAAAGAAAAACATCTCATTCACGACAGCATTAAAAAACAAGAAAATACTCAGGGATAAATCTGACCAAGCAAGTGAAAACTTTGTGCAATGAAAACTAAACGACTTTAATGAAAAAAACTGAAGAAGATACAAATGCAAGACCATCCAGGCAACTCCAAGCCATCTACAGGTTCCATGTAATCTCTATAAAAATTCCAGTGGCATTCTTCACAGAAATTTACATGGAACCACAAAAGACTCCAAAGAGCCCTAGCAATTCTGATAAAGAACAAAGCTGGAGGCATCACACTTGCTGATTTCAAACTATACTACAAAGCCATAGTATTCAAAACAGTACAGTTCTGGCAAAAAAAAACCCAGACAACAGAGCAGTGGAACAGAATAGAGAGCCCAGAAAGAGATCCCCACGTAGACAACTGATTTATACTTGACAAGGGCACCAAGAGCACTCAACGGAGGCAGGACAGTCTCTTTAACAAACGTGCTGGAAAAGCTGGAGGAACAGGTGCAAAACAGTAACATGTGGACGCCTGTCTCCCACCACTCACAAAAGTTAACTTGAAATGGATTAAAGACTTAAACATAAGATCTGGAACCATAAAACTCCTGAAAGAAAACAGGGAAAAAGTTCCTTGACATTGGTCTTGGCAATGATTTTTTGATGGGACACCAAAAGCACATGGCCACCTGTCTGGCTCAGTTAGAAGAGCGTGCAACTCTCGATCTCGGGGTTGTGAGTTGGAATCCTGCGTTGTGTGTAGAGATTACTTACATAAAGAAAACTTAAAATAAAAAGCACAAGCAATAAAAGAAAAAAAATCAATAAGTAGAACTACATCAAACTAAAAATCTTCTGCACAGCAAAGGAAACTGTCAATACAATGAAAGACAACCAAACTACGGAATGGAGAAAAATATTCACAAAGCATTTATTTCATAAGGGGTTAATATTCAGAATATATAGAGAATCATGTAACTCAATAACAACAAAAAAGGCCTAAACAACCTGATTAAAAGATGAGGAGAGGAACTAAACAGACATTTTTCCAAAGACATACAGATGGCCAACAGGTATATGAAAGATGCTCAACATCACTCATCATCAGGGAAATACAAATCAAAACCCAATGAGATCTCACCTCACCCGTTAGAATGGCTAGAATCAAAAGGACAAAATATAACAAGTGTTGGGAGGATGTAGAGAAGAGAACCCTTGCTCACTGCTGATGGGAATGGGAGTTAGTTCAGCCACTCTGGAGGGTCCTCAGAGAATTAAAAATAGAACCACCGTGGGATTCAGCAATCCCACTGGCCCAGTGCCGTCGCTGAGTACATCCACTGACACATCTTAGCAAGAGCGTCCTGTAACCAGTGGGGGGAGGTGGCTGGAAGACGCGTCACGTGCCTGGTGCTACCTGGTGGAGAGAGCATCTTCCTTCCGGCTGTGCTTTACGTGCATGCTCTTAGGGGGTCTGTCCCTAGTGGGGGGCATGGCCACGGCAACTCCACAGCAGAAGAAACAGACGTGTCACGAGACACCTGCTACGGCTTGAATCGTGCCCCTCCAAATCCCCACATGGAAGCTCCAGCCCCCCCAGCACCCCGGCTGTGCCCGTTTTTGGAGACAGGTCTTTAAAGAGGTCATGAAAGTAAAATGAGGTCATTAATGAACCCTAATCCACTTTGACCTGTGTCCTTCTGAGAAGGGGAAGTTAGGACACACGCACACTCAGACTGAGAGGCGACCATGTGAGGACACAGGGAGAGGGCAGCGCCTGCAGGCTCAGGACAGGAGCCCTGGAAGGAACCGACCCCGCCGACACCTTGGAGCTCCCACAGCACCCTGAGCCCAGCGCTGCCAGGGCTACAGCCCGGGGGGCAGCCGATCGGCAGCCAGGAGACGTACATGTGCAGGGACTTCTGGGCCTTGGCGGCTTCCTCCTTGGAGCTGTAGCGGACCACGGCGTTGCCTTGAGTCAGGTTCAGGTGGAATGTGACGAGAGGCCCATGCTGCAAACACAGCGTCCGCAGGGTAGAGCCGTCGATCTGATGGAGGAAGGAAAAGGGGCGGTAACGAGCTTCCTGGGACTTCTTCCACACATTCTTCAAAGAAAATGTCTATGACCCGAGCGTACTAACCACTGGGAAAAGGTCTGTCTTTAAAAAGGGCTTAGCAGGGGCGCCTGGGTGGCTCAGTCGTTAAGCGTCTGCCTTCAGCTCAGGTCATGATCCCGGGTTCCTGGGATCGAGCCCCGCATCGGGCTCCCTGCTCTGCGGGAAGCCTGCTTTTCCCTCTCACAGTCCCCTTCCTTGTGTTCCCTCTCAAGCTGTGTCTCTCTCTGTCAAATAAATAAATAAAATCTTTAAAAAAAAAAAAAATAAATAAATAAATAAAAAGGGCTTAGCATGTATGACTTTATGATTTTAATCTTTTATGCCTTGTCATTTACCATGTACTTTTTTTTTTTTAAAGATTTTATTTATTTGACAGAGAGAGACACAGCGAGAGAGGGAACACAAGCAGGGGGAGTGGGAGAGGGAGAAGCAGGCTCCTGGCTGAGCAGGGAGCCTGATGCGGGGCTCGATCCCAGGACCCTGGGATCATGACCCGAGCCGAAGGCAGACGCTTAACGACTGAGCCACCCAGGTGCCCTTACCATGTACTTTTTAATCCTGGCTGTTTCAGTTATATTTTGTGAATTCCGTCAATCAGGAGAAAGAAAAGACCCCATTTTGGTTGTGGCCTCCCGCCCACCCAGCCGGGGCCCATGGTTCCTGGCAGCCCTATAGCCCCTGACCCCGGGAAAGGGGAGCACAGGACAATGACTCTTGAGTGGGTATAATTTAAAGGCAAGCAACTCTGTTTAAAAGCCTCAAAAGAGTAAAAAGTGAACAATTCCCCAGGAACACGGATGTGTCTGCCTGTGGCCGCCCCCGCCGTCTTTGGGCCCCTGAGCGAGGGCCCCCAGCAGAGGCCGGCATGCATTGGGGATGGCAGGAACTGCTCTCAGTCAAGGACAGCGCCCGCCTGCCCACTTGGTGACCCACATGGCGGGCGCCTGTACCTGGGGCGTGAGGTTGCGGAGAACGAGCCAGCTGCTTGTCCGTCCTGAGGTGTCGGTGCTCCACGCGGAACCTGCGCGAGCCGGGGGAGAGCCCCGTCAGCACGACCCCCAGAGGCTTCCTGCCCACGCACGTGGCAGCACGGAGCGCCACTGCATGCTCTAAGCTTTCTCAACCTTTGAAAACCCACGTTCTCTTTTCGGTTTGATGAACCCAGCCCCACAATTCCTGCAGACGCCCCTGGGCGGAGGACGGCAGAAGCTCCCTTCTCCTCTGCCCCCACGCCCCTGAGAATCGATGCTCTAAGATGCTACGTGCTCACACAGCAGACCCACAGGGCTGCCATGACGGGCCCAGAGCAGTTTTCAAACGATCTGTAGCTGGTTCCAGTCTCAGCTTCTTAAACTCCCGGCGCATGTCTTCCACGGCTGCAGCTCGGCGGGGGCCCCGGTGGCGGCCGGCAGAGCTGCGGTGCCAGGATGCGGGCCCCAATTCACACGGGGGGCTTGGTTTGGGTTCTGGCCCAGAAAGCCCTTTGCTCCAGTGAAATGTTGTGGAGAAGCAAATATCAAAGGCTGAAAGCGCCTTCTTGAAGGGCCCAGCGTGGCCCCTCGAAGGGTGCTGTGAGGGCCGGGACCGCCTGCCTCAGGGCAGAGGCCGGAAACCATGGCAGCCGGAGCGCTGGGCCCACACACTGCCCAGAGTCCAGGGCCCCTTGACCCCTCCTAGGCTCTCCTGGGTTCTAGGGGTGGGGGGAGCAGTTCTTACAGAAGAGCTAGAGGACAAGATGACAGGCATCTTCATTCCCTAAAGGGCAAGCAGAGCAGGCCCCGAGCCCCCGCAATCCCCAACCTGCCCCACTTGCACACCAAGAGGGCGGATGCGTACCCGAGGAGTAAGAGCTGGTCCAGCCGAGGGGGCTGGCTCCCCAGGTGGAGGAAGGCTTGGGATTGGTTAACCCTGGAGGTGGTCTTGTGGGTGCAGTAGTGTTTCTGGGCACCTTCCACAGTTCATGAGACAGAGAGGCTTGCGTGTGGGAGGCAGGGCCAGAGGACCACGTCGATTTAATGTCTGACAGTTTACCTAGAAGGCAGGGAGACAGAGCACAGGCATTCTTGAGACAGAGAAGAAAAGTCACTGCAGTGTTTGGCGAAGCGTACAAAGTGCTTCCGGCACCAGCAGACTGTGGGATAAGAAAGAAACACCAAGTAAAGCACCCCCACACGAGGGTAAGTGCTCTCTCGAATTCCCGCCCAGAGACCACCTGCCTGTGCCCAGTGCCCAGTGGAGGCCTCACCGGGACTTCTGATGCTGAATTCGCTGACTGTGCCAGACCCAAGTCTGCCACCGAGAAAACAGCATTTCCGTAGTTCGAGGTTAAAACTAACTATCCACATATTCTATTGGGACAAGCTTATAATGGAACACATTAACCGAGGTCAAAAGCCTAACATGTGTAGATCCTTTCCACTATTTCTTTAGCTATCAGTCCCTTTTCAAGGAAGCACCCCCCGACAACCTGCAGCTTTGAGATGAGCCCGCCAGGCCGCATGACAGAGATGGACGTGCGTGGCCCCGTTGCCGGGGGCTGAGCGTTCGGCATCTCAGTTCCTCCATTGTGGGGAGTGTTTGAAGGCTCTCTGGGAGAAGAAAACCAAACTGCTAACAACTCCGAACCCCAGCTTCTCGTGTGCCCAGGGCTCGGTTGGGAGGTGCACACACCTGGACGTCTGCCAGGCCTGCCTCACCAGTCCAGCACGACCAGGACAGGAAGTGCTGGAGGCAAAGTGGTGGCTGTCACGGTGTCCCTGGGTAGCACACAGCGACCAGATCCTATGCGGAGCTCCCCTCCACCCCTAGCCACCAAGATTTCAAACAAACAAACAAACGCTAATCTTAGCAAAGGTGTCATTGATCGGAAAAGCAAAAATGCTATAAAAACTGCCAGAGATACAGGGAAAATGATTTGATTCTGCCCCTTCTCTTTAGCTAAATGACCATGAAGGTAGTAAAGGTCTATATACATCTCCTCTGTAAACATCAGGAAGAATAAACATTAGAAGGAGTGAAATAATCCAGATGCTCTGTTTTCAATAAGATGCTAAACTATATGTTGAATCACTATATTTATACCTGAAACTGCATGTTAACAACACTGGGGTTAAAATAAAATAAAATAATAAATTGACTACAGAGTGGGGGAAAAAAAAGGATGCTAAAATATATCAAAACGACTTTCTTCCCTAGGTACTGGTATTAAAGGAATTCCTACGGCATCTTTACACCAGAAGGTCTGGATGACAAGGTTTGAAGGAATACAGAAATATACTTGAAGAAGTCTTTAAACAATAAACATTCCTTCTTTAAGATTTCTGTCTACTTACAAACCTGACACATGTCTTGTTAGTGTCTGGGCCTGCATCTCTTTATATCCTTAAAGTCTTAAAATTTTCAGGTTCAGATTCCCCTGAAGTTTTTATGACACACAATTCTCAATTCTTCTCTAAGCCTAAACGAAATGTCTCACTTCAAAAACTTCTAACAGTCTAGGGTAACAGAGAAATAACCCAGGCGGGAAGCAGCCACACTTTGTGGGACCTACTCTTGTCTCCCCCATCGACTTCCCAGCAGGGGCTGCCTGCACGGTCTGAAGGCCCGTGTCCCCCTCACGCCCCCTCACGCTGTGGCCACGGGGGAGGGGAGGGGAGCAGGTCCGTGTGGGCAGCAGGTGCGCCCCATCCTACAGCCACGCGCCCTTCGCGACAGCCCCGCAGAGGCCATGGTCCCATTCCCGCGGCACTCGGCAGGGGCGCGAGGTGCCCAGGCCCCCTCTCCGTCACACCACGCGGCCCCCCACCCCCCCGCCTGCGGGGTGAGCGCGTGGACGTCAGGAGAAGCCAGTGCGTACCTGCAATGCTGGGCGCGGGCGCGATGCTGCTGAAGGAGCGAGCGTAGCCGGAGGCACTGAGCGGCCAGGCACTCGAGGAAGGCAGCGCGGCACTCTGAGATGTCGGGGGGGAGGACCCTGCAGAGGCAGACACGGCGCTGGGACAGTGCCACCCGCCAAGAGGAAGGCTCCGCTGAAGGGGCCGGGGCTGGCTGGAGGCGGGGAGGGGCTGCCCATACAGGCGTGACGTGGCCAGGGCCATGACCAGCGTGGGCAGCCGCCCGGATCCCAGGGCCCAGGAGGCAGCGGCAGCCTCTCGGAGGCAGGGCCTCCAGGCACGAGGGAAGAGGATCAGCGGCAGAATGCCGAGAACGCCAGCCAGAGTGTGAACCGACCGCACGGCCTCCCTCCCACGTAGGCTAAAACTCACAGTACAGGGCACTCTCCATCTTTTCACACCTCAAACAATATCCACAAAGTTAAAAAGCAAGCTTTTTGTTGTACATTTTACCGTAGAAAGACCAGCACTTCGTTCTGACTCAAAACGTCTCAGGATGTCCACTAGCTCCTGTCCGAGCCTCTCCCTGTGACACGGGCATGAGGCAGCGTCCCATGTGGGGAGCTGGAGGGCTGTACCCTCAACTGCAGTCCCCTCCAGTGAAAACACCTGCTCATGCACCTGGCGGGGGGGTGGTCGCCCCTGTGCAGCTCCCTGCTGTCCGGCGGCTCCGTGCCGCCCTCCCCCAGGCTTCTCTGAGGAGAGCAGGAAGCCGGGGAACGAGGAGGGGGAAGCAGTGCTGGCAGTTCAGCTTAGAGCCAGACAGAATCAGAGCTCCTCCGATTCGGAAAGTTACTCCACTGGTGTGTGGAAGCTGGTGGGGCGGGAACATGAGATGTGACAGTCTGCTTGTCATATTTACTTCCACAAACAGAATCTCACAAGACATGGAAGCCAGATGCAGGGCCCCACCGGACAACCTCAGGGGTACCCTTCACAGAGACTACCAGGCAATGGGGCACCTCTCAGACTTGTGCAGTGTGCAACCTGCACAGCTGTCTACAACTGGCCTACTGTGATTGACCTCCTTAGAATGAGGGCACGAGAACTCATGAACATTACAAGTGATTTGTAATCTGCAAGTCCACAATCTAAAAAAAAAAACCAGTCCTACTGATATCCTAAGCTTATGTCCCAAACTCTCCTCTTTCATTTACCAACAAAATGTCATCAACCCAAGATCCCAAGATTACAGACTATTTAACCCTCTTTGGTATTTCTTTTATAATTTAACAATAGAGTGCTTAGATTTTAACAGTGTTCTACTTTTGAAATTTTTATTTTTAATAGTGGAATTTGTCCCATGAAATTATAGCTTATTTTCCTTTCTGGATGAAATGTTAGTATCAATATGCTATGAAATGCCATGACTGTACCTCACCATCCTAGTTACTGTTCATTCTGTCCGGATTAAAGCTATACCAACTGAGGGTTGCTGGAGTGGTGGGGGGTGGGAGGGATGGGGTGGCTGGGTAATAGACACTGGGGGGGTATGTGCTATGGTGAGCGCTGTGAATTGTGTAAGACTGTTGAGTCACAGACCTGTACCTCTGAAACAAGTAATACATTATATGTTAAAAAAAAAAAGAAGATAGCAGGAGGGGAAGAATGAAGGGGGGGAAATCGGAGGGGGAGACAAACCATGAGAGACTATGGACTCTGAAAAACAAACTGAGGGTTCTAGAGGGGAGAGGGGTGGGGGGATGGGTTAGCCTGGTGATGGGTATCGGGGAGGGCACGTTCTGCATGGAGCACTGGGTGTTATGCACAAACAATGAATCATGGAACAGTACATCAAAAACTAATGACATAATGTATGGGGATTAACATAATTAAAAAAAAAGAATTTGAAAAAAAAGTGAATTAGTAAACCCTAATGTAAAAAAAAACGCTATACCTACCATCCATATACTGTAAATACGTAAACTTTAATATCAAATCAGAATTTAATGTCAATGGCAGTAAATGAAAAACAAAAATACAAATTAAAAAGCAATACCTAGTATAATTGATACTCGACAGAAAAAATAGAAAATCGCGTTATGAAAATATGTAAAATAAGCCAATACCAAGAGGTTAACAGCTATTCTCCCTGTTTCTAGGGCACGTTTTCTTAATTTTCTTCTCTCTCTACTTTAGGTCAAGCTCTTTAGTCAAGACTAGGATAGCTGGGGGGCACCCGGCTGGCTCATTCGGTGAAGCGTGTAACTCTTGATCTCGGGGTTGTGGATCCAAGCCCCACACTGGGTACAGAAATGACTTAAAAATTAAAAAAAAACTGGGGCGCCTGGCTGGCTCAGCCTGGGGAGCATGTGACTCTCGATCTCCGGGTCATGAGTTTAAGCCCCATGTTGGGTGTGGAGCCTACTTCAAAACAACAACAACAACAACAACAACAACAACAACAACAAAAAGTATAAAAAAAATACGATGGCTTTTGTGGCTCGGTCCCTGAGCAAGGTCAGCCAAAGGGGCTGCCTGGAAGCTCCTGGTGTGTGGGGAGCAGCACGTCACGCTCTGGAGAGAGGCAGTGGGCAAGGTCCCGCCTCTGCAGCTCAGCTGCGCTGGGGCAGGGACATTATCACGTCCCCGGTTCTACAGAAAGAGAAGTTCTCTATGTTCCCCTTCTCCCAAATAACAAACCACGAGGCCACAGGAGCAGAGGAGGAAGGATTCTCCAGGGCGTGCAGGAGGGCCCAGGGGAGCTGCCCAAGACTGGCCCCTGACTGCCCCCAGAAGTCACACGACATCACCCCGGCTGGATGGCTGCTTGCCTCTTTACTCTGGAGCCGGAGGCCCCACTTTCTCATCTGGTCCTGACACCAGGGTCTCTGTCACTTCCAGATGCTCTTCTGCCTGTCTCTGCCTCAGCCACTCTGGACGGGAGGACAGCTGCTGGGCCCTGCCCGCAGAATTCACCTCCTTCTCCGGGCCGCCGTCGTCACGTCACGGCACACTTGTGCAAATGTGGAGGTCACCTGCAATGCTCCAGGGGCCACTTGGAGGCCAGGGGACCACTGGAGGACCCATGGGGCACTGGCGGGAAGCTCTGTGCGACACTGAGCAACCTTGACGCTTTCCGAGGTCTCTCAATACCCGGGTCAGTGCTGCCCTTTCACACCTGCCCACAAACCTCAAAATCCACTGACGGACGGTCCTGCCGGGACACAACCCTCCTGCCACACTCAGGGCGACGAGCACTGAGGGCGGAGTCTGACTTCTGGCTGGTGCCTCACGCTGTCCCCCCTCTTACACAGGCCCCACTTCCTGTCCTCGGTACCACTGTTCTGTCCCTGATGGCATGGCCGCTCCAGGAAGCGGCTGCATCGAAACACGAGGAATGCACAGCATTGAACAGGATGAGCCGTACTTCTGCTGGTTTTCTACCAAACCACAGGAACACCTAGAAGCCCATCACTTTAAAGAACCACTAAAGAACTGCATCTCTCCCCCAGTCTTGCCTTAAGCAGGAAACACGAATGCACATTCTGGGACTACCTGAGTGGCCGTGGCCGCCCTACCACTCCCTCCCTCTACTGGGACATCGGCACAGCCACCATATGGGCGCCGGCCCGTCCAGAGCTGCTCCATCCGCCCCTCTCGGCGTCACGCCTGAGAGCTGCATGGATGCTTCCAACGGCTCAGCCAGCTCCTCACTGCCTCCTCCTGGATCCTCAAGCCTGACGTAGGATGTGCCCAAATCTAGCACCCTGAGCTGTGCCAGGAACGGATTTCAGTTTTTACCAGACTTTGTGGAAGGAAACAGACCGAGATGGAGGAGGAAGGGGTTGATTCACCTGCAGTTTAAATAGATTTTAAGTGGGAACTTTTTCACTGGGAAACTTAATGGTTAATATTGGGATCTTATAACACAGTGATCAGAAATAATGTGTTAATAAATCCAGGAAATCCATTTCCATGTTCACCATCACCACTACCTCCAGATGGTGAGAAGTGCACACAGATGTGTCTCACAGTGTCCTTGCCCCGCGGCCCGCACACCACCCCGGAGCCCCCGAATGCACGCAGGGAGACCTTCCATGTCGAGCAGGTAGCACCCCGTTCTCCTCACCTCCACTCTTGAGGAGGTAGCGGTTGACGTCCTGTATGGTGGTATTGATGGTGGGCCCGGTGGGGACACTTCCAGGAGTGACATCAGGGTCATTCTCAGGGTCTATATTCTGAAGTCCTTTCCATGGAACTCCAGGATGGAATTCTGGAAAATGCCAAACAAAATGGAAAACAAAACATGAATATTACAGTATCTTCACATTCCTTCCTGATAATTTATGGAAATTCTTTTAATCTGCTAGTTAAAACAGGAGACACATCCTAGACTTTCAGTAAATCATCAATCCTCTGGAACAAGCTAGAAGCAGGGATTAGAGCTGCCACATTAAGAGAGTGTTCAGGCGGTGTGGAGTCTAGAAGCAGTCTGGCCAGATGCAATACAGCGTCCCCTCTCCTTCCACTCCTCTCACTGAACTAAGGGACCACAGGGAAGCGCTGGCTGCTCACCACTTCCCAAATTCGTGTGACAAACGGATTTCCAGTGGAAAAGCCAAAGCTATGGCGTTCATGCTTCCAGGACTCTCAGCCCAGACCCTGGCTTCTTGGAGCGGAACGTCTGTCCTCAGGCTTGGGCGGCTCTGACTGCCGCTGCCCGGGAGTGCCGCCCGCTCTCACCTGGGGGCCAGTTGATGCTGGAGCCGTTGGAGATCTTGTCACTGTCAGACTTGGCACGTGACCAGCTGTGGGGAACCGCAACAGGAGGACTGGCTGGGGACTCGCTGTTCTGGATTAGATCGTACCGGCCGTAGGAGTCGTCGATGGAGGACTTAGCTGGAGGCCCAATGCTTAGACCTCCAGGGATAGCACCTGGGGGGGCAGCGGGAGACAAAGAGCTGAGTGAACAGGGGAGCCCCTGAGCCCTCACTGCTAGGCACCGGGCCCTGCCCCTTTCAGAGGTACATGAACCATCAGACTTGGTTTGTCCTGCACTCTCTAAGGATAAGTGATTATTTTGGTTAGCCTAAAATTTGTCTGTGGAAGACCAAAATTCTTTTTATTCTTTAAAGATTTTACTTTTAAGTGATCTCTACCCCAACATGGCGCTCAAACACACAACCGTGAGACCCAGAGTTGCACGCTCAACCGACTGAGCCAGCAAGGCACCCCAAAACCAAAATTCCTTAAGAACCATTTTAGTTTGTCGAGTTGGAAATCTTGATAAAACACAAACCCATATCACTGAAAGCGGGCCTGTGCCTTTCTGGGACCAGCTTATGTGCCTTTCTGGGACCAGCTTATGAGTCTCTGTGCTTAGCAATGGACTCTGTAGTTGCGTGCGTCCTGCCCTCCCTCTGGACGGACATACTGGGCATGTGAACGCAGGGCCCTTATCTTCTGGACTGGACCACCCGGCCAGGGGTGGCCGCGCTCTCTTGCCAAGGAAAGTGCCCAGGCAGCCTGTGATGATTCTGTTGTAGAATTAACCGTTAGGAAAAACTGTGTTTTTCCTTTTAGAATATTTACATCAAGAGAGAATCATACACCTATTACATTTTCTCTGCCATTTATGCTATCAGGAAACTGGGAGCTAAAGTTAATGCTTACTAGTGAGGTCGCTGCCTCTGGTTATTAGCACTTTTGCTTCTTCCTTTTTTCAAAGCATCTGATTTTCTATTGTGTTTTATCATTTTATTGAAAAAAATTTCTTCTCAGTAAACGAATTTTTTTGTTGAAGAATACAGATACAAATAAAAAATATGCAGCTATGACCAATATTCTTTGCTACTCTGGGGCGTTTTCAACTCCTTCTGGGTTTGTAGCAAAGATCTGGAGGCTGGGGTTTCAGGAAGTTTGACCGTGCACTAGCTGGGATCTTACACATTCTGTGATGGAACGGAAGATTCCATTCTAGTGGAATTCTCAGACAAGAGATGCAGTGTGAGTAATAAAAGGAGCATGCTCTACAACCGGACAGTCAGCGAGTGGAACAGCAGCGACTGGACCACAGGCACCCGGCTTGGACGTACCATGCTTGCTGGGGTTCTGATCGAGGGGAGCAGCAGCACCGGGTAAGTTGTCCATCGGGTTGGGGTGTGTCCACTGAGGGAGGCGTGACTGGGACTGAGACGGGTCCTTCACCGACAAACCACCAGTCATGTCCATGCTGTTGACATTCATGTTTGGGTTCAGTCCGGCTAAAAATAAAAATGCTATTAGGATATGCCTGCTCTTCTTCTAAATTTTATTACATCCTAAAGCTCTCCTGGAGAATCAATCCAAGTCTTAACTCATGGCCACACACTTAACTCTAACTTCTAATGCTGGTAGAAAGAAAAGCTTTTTGTCTTTTTAACGACACATATTTCCAGGAATATTATTCCCAAATTAAGCTGAAATGGTAATGAATATTCTCTGGTTAAGTAAGACCAATGACTCTCTTCATTTCACTTGTTTCAGAGCTAAACACGGTCCCGGTGCTCCTCAGAACCTACAGAAAGACAGGGCAAGTCCAGACAATGAGGAAAATCTTTTCTGATCTTAGGATATCTTAGGGAAACTCAGCAGATCAGGACAACTCCTTCAGAGTTCTAGACAGTGTTCTAAAGCCAGAACAGGCTGGTAGGGATAATTCCATTCCACCTTTAGTGAACTTACTTTACGAAAGTCTGCTCTTCAGGAGTTTATAAATATCAGACTCCTTTTAAGGACTTGACCTATTGGAGGGCGTGGCAGGGCTGCCATCTGCCCCCGGCTGGAACGGCGTGCCAATCCTGGGTTTTCTTTCTTACGGCTAAAAGCACATGCTGCTGTTATCTGGCAACACCATGTCAGGTTACTAAAGAGGGGCGAGGAGGACGATATAGAGTCCCTGATGGGGACTGAATGCTCGGTGATGGAGAATAACCCCAGGATTCACAGACCATACATCCTGGTACGTCAGTCAAAGTGCATCTCTACTTGTAAGCAAGGTATTGAACAGGTTTGTTCTTGGCTTTAAATCCGTGTCTGCAAACTCAAATGCCTACATGGGCCAAGCGGCTGTGAAGTGGGCCCAGTGGGGATGGTGGTGAACCTGACGGTGCTTGTCCCGCCCGGAGTGCCAGCTGCTGGTGCCAGCCTGTGACAGCCACAGGGAAGGCAGACCCCACGGAGCCATTTTAAGAGAAGCAAGAAGTTACTTTTATTTAAAAATTTCCAATTTGTAAATGTTGGTAATTAACACACACACACACACACACACACACACACACACACACACTTTGCAGATGAAACACACCACCTGGGCAGGTCAGATGCCGCCAGCGGCTGTCTGTGTGCGGTTGGCACGGACGGCAACCTTCGCTTCCATTTGCACACATGTAGTTGGGTGAGGGGACAGTGAGGCCGGGCTGCAGCCTGGCCTTCCAAGTGTTGGGCCTGAACCCATCTCCCCAGCTTGCCCGCTCATCTGTGGCCCCCCGCCACAAGTTAGCATGACTGCCCAGGGCACACCCTGTCCTGCCAGGCTCTGGTCACTGAAGTCCTGCTCATCTGAGATCCATGCTTGGCCCCTGCTCTGGGTTTTTCTTTAGCACCATTCATGGTGAACACCAGCTCTCCCTTCTCTGCAGCACTGCCTATGAAGCTGTTTTTCATTATTCTGTGCCTGATCTTCCTGTGCGGACGACAAATTCCAGCAGTTAAGAAACAGCAGAGTAAGGAGACACTGCGTGGGAAGGAAGGTGGACGGAGCTACAACCATTGAAGAAAAATGCCAAGAACCAAGCAGAGAGGCAATTTTATAGGCTAAGTTTCTTATACTGGATCAGCTATTTTTTCTTTTTAAAGATTTTTATTTGTCAGAGAGAGAAAGAGAGAGCACAAGTAGGAGGAGCAGCAGAGGGAGAAGCAGACTCCCCGCTGAGCAAGGTGCCCGACGTGGGGCCGATCCCAGGACCCATGATCATGACCTGAGCTGAAGGCAGATACTTAACTGAGCCACCCAGGCGCCCCTGATTAGCTATTTCTTTTCTTTCTTTTTGTCTTAAGATTTTATTTTTAAGTAATCTTTACACTCAATGTGGGGCTTGAACTCACAACCCCGAGATCAAGAGCCAGCCACGCGTCCCGCTATTTATTTTCAATAAGTTTGTAAGTTTAATGTGAATATTATAAAATATTATCAAAATTATTTTTCATCTAATTTTGAAGAGCCACTGTACTAATTTTTTCATTTGTATTAAGAAAAAAATCTTTAAGAATAAAGATTAGTGTACTTTACTCTCCAAAAATAGGTTGAGAGGCCAGATGGACATTAGCAAGCTGAAGCGGAAGCTTTTCCGGGTAACAGACAACGGAACCGGTTTCTGAAAGGACTCCTCAACAAGATGGGCTTGTGTCTGGCTCACGTCTCACAAAGGGCTTGCTGCATGCAGCACTGTCCTGAGAACTTCACGTATTATCTCACTTAATCTTTAAAGGACCCCCATGAAGTAGTAGCCCCACTTTAAATGGGGAATTGAGGCAGAGACAGTCGGGCAAGTCATGCAAGGAAGTGCTGAGCCAGCCCTGGTGGAGCTGGGACTCAGTGTGGTGGGTCACCTCTCCAGCCAGGCATCGGCCACCAGACTGCCCTCCTCCGTGCACACAAAGGGCTTGTGAGCGTGGGGCAATGAGAAAGGGATGGGATGATCACAGTTAGCATTCATCAGGTTCATATTAAGGACATACCACAAGGATTGCATGTCAAGGAGAACATGCTCGTACGATTAGGATTTACAGCTCTTTTCAGGGCAGTATTAAGGAAAGGGACACCATCAGCCAGTAGCAAACTCACTATCACGCATCTGACCTTTGCTCCTGATACGTATTTCCTGGGTTACTGGTTCCCTTTGTCCTGGAGCTTCATACTAACAGCCACCTAGCAGACAAGCCTGAGAGCGGTCACCAGGTTCTGGATTCTTACATCAAACTGTTTCACGTATAATCCATTTACTGACATATACCTCCCTGGGACATTTCCTCGATCCTGCCTGCAGTTATGTAACCCGTGCCCCTCCTGGCTGGTTTATAGGACCTGGAGGGTGGCACCGTATCTTCTGCCGACCTGCGGATTTCATGTGCTGAGCATGCTTCCTACAGGTTAGGGGTCAACACATGCATGTTGATTTGGCGGATTATACAAACTGTCTTCTACACTACAAGGCTTGTATGGACAACCACTGCTTTCCAAAAAGTACCTGATTTTTAAAAATCTAAACACATTTACTAGTAAAACCATTATAAACTCATCCCTGCAGTTAGGTGGGGGATGGTGGCTGCTAAAGAGCAGGAAACCAGGAACAGAACAAACTGATTTGACAACAGAAATGAGGGAATTCTGGGGCTCTCGCTGGTGCTCCTTTAAAAGACTTTATACTAGAAGGTATTTATGGCCATAGCAGAATTTCGCTCTGCAGAAGACGGCCAGTGGTGCTCCCTTACCAGGAAGCCCTGGGAGAGAGCGCCGGCCCGCACTGCGGGGACTCACCTAGAGGGTAAGGAGCAAAGGTGCTGGGTGAAGACTGTGGCTCTTTGGTCTGCAGGTCGGGCAGGCCGGGGGCCTGGGGGTGGGGGGGGAAGCTGTCCATGGCCGATTTGCCTGCAGAGGGGTGCAGAGACAGGTGCGGCGGGGGCGGCGGCGGCTTCACGAGCAGGGCCTGGGCCAGCTGGCGCTGGTGCTGCTGGATCTGCTGCTGCAGGTTAGTGATTGTGCGCGCAACCTGGCGGCAGAGAGGCGAGTTGGGAAAGGTCTGAGAGGGGCGCACATCACTTGTCTCCAGACCCAGGGCATTTAGTCTCCGCTGGCTGGACCCACCTGCTCCCAAACCAAGGTGACCCCGAGACTGCTAAAAGGGGGGGGGGGGGTTAGCGAGAGAAAAGTCAATGACAACGTAACAGTTTGCCCTCTGGCAACTGCAGATCAGGCAGGACGGGCGCTGGCGAGTCCAGCTACCCCCCAGGCGGTACCTACTTGCTGCTCCTGCTGTCTCATGGGTCCGGAAACATTACGCTGAGCCTGCAGCATCTGCTGCTGGAGCTGTAAACGCTGGTACGCCTGTGGACGGGAACAGGGAGATGCTGTAAGAGGGCCGCCAGCACAGGCCTCCGCTTTTGTGTATTAGAGAGAGAGAGAGAGAGAGAGAGAGAGAGAGAGAGAGAACAGCCAAGATTCTTGGTCCCCTTACCATACTATGGTTTAAGCATACTGTGAGGTAGAAGCATTTTTAAAAGGAGAAATGTCTTTCCCAAACCCTTCTAGCACATAGATTTTTTTTTTTTAAGATTTTATTTATTTATCTGACAGAGAGAGACACAGCGAGAGAGGGAACACAAGCAGGGGGAGAGGCAGAGGGAGAAGCAGGCTTCCCGCGGAGCAGGGAGCCCGATGCGGGGCTCGATCCCAGGACCCTGGGATCATGACCTGAGCCGAAGGCAGACGCTTAACGACTGAGCCACCCAGGTGCCCCTAGCATGTAGATTTTTAAAAACTAATTCAGTCAGTACCCTTTAGTGTAGGTAATGAGATTTGTCAGCAAATATTTTTCAGTTAACAAAGAGATCAAAATTCTTCTCCTCAAATCTTACAAACTAAAAGTAAAAGAAATGATGGGAAAACGAAAAACTACTGATTCTTACAGTGATACAGATGAAAGTCATCCAGAGTGGCTCAGACCCTAGCAGAACAGCAGTGAGTGGCCGCCCCAGATAATCAGAACAACACAGACTCAAGGCCTGTGAGTGCCAGGGGCCGCATGCTCATGTCCCCCCACAGGCTGCCTGAAACCGGCCCGTGGCACTCCTGTTACAGGCCCGCCTGCCAAGCTGCCTGACCGTGAGCACCTGCCACACAGCCATGCGGAGCTTCCATCATTTGATTGCTTCAAAACGCTGGCTGCCAATCATACATTTTTTTCTTATAACATGGATTTTTGAGGACATGTTTAGCAAGAGGATTTATTAAAACAAGATCCATATAAAGGTAGAGACTATACTATTAGAAATGCCTCATTAATCTGTAAATTATAGAGCAATAAAATACTCCACTTAAGTGAATCCTTAAAGGCCCTAAAACAACCTCAGGATGCACCAAAACTTTATTTTACGAATTTTTGGAAAAAAAAAAAATTAAAAACAGTATGAATTGTTTGTAAAACAGAACACATTAAACATAATTCAAGATTTTCTTGCTTTTTCCACCATCTTTTTCTTTTTTTTTTTTAAAGATTTTATTTATTTATTTGAGAGAGAGAGAGAATGAGAGAGAGCACATGAGAGGGGAGAGGTCAGAGGGAGAAGCAGACTCCCTGCCGAGCAGGGAGCCTGATGCGGGACTCGATCCAGGGACTCCAGGATCATGACCTGAGCCGAAGGCAGTCGCTTAACCAACTGAGCCACCCAGGCGCCCTCCACCATCTTTTTCCATGCCGCCATCATGGGTCACATGAATGTCCTGGTAGAGGCTCTCAAGAGCACTAACAATGCTGCAAAGAGAGGCGAAGGCCAGACTCTTACTAGGCCATGCTCCAATATCATTGTCGGGTTTCTAGTAGTAAGTAAGGCCTGTGGCTCTACTTACTACTGGAATACTGGCCCCTTGGACTGGTTAGACTGAGTCTAATGGGCAGTAAGGGTTATAGGACTGACAGGACCTGGGGCTCTCTTATTAAGAAAAGCTTTGGCATCAATGCTTTTGTCTATCAGCTGGGAAAATCGTTGTCAACCTCACGGGCAGGTTAAACAAGTGTGGAGAGATCAGCCCCAGTTCTGATGTATAACTCAAAGATCTAGAAAAATGGCGGAATAATCTGCTCCTGTCCTGCCAGTTTGGTTTCATTGTACTGACAAGCTCAGCTGGCATTATGGACCATGAAGAAGCAAGATGAAAATGCACAGGAGGGAAAATCCTGGGCTTCTTTCTCTAGAGATGTAATATATATGTGTAAATAAAATGCCTCAATGGAAAAAAAAGAGATTTTCTTGATGTCTTTCACATTATAGGGGTCAATAAAAATTACCATATAAATAAGAGATTTTAGAACATCAGTATGATAACTAGCTATCTCTCATGTCAGAATACAGCCATGTCTTCAGTGTTACCAAGAAGCAGAAAGCTACTTTCCTCTATAAAAATACCTTTACATAATATGCTTTTTAAATGTGTGCCTGACTTTTATGGTTGTTTCCTTCTCCATTTTTGAGGTTAGGGGTCTCTCCCTGTTGCTGCTGGTAGTAAAAGCAATAGTCCTGTGCACTCGAACCACCCACCCACCGCGCTTTCAGGTCCTGGGAAGCCTTCCTACCACGCTGCAAGGTGCCCCCCATCTCCAATTTTATGGACAAAGAAACAGCCTCTGAGAGCCTAACATAGTCGTGACGCCACTTCCTGAGCTCTGTGTTCTCCCTGAAACTACGATTTTCTCTGGGCACTTTCTTCCTCCCATCCCACACTGCTACTTACTTGAAAACTGGACCCTTAGACTGGTTAGATGTGAGGACTGACAGGGCCCAGGGCTCTCCTATAAGGAAAGCTTTGGCATCAGTGCTTTTGTCTACCAGAGGCCTTTTTACCTTCCTTAAGGATTCCTGGTCATTTTCAAGGAGATGAAGTTACTGGACAAGACTTCGAAATAAAGCAGGTGTCAACATATTAAAGAAAGGTCTTTTAGTGTATATAAATCCAGTATGCATCTAGAGATATAGTGACACGGCATTTTATGGTAAAAGCAGTAAGATTGTTGAAAATTAAAAATTTAAGGTATGTTAAATTGTAAAACTTTCAAGAATTATTAGGCTACATCAGTCTTTCTCAAAAGGGACTGTGAGAGGGCATTAAACCCTAATCTCTACAGCATCTACTGTATGTAATGAAGTAACTTCTCTTTCACGCTTCCAGAACAGTCTTTGTGTGTCCCACCCTTGAAGAACTTAGAGAATCGTCACTCAAAGCAGTTTCTGTGTTCTGTGGCTCTGACGGGAAACTCTGGATGAGAAAGGCTAGCTGAGACCCTGAGCCGAAGGACACGCCTCCTGGTAAGGTCTGGGACACTCTGTGAAGGGGCCAGAGAATTGACACTCTTAAGTGAAAAACTTCCTGATTTTTTCAACAGTCTGACATGAAGAAAGTGAGGCATTAACTAACTACTTTTATTAGTGGCTAGGTTGCTGGCATAGCTTCATGAATGTCAGTGCGCACTCTTCCTTAGTTCTAGAAGCTGAATGATCTGTCCACTTACCAGCTGCAGCTGATAGAGCTGGTTCAACATCGTCATATGCTGAGGATTGATTGGCGAGGTCAATAGTGCAGGGTTGAGACCAATGTTTTTTGCTGCAAACTGCAAAAGCTGTGCTTGAACCTGTTGAACACAACACAGAGTGTCAGGCACTGTGTCCCTGTCGAAATGGCCACCTGTCCAGGCAGTGTTTCAAGGTGCAGAACTGATGAATTAATGACAGTTATGCTTGTCTCAAGAATGAACTTCAAAAGCCATTAAAAAACTCATGGGCTTTTTGCCATTAGTAGTTAACATGCTTCTGTAGAAAATAAGGAAGGAAGGAGAGAAAGAGCCTTCTACCTCCAAATATTTTAGACACGAATTAAGATGCTAGGGCTCTGGGTAACTCCTATCGAAAACTGATCTCACATTCTGTCACAGTGAAAATAAATGGGCATAATTTAAGGACGGGAGATAGTGAATGTGGGGTCTCAGGGAAGAAGTCGCTCCTGCTGGCAGGCACCACGCCACCCCCAGGAGGGTCTCTGCCCAGGATGGGCTCGGTTAGTGGTCTACGCCCTCTGCCGGCCCTGCCCTGGACCATCAATCCACATTCTCGTTCAGGGGGATCTCTTCAACTGGAATTCACTGCACTGAAACAATCTGGGGCCTGGCACTGGAGATTTCAATGTTTTCCACCATGGGTTATGCATGTTTATCACAACATTTATGCAAGATGATTTTAGGTAGAACGTGGATGGGCTTCTTTCACTTTAATAGTTGTCTAATGTGTATCAGAAAAATGTGATTTTTTTTCTACTTATGACAGGTATGTAAAGTTTGCTTTAAGAACACATTTATTTAAGCAGGCAAGTCATTTAAAGAAAACACGCTGTGTGACAGTACAGGTAACGTGGGGCACAAGGGTAGCACGTGCTCTGCTGAGTGTGGGAAGCCTGCTGCCAGTCACCCAGGCCCAGCTCTCCTTCTGCCCCTCAGGCTGGGGTGGCTGTGTCCCCAGGCTCGGGCAGTGGGACACAGTGGATGTGTTCTGTGCAGCTCCCAGCGATCGGGAAGGGCTGTGGCAGGGGCGCCCCACAGCCCTGAGCCGCTGCCTCGTGCATGGCCACCCAGAGAAGCGAATGCCTGTCTTGTCTAAGCCTCTGCACTCTGGGGTGTCTGGTATCGCGGCCCACCCTGTATCCTGATGAATGAATTTAACTATTGTTTCACCTACATTTCAGCCATCTCAACTCAGTGCACAAATCTGGGTTCAACCAATTGTGGAGGGTTACCTACTTCCAACTAATTCTATAGCTTATCATTAGTAATCTATTACTGAATATTTTTAAAAGGGATGAGGACTGAAACACTGTAAGGAAAAACTCAGTCCAAAGTGTAAAATTATGGAATGTTCTAAAAGTAAACATAATTAACATGAAAAAATCCATATGCTTTAGAGCTATGCAAAACAAGATATCCTTTTCCTTTTCTGTTTGACACTTTTTTTTTTTTAAAGAATCTCTATGGGCAAAAATGGTCTAATACTAAGTAATAAACTTAACTAAGGAGCCAGTAATATATTAATATATAATATGATCTATGATCACATGCAGGTGGCCACCAAAGCATTCTTCAGGCCCTGAGTGCTCCTACGTGCCCCCTTACGGGTTAAGCAATGTTTCAGCTTGTCATTTTCCTCTCCCACCTAGGACAATTCATCGGGTTCATCTGAATAATTCTGTTAAGACCCGGACAAGAACCGCATTACAGTGCGTGTGAGGTGGATCTTTTCACCCAGCGGCATGGCTCCCAACCGGTGGACGCCTAGCCGGGCCACGGATGGTGGGGGCGCCCCCAGGGGCCGTTCTGAAAACGCCTCCCGCAGCCGGGGGACCGGTGGACGGGCGGACAGGAAGGCCGCGCTCGGGGGTGGGTGAATGAACTGGCTCTCACTTTCAAACAGTGACGTCGAGCGGCACAGACACACACAACGCCCATCCGAGTCGCCGCGGGTCCCACCTGAGGGGATAGAAACGGAGGCACTTGAGCACGGAGGCTGGGCTGGGAGGAGCTCAGAGGCTGCACGGGGGGCTGCGGCGGCGGCTGCATGGTCCTGGCTTGCGCTGCTCCGCTGCTGCCGAACATACCCAGGCTGCCACTCGGCATCTGCGGGGAGATGGCACGGGCCGGGTCGCTACGGAGCTCTGGAGGAGGCTCTGCCTTCCTAAATGCGACAGCAAAATCCTCCCTACTTCCTACCGTTGTCGACTTCTACGACTTCTACCGAAGTGAACTCACAGTAGATGCTGCCGGGCAGGCTGGCTGCGGACGACGGGCCGCCAGCCGTGAAGGCTGCCCATGTCTTCACGCGACACTGCCAGTCGGAAAGGGGCCCCAAACGAGGCTACCGCGTCCACAGAAACTACCATAATACAGTGTTCCAAACAACAGCCACGCACGCCATGGGGTTCGGAAGCTTTTCTCACAGGCTATCTGCGGTGGGGTGCGGACTGCTAACCCGGGGCCAGCAACATTTTCAAGTAGGAAACAGGAGTATAATTTCAACCAAAGCGGAAGCTGAATAAATGGATAAATCCAGGCAGTTACCTTTGTGTTAAATAGCATCACTGCATTTTAGGCGTACTTTCTGCTCTGCGGCAGCGGGTGGGCTCGCTCCCAGCACCCCGCCCGCCGGCCTGTTCGCCGTCCGACGGCAGAACCCCGGAAAGCAGGCATTGCACTGAACCACCAGCAGCATCAGCCACGTGAGACCGCGGGCTGAGGCCCCACCCACTGCCACCCTGGGACCACCGGCGCGCACGTGGCTCTGCTGGGCCGCCCCAAACATCACAGCGTCTACTTAAAGAGCTGCTTCAGAGGTGGGTGCGTGTCAGCCTCCCGTGCGAGTGAATCCATGAAAAGGACGTCCTACGGACGGGTCATGTCTTCCAGGGGGACTGGGAGACACAAGGGCCATGGAGCCGCGGTCAACACAAACTCGAAGTCCTCCCTTCTGTGATGCCTGACAGGGGCTCTCACATCCCCTGAGTGTCAGAGAAGGGAAAACACCAACGTGGCTCTCTGGAAACCACAGGGATGTCACCTCTATTTCAGGGAGCAGGGGGAGCACGTGGTGTTTTCTCAAAGACCACGGTATGGAAGGTTTGGACCGCTGGTGCACAGGATGGCATCACCCGGATCCATGAAGGGACCTGGCAGCTGGAGACCACCCTGCAGGACACACCATTTAAACTGGCAGTACTGAGCACTGAGGGCACTGAACTCACGTGTGTGTTCGTTATGTGTAAAAATAAATAAAGTTTGGAAGCATTTCCTACAACATGGCTCAATTTCAAGAACTGGACTCAACTTCCAAACCTGTACATCACCTGAGGGGAAATCCTTCTCCTATTTCAGCTACCTTAACATACTCGACTGTATTTTATTTTATTTTATTATTTATTTATTTATTATTATTATTTATTATTTATTTTTTTAAGATTTTATTTATTTGTGAGAGAGAGAATGAGAGAGAGCATGAGAGGGAGGAGGGTCAGAGGGAGAAGCAGACTCCCTGCTGAGCAGGGAGCCCAATGTGGGACTCGATCCCGGGACTCCAGGATCATGACCTGAGCCGAAGGCAGTCGCTTAACCAAATGAGCCACCCAGGCGCCCTCGACTGTATTTTAAAGTACAGGTATTAGTTAAAAATCAAAGTGTATGTCCCAAACGCATTTGTTAGAGGCAGGTGAAACCGAGACCACACTGGCTCTCTCCCCACAGCCTTACCTGTCTAGAAGAATTCAAGTTTTGCATGCCCAGCCCTGAGGCAATCCCACCCAGGGCCTGATTAGGGAGTGCACTGTTTGAAAGGGGGAGCTTCAGGCTTGGTGAAGGCAAAAACGGTGAAGTCGTGGGCTCTTCCACTAGGCCGCCGTCCTGATTGGAGAAAGAAAGGGTGAGCTGCGTGCAGTGTCCATCCGCAGACAATGCACAAAGCAGTTTCCCAAGGACATATAAAGGGGTATGGATGGATAAAGAATTAAAAGATCAAAAAAGTGTGGGTAACAAGAGAATGGAGAACATGGGCCAAAGGAAGAGGGGAAAAGAAAAAGAGAAAGAGGATTAAGATGCTGTTCTCATAACCATTACTTCACACATACATTAGCTTACAATGTGCTCAGACCCTGCTGACTCCGCCCAGAGCAGGGCTCAGGAGAAGCACAGAAACATTAGCAAGTCTTATTTGGAAAACACTTTACAACCATTTTCAAATAAACAGGCTGCCTTCCTTCAGTACCAGGGCTCTAGGGGTACATTTGGTTGCATTCTGCCGACATTCAGCTGTTTCATATGGTTTAATCCAATAACAGGGTAAATTATAAAGCAGATGGATCTTACTCTTTTACATTATTAAGGTCACATTATGTGTCAGGCCCTTTGCAAATTTATCTCCTCTAACTCCACAACTAGCATGTAGTATTATTCTTCATTTCTTTTTTTTGTATTATTCTACATTTTAAAGACAAGGAAGTAAGTCAGGGTCCCGCACTTAGCAAGTTAAATACAAGATACCAAATTAAACTGGAATTTCACATAAACAACAAATAATATTTTAGACTAAGTGTGCTCCACCTATGACTGGCTGTTTATGTGTACTCCAAGTTCACTAAGGATCTTGGATGCGACGGGAGGCACAGCAGGGGGGAGGGCAGACCTGACCCTCCCCCCAGGCCCTACCCAGCCACAGCTTTCTGGAGGGGAGTGTGTGGCCGAGGATCCTGTTCATTTGTGGGCAGAGATGAAGTGTTATCTCTCTCTCCTGTGAGCCTTTCTGCTTTGTTGTGTTTTGTTTCTAAACCTGTCCTTTCTTGCTTCAATTTTATTTTCAAGGTTCAACATTTTGACTGATTTTCATGGGATGCTGTTCTCCCCCTCCTTTTGAAGGCACACCCATCTGGAGAGGGGACATCACTACATGACTATCCTGAAGGGGCTGAACTGGTGTGTGGACATGTGCAATCGCCCCGGGCTTCCGGCAGACGCCTGCAGGCTCTCTGAAGGGCCGAGCTGGGCCGACTAAGACACGGCTGCCTGCGCCCAACCACTTCTAGTTTCTTTTTCTCAGATTAAACATGTAACACATCATTTCCAATGTCTTATAAAATAAGACAGTAAAACAGAAATTTGATGACCCTTGTTATTGGACAAATTGAAGCAGATAAGCCAGCCAAGTTCACCCACTAAAATGAAAATCAGTTTTCAATTTCGGTACTTTTTAACCCTACCTACATCGTATGAAATATAACAGTAACACTATTTCTTCTGAGTTAAACGTTCACATATATTTTTAAAAAGTGGGTAAAAGTCACTTAAATATTACATGCAGCCTGGCAAGTATTGAATCCAGCTTGCATTAAGGACATAGTTAAAATGAAAAATACCTCTTGTTAAAAATGAACAAACAAAACACCCCCTAAATTCATACCTTGTCGAGAAAGGTGGGGCGGTCCCCGGAAGAGTCTTTGGAGACTGGTGGGCGGCAGCCAAGGGCTTTGGTGACCACTCCATTGTAGTCGGTCACTCCCAGTCCACGCTTGTCCACGTCCACCTTCTTTTCCAGCAGGGCGCCTGGAGCAAACAGAAGCAACACTTTACACCTAACCGCCCAACGAGTGTCAGGAGTGATGAGCACCAGCTGGAGCCTCTCAACCCCATGGAAAACAGGGAGGCCATGGTTTTGCTCCTGCAAGCCCCACAGTCTATGACCAGGCCCTGCTCTCGTCCCTGTTCCTGCTCCGCCCACTCCAATCCACCTGCCACTCTGCCCCTCAGGGGCCTATCCTTCCTCCCCACTGGGATGTACCCCCTCCTTCACACAGCCTTCCCCGGTTGTGTTCCTGCCCTGATCTTCCTGTTTAAAATGGCACCGCTGGGCGCCTGGGTGGCTCAGTCGTTAAGCGTCTGCCTTCGGCTCAGGTCATGATCCCAGGGTCCTGGGATCGAGTCCCACATCGGGCTCCCTGCTCGGCAGGAAGCCTGCTTCTCCCTCTCCCACTCCCCCTGCTTGTGTTCCTGCTCTCGCTATGTCTCTCTCTGTCAAATAAATAAATAAAATCTTTAAAAAAAAAAAAATAAAATAAAATGGCACCGCTGACCCCTCACAGCCCTTGATTTCCATTTCCTGCATCCCCGTGAGCTGCAAGGGCTCTTCCAGATACTGGGGACACAGTATCATGTGAAAACAGGCAAGGTTTTTGTCCTCATGGGTTCGGGCTAGTGACTGGTTTGGCGTGGCTACATTTGATTTTGTGCTATTTTACACTTATAACAAGTTACAACTAACTTCTAGCTCACACGGATTGTCATTTCTGTCCTGGCAGCTCATACCACACATTTCGGCACCTGCACATTAATTACAAAGTTGGTCCTCATCGTTCACGGATTCTGTGCTTGTGAATTCACCGGCTGGGTAAATTTATCGGTAGCCCCAAATCAGTAATCGTGGCACTTTTGAGGTCATCTGTGGACAAGCGCAGGGTGGTGGATCTCTGTGGCTTACTTACTGCTTGTTACAAATCTGTACCCTGAAACACCACCACTCATCTCCCCACCCGCGCTGCCAGGTAACCACCATTTGCTGTCTATGCTTTACAGGTTGAACTTGGATACATGCCACATATAAGTGAGATCATTAAGTACTTGTTTTTGTCTGACTTCACTCACTCAGCATCATGTGCTTAAGGTCTGTCCATGTTGGTGCAGATGGCAGGAGATCCTCCTTTCTCACAGCTAAATAATATTCCACTGTGTACATGAACCACATCCTTTTTATCCATTCATCTGTGGATGGGCGTTTGGGTTGTTTCCATACCTTGGCTATTGTGAATAATGCTGCAATAAACACGGAAGTACAGAGATCCTGTCTAGATCCTGTTTTCATCCTTTGCGTATATACCCAGAACTGGAATTGCTGGATCGTACAGTGAGTCGACTTTACATTTTTTGAGGAACCTTCATATGGTTTCCCATACCAGTCGGACAAATCTACATTCCCCCCGACAGTGCACAAGGGTTCCCTTTTCACCATGTCCTCGCCAGCACCCATGTCCCTTGTCTTCTCGATGAAGAAAGCCATTCTGACAGGGATGAGGTGAGATTTCATTGTGGTTTTGATCTGCATTTCCCTGATGATGAGAGACGCTTAGCACCTTTTTGTGTGTCTGTTGGCCATCTGATCTCTTCGCAGAAATGTCTATTTAGTTATTCTACCCATTTTTAATTAGCAATAATCGTGCCTCGGATAAACCTCATTGGCTACGATACTGCCACTGCGCAAAGCTTCTACCCATTTTTAAAAACCATACTTTTTTTGTTGTTTCAGTTGACTGAGTTCTTTATATATTTTGGATATTAACCCTTTATCCAACATATGGCTTGCAAAATTTTTCTCCCATTCTTTAGGTTTTTTTTATTTTGTTGTTTCTTTTGCTGTGCAGAAACTTTTGAGTTTGACGTAGCCCCATTTGTTAATTTTTCTTTTGTTGTTTGTGCTTTTGACGTCATGCTCCCCAAATTATCGTTAAGACGAATATATATATTTTTAAAAGATTTTATTTATTCATTTGACAGAGAGAGACACAGCAAAAGAGGGAACACAAGCAGGGGGAGTGGGAGAAGGAGAAGCAGGCTTCCCATGATCAGGGGGCCCGATGCGGGGCTCCATCCCAGGACCCTGGGATCATGACCTGAGTCGAAGGCAGACGCTTAATGACTGAGCCACCCAGGCGCCCCTGTTAAGACCAATATTGACAGGCCTCTTCTTTAAGTTTTTTTCTAGGAGTTTTATGGTATCAGATCTTTTGTTTAAATCTTTGATCCATTATGAGCTAATTTTTATGAGTGGTGTGAAACAGGGGTCCAATTTCATTGTTCTGCAAGTTTCTCCATTTTTCCCAACCACGTGTCAAAACACTCTCCTTTCCCCATTGAGTGTTCTTGGCTCCTTTGTTGAATATTATGTTGACTGTATCTGACGGGGTTTAATTCTGAGCTCTGTTCCATTCCACTGGTTGATGTGTTTGACTGTATCTGACGGGGTTTGATTCTGAGCTCTGTTCCATTCCACTGGTTGACGTGTCTAACTTTTTTTTTTAAAGTAAGCTCTAGGCCCAACATGGGGCTTGAACTCAAGACCCTGAGATCAAGTCACATGTCCACTGACTGAGCCGGCCGGGGGCCCCAGATGTGTCTATTTTTGTTCCAGTACCACACTGCTTTGATTACTGTGGCTCTGTAGTACAGTTTGAAATCCAGAAGTGTGATACTTCCAACTTTGTTCTTTCTCAGGACTGTTTTGGCTATTTGGAGTATTTTATGGTTCCACACACATTTTAGGAATTGTTTCTTCTGTGAATGCCTTCAGTTTTTTGATGGGGACTGCAATTTAACTGATCTTTACAATATTAGATTTTTCAATCCATGAACATGAGATGCCCTTCCATTTGTTTGTATCCTCTTCAATTTCTTTCAGCAAAGTCCTGCAGTTTTCACTGTGCAGATCTCTTACTTCCTTGGTTAAATTTATTCCTAAGTATTTTATTGTTTTTAATGCTATTGTGATTGGGATGGTTTTCTTTCTTTTTCAATGCTTCATCATTACTGTAAAGGAATGCAATTGATTTCTGGATGTTGATTTTGTATTCTGCCACTTCACTGAAATTGTTAATTCTAAGTTTTTTGACTGATTCTTTGGAATTCTCTCTATATAGGATCATATCATCAGCAAAAAACGAGAATTTGACTTTTTCCTTTCCAACATGGATGCCTTTTTTCTTTTTCTTTGTCCTGCCTAATTGCCCTGGCTAGGACTTCTGGTACTATCTTGAATAGGAGTGGACAGAATGGGCATTCTTGCCTTGTTCCTGATTTTAGGGGAAACACTTTTAACTCCTCTCCACTGAGAATAATGTTAGCTGTGGGTTTGTTGTGTATGGCCTTTATTATGTTGAGGGACATTCCTTCTATACCCAGTCTGCTAAGTGTGTTTTTTTGTTTTGTTTTAAATCATGAAAGGATGCTGTATTTTGCCACATGTTTCTTCCATATCTATTGAGATGATCACATGATTTTTATCTTTCATTTTATTGATGTTGATGTGTTACATTTATTGATTTGTGTGAAGTAGCCTCGCATCCTAGGTATAAATCCCACTTGGTCATGGAATATAATCTGACTCATTGAGTGTTGCTGAACTCAATTTGCTAGTATTTTTGTGGAGAATTTTTGCATCTACATTCATCAGGGATATTGGTCAGTAGTTTTCCTGTGGTATCCTCATCTGGTCTTGGTATCAAAGTAATGCTGCCTGGTAGAATGAGTCTGGAAGTGTCCTCTTCTTGATATTTTGGAAGAGTTTGAGAAGAACTGATGTTAATTCTTCTTCAGTATTTGGTAGAATTTCTGCCAGTGAGTCATTTGGTCCTGGAGTTTTCTGTGTTTAGATTTATTGAGTGAATCTCTCTTTTTAAAAAGACTTTATTTATTTATTTATTTATTTATTTATTTATTTTTTTTTTTTTTTTTAAAGATTTTATTTATTTATTCGACAGAGAGAGACACAGCGAGAGAGGGAACACAAGCAGGGGGAGTGGGAGAGGGAGAAGCAGGCTTCCCGCTGAGCAGAGAGCCCGATGCGGGGCTCGATCCCAGGACCCTGGGATCATGACCTGAGCCGAAGGCAGACGCCCAACGACTGAGCCACCCAGGCGCCCCAAAAGACTTTATTTATTTAAGAGAGAGAGAGAGAGCGCACAAGCAGGGGGAGTAGCAGAGGGAGAGGGCGAAGCAGACTCCACACTGAGGAGGGAGCTCAATGCAGGGCTCAATCCCAGGACTCTGGGATCATGACCCGAGCCAAAGGCAGACGCTTAACTGACTGAGCCAGCCAGGTGCCCCAAAAGTAAGGTTAGTTTTATGGCCTATCAGGATCTACCTTGGAGAGGCACTGAGTTCGAGTCCCATATTTGGTGTAGAGATTACTTAAAAATAAAACCTTTAGAAAAAGGAGGAGGGATCTATTCTGAAGAATGTTCCATGTGTGCTTGAAAAACATGTGTATTCTGCAGCTGTTGGATGGAATATCTGTGTGTGTCTTTGTTTTTTTAAGATTTTATTTTATCTTTTTTTTTTTATTTTATTTATTTGTAAGAGACAGCAAGAGACCACGAGAAGGAAGAGCAGCAGGCAGAGGCAGAGGGAGAGTGGAGAAGCAGGCTCCCCGCCCAGCAAGGAGCCCGATGTGGGACTCGATCCCCGGACTCTGGGATCATGACCTGAGCCGAAGGCATATGCCTAACTGACTGAGCCACCCAGGCATCCTCTGTGTATGTCTTTTAAGTCCATTTGCTTTAAAGTGTGGTTCAATTCAATTTTTCCTTGTTGGTTTTCAGTCTGTATGATCTATCCATTGTTGATAGCGGGGTATCTGACGTCCCCTCCAGTTACTGTAATGTCTATTTCTCCCTTATGATCTGTTATTAATTACTTAATGTACTTTGGTGATCAGGTGTTGAGAATGGATGTATTTTTACAACCATTACATCTTCTTGATGTATTGACCCATTTCATCATATAAATACCTTCTTTGACTCTTATTACCCATTCTGGCTTTAAGTTTATTTTGTCTGGTATCGAGCATGGCTATGTTTGTCTTCTTTTTGTTTCTGTTTGCTTGGAATATCATTTTCCATCCTTTCAACATGAGCCTGTGTGTGTCTTAGAGCTGTAATGAGTCTCCGGTAGGCAGCAGAGAGTTGGGACTTGTGGCTTTAATCTATCCAGTCACTCCGTGCCTTCTGATCAGTGAGTTCAGTGCACTGACATTAAGAGAGATTACTGACAGGGCGCCTGGGTGGTGCAGTGGGTTAAGTGTATGACTCTTGATTTTGGCTCAGGTTGTGATCTCGGGCTGTGGGATCGAGCCCCACTTTGGGCTCCACGCTCAGTGTGGAGTCTGCTTGAGATTCCCTCTCTCCATCTCTCTCTGCCCCTCCCGCTCGTGCTCGTTCTCTAAAATAAATAAATCTTAAAAAAAGAGAGAGAGAGATTACTGACATGTAAGGACTTACTGCTGTCCTTTTATCTTTTGCCTTCTGGTTATTCTGTCTCTTCACTGTTTTTCCTTCTGTCCCTGTCTACCTTTGTACATTGGTGGTTTTCCACTTTCTGTCTCCCCTTTTTGTGTTTTGTGTCTCTGTTCTGGATGTTTGCTTCGTGGTTACCATGAGGTCTACATTAAACATCTCAGAGACAGAAAGTCCTTTTCCTGCTGACACCAATTTCTCTTTGTTGGCTTATAAAAGTTCCATCCTTTTGCTCTTCCCCTTTTATATTTTGATGTCACAAATTATCTCTTTTTTGTGCTGAGATTTTGTTACCAAGTTGTAGTAGCCATAGTTATGTTTAATTTTCTTTTCCTTTAACCTTTATGCTGTAGTTGAGTTTAATATACCATTCTAAAACACAGTGATAGTTTTCCAATTCTGACTATTTATCGCCTTTAGTTATTACTACTTTTAAAGCAGCTCCAGAATGAGGGCGGCTTGTTCTTGAGGTAAATCTCCTCTCTCACACAGAGTAAGCGCTCCACCAGCAAGAGACATCTCTGCTGGCCCTGAGCAAGCCCGTTCTGGGGCCGGGCGTGAAGAATGGGCTCAGTCAGTGTCAAATGAAGTCTGGCCTGTGGTCCTCGTGTCTTTCTCAAAGAATGTCACGATGACCTCTCCTCAGAATGGATGGAAAAACTCATCTATTTGTCGAAGTACTAGAAAAAAATGAAAGAAGCAAACATGCCTCCATGTGGGGTTTGGCCGTTTGTCCTGAGACCACCAGTCTCCAGAGACTTGCTGTGTGGTTACTGCACGTCATGTGGTTACTCCTTGCCGAAGCCTGGTCCTGTCTACCCAGTACATATTCCACCATTAACGCAAGACTACAATGAAATGTTTCTGGAAATCCAAACTCCACACACTGGTACCTTTTAAAAAAGTGTGCTTTAAGTGTGCATCATATTACTTACTCATGGCCTGGTCAAGATTCATATTGTTACTCTTCAAGGCCTCTTCAGCTGGCTCTCTCTGTGTAGGAAAATAGTTTTAGTTAGGATTATGCTTTTATAATAACAAAAAAGCTAGTAAAGAGTTCTATCCCTATTAGCTTAGAGAAATTATTATTGTTGACCTAACAATGACCTAATATTACCCTATATTACTAGGCTTTGGAACTGGGAATACTTCTCTTTGTTGTTGAGGCTAGAGACAAAGGTCTTCTAAGTAAAAGGCACTCAGAATAAGAACATGTATTGAATTGACTTTTAGTGAATTTACATTTAACACTTTAAAAACAAAATGTACAGTGCCCGTGGAATCTTGTCATTGATTCTGTACAAGTAGCAACCATTCAGCAAAGATGAAATCTCCACCAGGACAGTTTCGGGAAAGTTACTGTAGGAGTTAGAGCACAGAGCTTCATTCTCTACTTTATGGACTCTGGGCTTTGCTGTCAACTGTTTTTCACTAAGAAACGTAAAAACAAATCAAATCAAAACAAGTAGATTCATTTTCGTAATTATCCCTATGATGGGAACAGATGCATGTCAGCACGTGCAGGCACCACGGTAGAAATGGGGACACCTGGGCAGGCCTCCAGCGTCCCACCTGTCCTCTCACACGGGAAGAGGCTGGGCCACCCCTGGGTCTGTGCCCTGCCCAGTGTCAGAGGGCCTGGGCCTGCTATGAAGTATACAGTTTCTAGACTGGGCCACGCTGCACTCATTCTTTAGGGACATTCACAGTAATCAAAAGATAAATATTCGCTTGAGTAATGATCTGGAAAGAAGACCTTTGAAGGGAAGATGTAACAGACGCAGGTGATACCCACACTATCTGAACCCCTGCATTCGATCTCCGGAACTGAACACATCATGACACATTTTCAGAGGGTCGTCCTGCAATGTGAGCTCTCCCCACCCAGGACCTGAGAGTCAGGTCCTACTCAATAGGCTTGGTGAGGATTCTTTTTCTGGACACAGAGCTTTAGTACTTTATACCAAATTTTCTCTTGTCATCTGTCAATCTACTGCATGAACTAATGAAAATTCACTTTTAATTATAAATTAAAGGAAAGTATGAAACTGTATAAGCCAAGGAAAAGAACAATCACACAGCATGTGTTATTCCAGGAAAAGGCTCTCACACCTTACTTGATAGAAACAGTGTGGGTCCTTGCTGTAGTTGAAAGCAATGCTCCCTAAACAGAAGTGCTTGTGTGAAAGGGGAATTTACAAATTAGGTTGTATGAACACTCTCCTCCCTCAAAAGTCTTCCTTCCTTGTTACGCATGACAAACGTGGGCAGGACACAATCGGGGCCATGCAAGGCAGCACACACGGAGGTGAGCAGTAAAATAAGACACCAGTCACCGGGAAGCCCATGTCTGTGAGTTGTTTCATCAGCCGGCTCATGATCCAGGCCTCGTCCTGCTTGCCAGATGTTTTCATGCCCTAGAATGAAGTATGGGTTACATTTTAAGCATTTCTTCTAGAAACGGGAGATGCCTAAAATTCCCAGTGACTTAAAAGTTAGAGAATCTTCCTGTATTCACGTTGAATAATGCTGTGCGCCAGAAAGTCATGGCTAGTTACTATGGAATGCTTTAGGTTGCACTGCAAGTTGGCATGTGTGTGTAATTTATGGACTTTAATGTTTTTTAAAGATTTTATTTATTTATTTATTTGTCAGAGAGAGGAGAGAGAGAGTGCATGCACAAGCACGGGGAGCAGCAGGCAGAGGGAGAAGCAGACGCCCCGCTGAGCAGGGAGCCTACGTGGGACTTGATCCTAGGATCCTGGGATCATGACCCGAGCTGAAGGCAGACGCTTAACCCACTAAGCCACCTAGGTGCCCCAATTCTCTTGCTTTTTAAAAGTCCATAAATTAGGGATGCCTGGGTGGCTCAGTCAGTTAAGCATCTGCCTTCGGCTCGGGGCATGATCCCAGGGTCCTAGGATCGAGTACCACATAGGCTCCCTGCTCAGCGGGGAGTCAGCTTCTCACTCTGCCCCCTCCCCACTCATGCTTACATGCTCTCTCTCTCTCTGAAATAAATAAGATCTTAAAAAAAAAAAGGCAAGAGAATTATTTTTCTTCCCCAGAGAATTTAGTTCATCACAAATTAGTGCCACTTCCATTATCAAATAATCGTAAGTGCTTCTCTGAACATGGCCCTATGCTAATACTATGTGAAGTTTACAAAAACTTTTATGTTTTCTGCCCTTTTATTAGCTTTACCGTAAAAGATGACAAAATGCAGAGGTTTTGTTCCAACAGAATGAAAAGGAACAACAAGCCTGTTAATTTTACTGACTTCTCACGGCTTGCAGCCTTTAGGGTGGAGAAGAAAGTAAATGGGCAAACATCAGTGAGGGACAAGATGAAGAGGAAAGGAGAGAGCAAGCGCAGGGCAGAGGAGGGGAGCGCAGGGCAGTGTAGAAGGGCTGAGCGGGGATGTGAACCATTTTCCCAGTAATTTCCCTTCTATTCTCACAGCCACAAAGATTCCAACCATGCGTTAATATAGTAGGAAAAACATCCTCCTCTAAAATTATCCTTCACAGTGCTTTTCGGAGTTGAGCCTGCCGTTAACTACAGAATGGAGCAGATGGGACAATATTAAACTAGCAGGCGCTCTCTCCTTGAGGAAGCAGCTTATTCGGAGGCTGCGGGAACCACTGCTGCGCTGCCAGGGCCGGAGTTGCTGGGATTACACAATATTTTAATTTTCCAATTTGGTATTTCTGGTCCCATCATTAATTGGATTATTTGCCAGCCCGATTGTAAAAAGATTCCTTTCTGAAGTCCGTAATCACTTCTACTCCTAATGATTTTAGTTTCTGGGTTCTGCTTACAGCTAATTGAATGCTTTCTTCAACTAATTTTTTTTTTTTGAACAGATAATACCTTCATAATACCTTCAGAGCATTTGAAAGTAGAAAAAGGGTATACACCAAAGCATCTTCTTCCCACCCCCTCCTCCATCCGCTTAGCTCTTGCTCTCCCCAAGAGGAACTCCCCCTTCACACCCGTGCCCTGCCCCCAGAGGAGGTGTGTACTGCACACAGTTTTCTGTAGCTTGCCTTTTCATTTAACAATATACTTTGGTGATCTTTTCATATGAATATATACAGAATTTCTGTTTAAAAATCTGTTTGGCTCTCCCCAGTGTGGATGTGGTACAATCTAACTAGTCACCCCGCTGATGTGCATTTAAATCATCGTTTTGACTATAGACACGCTGCAACAGAGAGCTGTGTACAAATGCCATCTGCTGCACCCGTGACAAGTGGAAGTGCCACACCCACGTGCCAACATATCTGCAATCAGGACAGAGGACGCCAAGCTGCCCTCCGTGCGGCTTACACTGCTTCACATTCAGCAACAGACCAGGGTGCTGGTTTTCTCACAGCTTTGTCAACACAGCCTGTTTGTGAGATGTGTGGATTTCCGCTGGTCTGAGAGATGAAAACTGGCATCTTCAGTGTTGTTTTATTTGTTTTTTAAGAAGATTTTATTGGGACTGCCTTCGGCTCAGGTCATGATCTCAGAGTCCTGGGATCGAGTCCCGCATCAGGCTCCCTGCTCAGTAGGGTCTGCTTCTCCCACTCCCTCCACCTCTCCCCCAGCCTCACCCCCTGCTTGTGCGGTCTCCCAAATAAGTAAATAAAATCTTAAAAAAAGAAAAAAAGATTTATTTATTTGAGAGAGAGCATGGAGGGAGGGGAGAAGAGCAGAGGAGGAGGGACAAGCAGACTCCGCACCGAGTGCAGAGCCCGACATGGGGCTGGATCCTATGATCCTGAGATCGTGACCTGAACTGAAATCAAGAGTCAGACACTGAACCGACTGAGCCACCCAGGCGCCCCTCGCAGTGTAGTTTTAAATTGAACTCTCTTTCCATAAGAAAACAGGCTGAACACCCTTTCATATGTGTAAGAGCTGTCTGCATTCCTTTTCCAGGGACCATCTATTTATATTCTTTGCACCTTTTTCTAGTGGGGTTACTAACTGATTTTTTAAAAAATCAGTTTCTAGGACCTTTCTTTATATATTCGGGAGATCACCTCTCTCCATGCTAGCATACAAATTTTTTTTTCCAGCTTGTTATTTGTCTTTTGACTTTTTGGTATTTTCTGTCGTGCACAGTTTTCACGTGTATCTACTGATTTGTAAGTCTTTCATTTGATGGCTGTTAGATTTTGGTCCCACTCCAAGACTGTTTCTCAAATTCTTTCCCATTTTATATTTTTATTTATCATACTTAAATTTGTGACCTACTTGGATTTTATCTTGGTGCATATATGAGTTGTGGATCTCACTTAATTTTTCCAGATGGCTGCCTGTTTGCTACAAGACGACTTAATGGTCTACCTCAGGAGTTTCAGACTTAACGGTCTGAGGACCAACCCCATTACCCTCTCTTAAAGATTGAGGATTCTAAAGAAATTCTGGTTATATGGGTTGTATTTACCAATATTTACTGTATTAGAAATTAAAACTGATAAATTTAAAAATAATTTGTTTAAAAATTACAATAATAAACCCATTCTGTGTTAACACCAATAACATTTTTTTTAATGGAAAATTATGTTTTCTAAAACAAGAACTTTTAGTGAGAAGAGTGGCACTGTTGTACATACTTGCAAATCTCCTTACTGTCTGGCTTCTTAGAAGCGGCTGGATTCTCATGTCTGTCTCTGCCTTTGCTTTGCTGTCACAGCAATGCCAGGTAGTCTGTGGAAAACTCCAGCCTTCACTCAGGCGAGACCCCTGACAAAATCTGAGTCTTCCAGAAGTACCCACAGCACGCAAACAACTCCTGGTCTACCGCTCATCGTTAACTGGAGATACCACCTCCACCCTGAATGTGTTTTTAAGTACCACTGATTTTTAGAGTTTCCTTTCTTTAGTGTTGCACACACCTTTGGGAGTCCTTTTTTGGGGGCGTTCCCCCAGGAACTGCAGGAGGAGGTGCTTTCTTGGGAAGCAGCATTATTCCACATGCCCCCTTCTTCATCTTCCCACTGACTGGTGCCAAGGTTCATGTCGTCCCCACCACTGCCCCAGCCTTCTTGCATAGATTTTGAAGCTAGAAAGAGAGCAAACATGAACTTACCAAACTCACCTTTCCTAAAGCAGATGCTATATTATAACATCATTTAGGGGAAGGTGGGACAAAAGGGGTGTATTGTAATCTACCTTTTTACTACTTCGTTTCCCCAAGACCTAAGAATTGAATTTCTTGAGCTAGTTACAGAATACATATGCAAATGTGTATATGTTTTTTTCTTCAAACTCCAGCTATTTGTCGTCTGTGCTGTTACAAACTCCCTTAACCGGCTAGAGGTGATTCTGAAGCGTGGACTTCCTAACAATAAATCCCGGGGGCTACAGGAGAAGGTGGCAATGTCTGCATGGTATGAAATAGCCGGTAAAATGCAGAGTCCTAACAAATACCACTGTCCTCCATGTGTTGTTTTTTTTTTTAAAGATTTATTTATTTATTTGGCAGAGAGAGAGAGAGTGAGAGAGGGAACACAAGCAGGGGGACTGGGAGAGGGAGAAGCAGGCTTCCCAAAGAGCAGGGAGCCTGATGCGGTGCTCAATCCCAGGACCCTGGGATCATGACCTGAGCCAGAAGGCAGATGCTTAACAAATGAGCCACCCAGGCGCTCCGTCCATGTGGTTTTTGATTACCACTTGATCCAAACCTGCAGCAGTATTCGGACTAGTGCTCCTTCAATGTGACCAGCCAGGAGTCACCTGGGGATCACGAGAAACGCACAGATCTGTGGTTGGGCCCTATAGTCTGTTTCTGACAAGCTCCCAGGAGATACTCTCAGAACAACAGGATGGAGACAGCCGAGGCCATGGGCAGATGGAGCCCAAGCTGACTACTGAGTTTTGATTTCAGGATATTATTTTTTTCTACTTTTTGAAGATATAAAGTGATTTTGGATATAAAAGTTAACCCAAATTTTCACTTCCTGGGAGAAGGTGAAGAAGGCCAAAGATTAAGTGATAGTACAGTTAGCTGGAGTCTGTAAGACTATGAAGATATGATGCTTTTTCAAGGCAGACACGTGTATAATAATGTCTCCAAGTTCAAATTATAAAAACAAATATATCCCCTCAAGATAGCATGTGAATCTAAGTACCTCCTTATTCTTTAGATCTGCAACAAGAAAGTGAATGAATGGAATAATAATCCAGCAGAATGGTAGATATACAGAACACACTATCCAGGGTTAGCAAAGTAACAAACACAAAACTAATGCAAAATGCAATAGCAAAAATATCAAACGCATAAAGTTGCATTTTAGATCTAAGACACTTAAGGCTGTCCAAAGAAAACACGAAGCTTTGCAGCCATGTGAACAACTGATCTTATTATTGGACTTAAATCACAATCTTAGGTTCATGCTAATGTCCTACGTATAGCATTGTCAAATTCCCATACGTCACAGAGTTCCACTCGGTGAATGCAATGTGGACATTTGTGAGAATGGATGTTTCACAGGTGTACTTATTACACTTCCAGAGAATGGGAGGACAATGCAACCAAATGGTTGTTTCCTTTTCTTCTAAAAAGAAAGGAAAGGAAAGGAAAGGAAAGGAAAAGGAAAAGGAAAAGGAAAAGGAAAAGGAAAGGAAGAAAGAAAAGAAAAAGCGCCAGCCTGGAGCACCCGAAGTAGAACGGTGCTCACAAGACGCAAGCGAGGCAGGAAGGGCCGAGCGCTGTGGAGCACTGTTGGGCCTCAGGAAGGCCCACCGGCACGCCTTCTTCCACCCCGCCGCTCAGGGAGGCAGGAGCGGAGGGCAGGCCCCAGGACGCCGCTGCGGCGCACGTACTCCTCCCGGTGTCTGGCACACACACGGTGTGGTTTGGATTCTGGTAACTAATTTTTTTTTTTTTTAAGGAGAGCATGGGCTTCTGTTAAGAGCTCCTCTGTGTCCCTGTACCAGACGTGGCAAATGTGTTAAAGTACAAATAAAAGGAGTAAAGTGTCCTAAACCTTGAATTCTTAAAATTCAACAGAAAGTATCCCTCTCAAGAAGAGCCTGACCCACTTCTCAAGCACCGAGTCAGGCTTACCTGGTTTGCACAGGGCTGGGGTGGGGGCGGGGGCGCTGGCTCTCCCGAACGTCACCGGTGGCTCCGCGGGCTGGTCCCCCCATCCGCTGCCGCTGCTGGGTGGCTTGCCCCATGCTGCGGTGCCGTTGTCAACCAGGGCGGAGGGGGAGGACGGCTCTCCCCAAGAGCTCTCAGCCTTTGAGTGGACATTAGGCATCTCTCCCCAGCCCGCTGAGACTGCAAAGGGCACCGACCGAGAGAGAACATAGTAAGAGTGAAACAGAGGAGAAGTAGAAATGGGCGTTTCAAGTTCAAAATAATTTCGAGATGATCTGTCTTTAGGATGGCTTTGGGGGAAAGCAGAAAGGAGGCAGTATCATATCTAATTAGATTTGTTTAGCTTATTAAATTCCCAGTGTTTTCACTCCTGACCGCCACCCACTTAAAATCGAGAGCCCCTTAAACATTGAAGACTACTGAACTCACAGTATCTGCAACATAACAGGGCTTAAAAGAATATTTCAAGACTCATATTTAAGAAGCAGCTTTTACACTTCTAGTATTACATGTAACCTAGAAGAAATTTTATGTTACATTATTCTCTTATAAGAAAAATTTATAAGTTGCAAATATATACTGAAAATCATCCTAGCTTATCTTTGACCGTCAAAGACAGAGATCTGGGCAAGGCCACGAGAAGAGCGCAGATGAAACATGTATAGGAAAGCAGTGACAGGAAATCCAGACGGTTCTCAGGCAGCACCCGGTAGCTGCGAAGGAGCGGAGGGAGTCTTCAGGATGGGAAAGATGAGAGGATCGGGCAGGAGGACTGCCCGGGTCCTGGAACACTTCCTTCCCTCGTCTGCCAAGTGCTGTGGCCAGAGCATCCTGACCCCCGGGGCTGGCACCTGATGAGGGTGCGCAATGGGGTCCGGAAGGTCATGGCATTGCTCTCGACACGCACAGGAGAGGTCATGGGGCCAGGCAACAAGAAGCATCTCGCCAGTATCTTTACACTTCAGCAAGAGAAACATTTTACGTTACATACGTACACTTCACCTTCCCAAATCAATCCAGACTTCACTTTGCTTCTGCCTATAAGCTTACTCGACACTACTGATAACTGTGTTGATAGCTCACATCAGTTGTAATTTTCATATGGATACAGTTTCTCAGAGATGGAAATGTGAACATTTTAAATACTAACTAAAGAACAGAGAGCATACAATACAGTTAACTGTAAATTTTAAATAATTTGGTTGCAAAATGGGTATTACCATCAATTATGAAATTTATTACTTTTCTGACTAAAAATAGTATGGAATCAGCTCCCCTGATGCTCTTTATTCTAATAAAATGCAGTAATATTGATTAATGGCAAAAGACCATGCAACCTATGAATCATTTTAAATTACAAGCTCCATGCTGAGCAATAAATCATTGCCAATAACAGGAAAGTTAGCCCTAATCAGTTATTGTCAGCAATAGCTAACTATAATATTCCCTATAATTACACAGAAAACAATAATGTATATTGGGGAAAGTAGTTTTATAAATTTAAGGGACAAAATTAAATCAGGAAAATTAACATGGCTGACAAAAATTACGGATGTTTTAAGAAGATAAAATAACAGATGTTGCTAATAGTCAATCAGCTGTAAAAATACTGATTTATTGCAGGTAATTAAATAACATACTCACTTAAAATCTGTCATCCTTATACTTCCATCTTTTTGAAAGGCAATACTACAAATGATTTAAGTAAGTCAAAATTAAGAATAAATATTAAGACTACGGTAATTATAGTTAATCGATTTTTATAAAGCGTTTTCAATTCCTGTTAAAGCAATGGAAATGTCTACAGAGTATGTCTATCTACAAGGCAAATGATCTGCAAGCAGCATGTTTCAAAATTTTACAAATGGAAGAATAATTTTTTACCCCCAAATCAAAAGAACAGTATTTCTTTTTTTGTGTGTGTGTGTGTGGTGAAACAAGAAAGGAATTTATTTCAGTGACGCCAACACCAGGAAGCCAGTGGACTAGTGTTTCAAAGACTATTTCCCCGACAACATTTCCATTTTAAGTTGATCTCTGGCAAGCATATAATTTACCGATAATGCCGAACACGCACACATCAGAACGCGTGCACCGCAGGATATTCGGAAGGCCCTAGAAGAAGAGATGCTACGACCTTGAGGCACAACAGCTAATTCTGATTCCAAGCAAGTACTTCCAGTAGGTAGAAAATAACTGTAAATACATACTATTAAAATAACCTACAACGTTTAATGTTTATTGCTGGCGTGAATTTTGGTAAGCTTTTTGTTAAAGATGGGCTTAATGAGGCAGAAAAAAAATTCTATCTTACATTTAAAACAGTGATATCAACACTTTTTAAATGGCCCTTCAAATGGTACTGCTTTTGACAAAATGTTTCTGGGGCCTGGGGGTCGGCCAGGAATTCTTGTCTCCCTTCTCCAACTGAACAAATACCGTACTAGGACTAAAATAACAATAACAATGAAATGCCACTAGAATATGTAGTTTTCATTCAATTTTAAATACACTTTATTTATCAGAATGGAGAAAACAAAGTACCTAGGTGGTAGACACCATGAAGATCAGTATAAAAATGAACACAAAGCAGTTCTAAGGCCAGGAAATAGAACTGACGTCAAGAGGCTCCACCTCATCCATGATCCCCATCTTAAACACTCCAGACGGTCAAGTTCATGGATGGAGTTCTTTCTTTTGTGAAATAAGAAACCAATTCTAGCTTGTTCCATGGATGCTACCTGTATAGTTTTATAAGTGTGACAGGCAGTCCTTGCTGGGAAGAAAAGTTTGGTCAGACAATGGCCGATCATAACTGAGTGCAGGAAAGAGAAAAGCCTGACACGGCATCGGCAAGCATCCGAGTGCCGCCTGCGTGCTTGGCATCTTCCATACTGACTGACATAGTAATGGGATGGGGTTTTGTTCCTACCAATGGCCTTTATGCCTAATGTACACTTATTATCATGCTTTCATGCGTGGTTGGCTACTGGCTTATGGAGGGACAGAGCAGAACTGGGAGCTGTAGCAATAATTACTCTTTCATATTCGAAATCAAGAGCAGTATTTATCTAGTGAAGCTTTATACAGAGTAGTTTTTCTCAGATGATCAAGCACCCTACTTTTCAGAATGCCTCGTTTTGTGAGCATTTATTTGAAGCTTCTCTTCCAAACTCAGGGGACTCTACAGGAGGGTTACAGATAAGGTCCTTTTTCAAAAGCGGGCCCTGTGGCCTCTCAGAAGAGCAGCTTTTGCCTGTCTTATGGGCCCATCACAGACGGTCAGTATTAGAAAGAACACATTTTTTTAGTTTTTATTTGAGCGCACTAATAGAGATTTTAAATGTGCCCTTTCTTATTGATATATGGGGGAGCCAAACTGTATTTTTAATGGTCTTATTTATTCATTTTGAACTGAAGGTTTTGCCTACAGCAAAAACTTCCGCGTGCATCCTCAGGAGATGCACTGATAACGGGGCAACGTTAAGGAGCAGGTACTGTGTGGTGCCATCGTATACGACCCGACACCCCATGTTAAGAACAGCCTCATTGAGTCCCTCTCAGGCAGTTTACCCTCTCTGACCAAAAGACAGGCACAGGGACATCTCTCCAGCAGGACACTTAGGATGCTCTGGTTCTCTTTCCACTCCAGCCCCTCTTACCAAGTCCCCCAAAACATAGGAAAGTAAAAACACTCTAACCAACCCCCCCGCCACCCGCGTTCCCATATCCACAAAAAGCAGGCTGCTCAGATGACTCCTCTTAGTAACTACTGTGTGGTGCTTAAAATAGAATTACTCCGGCTGGAGAGGTCTGGGAGATCTATTTCTGAAGTTGCAGTGTAAGAACAGTTGAGCTCTTGGCAGCATCTTGCTGATTCACTCTGTCTGCAGGTGACTCCATTTTTTGGTATCGTTTTTGTACCAAAGAACTAGATAAAGGAGCAGGGGAGCTGCTAGGACATTAAGTCCTGCAGGTAGGACAATGTTCTCCAGCTCCTGCTCTTAAGGAGACTTGGAGAAACAACATACGTGTTTATCAACCTAGGCAGAGGATTCAGTTAATCAGATGGGTGATATGCCTCTTCCATGATTAACTCACATAATCTCTGCCTTTGGTTATATTATTTGTGCCAGAAAACTAAGTGAAGAGCAAACATAGTATCAGTGGATTAAGTACCCAAATGTAAAGTGAAGTCTGCCTCTGGTTGGAGTTTTCTCTAACCCGCACAGGGCGACCACAGTGATTACCTTGGCACTGCTGCAATGCCCAGTGGAGGCGAGACATGCCTGAGAAACTGGGGAGAAGAGGTAGTAAAATGGATAAAACGATATTCCGGAGTCAGGTCAACATTAGCAGTACAGTCCCAGTGTACCGACTGGCCTATGAAAGTGATGCTCTCACTTTGGTCATCCATTGGAAGACACAACCCCAGGCAGGATTTTATTTTTATGACCACTCCATGCTGCTGGTTTAGCTCGGATCTCGTCTATAATGGCCTTCCTCTGTGACTCTAAATTAACTGTATGTGTAGTGCTCTCTACTCTCCGACCCCTCAGTCGCTTTCAAAGTTATCTATCTCAACGTCTCAGTGAAACCTGACAGAGTTCACCGTGAGGTTCTGCCTCAATCTCACTGTTCGATTCAGAGCCTGCAGGGAGGATCTGGTTTTCATCAAAAGTTGTATTATTTGATATTTAGTGTCCTCCTGTATCCGCAAACTGATTGTTAAGTGTCAGGATATTTATTTCTAAGTGTACTAATCAGGCTGGTTAGTATTTTTAGGATCCACTTTTATTCCCTCAGAAACAGAAGTAAATGCTATGCTTGCACTTCCTCACTTCTGGCCACACCTCCAGTAACTGTCAAAACAACAGACTGGTTCTCCAAGACTTGATAGCTCCTTGCCACATTAGGCCACAAGTCAGCGGGTCCTGCGCGTCTGGCCCACGTTCACACGAAGTCACCGGGGCAACGTTAAGGAGCAGGTACTGTGTGGGCGCCGTCGTATACGACCCGACACCCCATGTTAAGAACAGCCTCGTTGAGTCCCTCTCAGGCAGCTTACCCTCTCTGACCGAAAGACAGGCACAGGGACATTTCTCTAGATTCCTGTGCTCCATTCCATCTCCTGAATGGGTTCGAAGCAGGTCCAAATAATCCAGTTTATGAAGCTATACTGCATTTCCTAAATTACTATCAGTTTTCCTCAGGCTTATCAGAAAATGAATTGATAGCAATGTAACAGGAATGGGACAAAAATAACTGTCCTGTAGCATTTACTTCTATAAAACCAGACACACATAAAAAAACGTAATTGAGGAAACATATTTTGTAAGACAGAGAGCCATACTCTTAGAGAGGAGTTCTGTTTTTTGTTTGTTTGAAGTAGGTTCTATGCCCATGGAGCCCAATGCGGGGCCTGAACTCATGACCCTGAGGTCAATACCCTTGCTGAGAACAAGAGTCGGATGCTTAACCGACTGAGCCATCCAGGTGCCCCCACAGATCAACACTCTGAAGTGGTGACGATCAACAACTTAGCACCTGAACTCTGACAAAAGCGCAAATTTGCGTGAAGCCAGCAGGCCAATAGCAAAACCGCAGAACGCCTGTAAAAGAACAACTTCACCAAGATCAGAAACTTCATCAGTTAGTCGGGTGCATGGCTTTGCTGGGAGTGCAGAAACCCAGCAGATTTATGAAAACCAGTCTGGGCAAGTCTTCAAGCCACGATGAGCTAAGCCACAGCCTAGCGGGCGCTGTGACTGCTGCTGCCCAGATGTCCCCAACCCCACGAGGAGGGCCATGAGCTGACGTTTGCACTGCTGAATGGAGAGGACTGAAAGGAACTAGCATGCCGCCATCGCTAAGAGGGAGCTGGTGTGACAGTGTGACTGCTCCTTCTATCAGCTCAGCTCAAAGAACGGCTCAGTCCGCCAGGCTGGGAAAGTGCCAGGCTTCTAACACCTGTAACCCCCGAGAGCGAGGAGCTCTGTTCTCACTGCACAGGGTGCCTGCTTCAGGCTTGGGACATGAACATCGCAGGTGACGTGGGGAGGAAGCACGTCTCGGTGCGGCTGCTCGGTGTCCGGGAGGGAAAGGGACTACCGCTGTAAGTGGAGCCATGGGGCAGCGACCCCATCATTATGGCGCCATACACTCAACTCGGCAGTCTTTGCATGTGGGCTGACTCCATGGAAAACATTTGTCTCACTTTTTTGCCTCTGTTAAGTGTTTTGTAAAACCAAGTTCCCAGCTGCTTCCACACCACTGCTCCAATCACATAGATCACACGCATGCGTAAGGCCCGAGGGCTGGAGGGGAGGCAAGGAAAACAGTTGCCATGGTTGGATGGAGCACATTTCCCTTCTTTTCCACTCGGTGATAAGATGTGTAATTTGTTAAAAAATCATCTATAAATATTTTTCATATAAAAGAGAATGATTTTGGCCCTTCTAACTAAACAAGAATGCCTTTATCCAGGATAAAGCTCACATTCTTTGTCCACTAAAAACCAGTAAGAGAGTGGGGCGCCTGGATGGCTCAGTTGGTTAAGCGACTGCCTTCGGCTCAGGTCATGATCCTAGAGTCCCGGGATCGAGTCCCACATCGGGCTTCGTGCTCAGCAGGGAGTCTGCTTCTCCCTCTGACCCTCCTCCCTCTCATGCTCTCTCCATCTCATTCTCTCTCTCTCAAATAAATAAAATCTTAAAAAAAAAACAAAAAACAGTAAGAGTGGATTCTAAGAGTAACATATCAAAAAGGGAAAAAAATCACTAACACGACACGGTTCCAATCTCTGTGGGGTGTCACGGCTGTAAGATGGCAGAGATGGCAGCGGGCAAGGTGTGTATCACACATCTGAGACCTCGCCATGTGTGCACCCTCTGTGAGCCACCTGGCCTCTGTAAGCGGAGGCCCAGGGGCGTAAGGATTACACGAGAGGATGTGTGAAGATATACCACGTGTGGTCACCAAGCACTGTCAGGCCACATTCATCACCCGGACCCCAGTGCACAAGGGCACATTTCGGCTGGAACTTTTCCAGAAGACTACGAGCAGCACGAGGGGCTCAAACTATGACCTATGAGGAACAGCACTGGGCATGAGGATTTCCAGAAGACAGTCCTGGGTAGGTGGGACATAATGGCTATTTTTAACCATCGGTTCTCCTCAGAGGGCCTTGTGCATACCTTTACTGCAATGTTAATCAAACCACTAAGTTCTATGTTACCATCCCTCCCACTGGACGGTGCCATGTCTCAGTGTCCATATCCCTTCGTTTTTGGCATCAATTACCTTTCTTCCTTCTCGCTTCCCCTCATTCCCTCAAGCACTTTACAAAATTTTAAAGTGCTTAGAAATGTTAGTCATGTATTAGTAAAAAAACAGGAGTCACAAATTCAAATACTCCAGGGAGCCAGCCAAGTAATGCACACAGGCCCACGTGAAAAGAACAAGAACACAAGCCTGGTACGACCCGCAGCTGCTGATCTGACCTCAGTGGCAGGAGTGTGGCAGACTAGAAAGCACAGGCCACTCCAGCTGACTGCTGCCATCCAAATCCAATGCGTCAGACCTTCCCGGTTTCCAAAAGAAGCCAGGAATCTGGAATTTTACATAAAACATTTTCATTAAAAATGTTGATTGACATGAAAAATGTGGGCCAATGAGGCACATTTGTGGGATATGGTGCAGTCCATAGACCACCAGGTTTCCGACCTCTGGTTTAGGGACAGAGAAGTGTATGTAGAGGCTGCAAGAGTCTTGAGCTCCATAACGGATTCCGGACATGGTGGCTCAGAGAGGTAAAAGTGAATTAATTGCCAAGGAATCTAAGGAGGCTGGAAGGGTCATGTCCAGCGGGTAGACCAGGGGAGGCTTTGGAGGGCAGTGGTATTTGCACTGAACTCAAAAGGGAGGACAGCCCTCCTTTTGCTCTAGCTGCTCAATGCTCACAGTGAAGACCAAACAGCTACTCACATGCTCGGGCTGTCCTACACAAGATGACCATCTCTGCCCCCGACGCCCCTGCCCAGCTTCCTTCTCCACAGCACCCTCACCACCAGACACGCTGCATACATGCTTGCTGACCCACAAAGCCTTGGCCCCCCCTTGCTGGAATGCACCCCCACCAGGACAGGGGTTCTGCCTCCTCTGTTCCCTGCTGTCCCCCAAACCAGAATGCTGCCTGGCACATAGTGGGTCCTAATAAACACATGCTGGATAAATGAATGTTCATTTCCTATGCAACTGTGACATCTGGATCCTGAACACTGTCCAGCAGCCCTTCGGGGGTCCCTGGTAAGCCCTCTGCTCCATTTTGTATGTGGCTATTGCAAACTTCATCTCTGCTCCTACCCGCCCCCTCTGTACTGGAGACTGGTGTCCTTGACACTCGGAGAAAAAGAACCCCAGCAGGTGCCTGTCACCCTCTGGCCACAGACACCCTGGCCTCCTCTACAAATTGGGGAGAACACTCCTCTCGGCTAGATGCAGGGATCCCTTTCCTTTGCATCCATTCTCCCTCTCAATTGGCTCCTTTCTAGCAGTCTTTTTTTTTGAGAGAGAGAGAGCAAGCATGCACAGAGGGCAGTGGGGGAAGGGCAGACTTCACACTGAGCAGGGAGCCTGATACGGGGCTCGAGCTCACGACCCTGAGATCATGGCCCAAGCTGAAACCAAGAGTTAGACTCTAAATCGACTGAGCCACCTAGGTGCCCCTCCAGCAGTCTTTAAACAGGCTCCAAACTCTACTGTCTTAAAGTCTCTACTCCTGACCTAGCCCTCTAATCCCCGCTGTTCTCCCAGAGCTGCACCTCCAGCCTGAGCTCCGGCTGGGGCTGGCTTCTACATCCACCTTTGCTCCACCTCCATGGGACAGGTGCCCCCTGCTGTGCTCCTGGGGGAGTCAGTGAGTGACCTGCTCACGGGCCCACTCTCCCCAGCTCTGAACCCTCTCTGCTCACCTTTTTTCTTTGCTTCCACAACCAGTTTCCCAGCCTTGCTGCCACCTCTGTCTCCACGGCCCACCACTGTCCCAATCCAGGGCCACCATCACCATCAAGACATTGGCCGAACCTGGATCCTCCTCTACATCTTTGCTTCCCACCGACCCATTCTTAATTTTATGGTTGGAATGATTCTACAAGTCAGTCTGATTGTTCAATCTCTGTTTCAAACTCCTCCCCCGGGGCGCCTGGGTGACTCAGTCGGTTAAGCATGTGACTCTTGGTTTTAGCTCGGGTCGTGATCTCAGGGTCTTAAGATCGAGCTCTGTGGGGCGCCTGGGTGGCTCGGTCGGTTAAGCATCTGCCTTCGGCTCGGGTCATGATCCTGGGGTCCTGGGATCGAGTCCCGCATCGGGCTCCCTGCTCTGTGGGAAGCCTGCCTCTCTCTCTCTGTCTCTCTGTGTCTCATGAATAAATAAATAAAATCTCTCTAAAAAAAAAAAAAGATCGAGTTCTGTGTCAGGCTCTGTGCAGAGTATGTTTAAGACTCTCTTTCCCTCTCCCCCTGCCTCTCTCCCCACTGCTCGCGCACACGCTTTCTCTCTCAAATAAATCAATCTAAAAAACAAAAAACCAAAACCACAAAAACTTCTCACCAGCCTCTCAGTCCTCTGGATATAATCCAGCTCTTTTAAAGGCCTTTCCCGATCTCTAGCTTCTCTCTGCAAGGCCTTCCTATCACCCTAACACTTATCCCAACCACTGATCCTCCTCTGAACTTCTTTTTGTCCGGGTACTTGTCTTTCTGTCCACATGGAGGTTTAAAGAGGGCAGAGCTCCTGTCCTCCACGCTATTATATCCTGAGCCTCTGTGTGCTATGCCTGGCACATAATAGTGTTCAATGATTTATTTCGAACGAGTGTATACCAAATAAAAGGATGAAGGTACCAGTTCTAGAAGCATTAACGTAGATGGGTACAAGAGCCCTGTAGTTACTTACTAAACCTTACTAACTATGGGGCTCTGCTGGGTGATCAGAATTCTTGGATTGAGGAGGTTGGGAGGTAGGAGCCAGGGGAATGGAAGTAACCAGCCTCAACTGGGTTTCCGACAGAGCTCTGGAACTGGGCAGTGGGGGTGCACCAATGGTTCTTTATTCATGCCTGTTTGAATGATGTTTGATGGTGAGAACGATCTTTTTTTAACCCACATCTCAGTGCATGACAGAGGCAACAAGCACTCAGCATCCATTCTACTGCCTTCTATGAGCCTTCCCGTATTAGACGCCCACAGCTAAAACACGTCACTCGCCAGACTCCCTTGTAGGTCGGATTTTGGATTCAAATTTGGTTCCATATGTAAGGTGATTGAGTGACCATGGAGAAAGAATTTAGTCTTGTCTTTAGGGCATGTTTATGAAAATTTAGGGATGGTAGAAAACTGGAAGGAATAACTAATATGCTGATTACAGAATCAGGGTACAGAAAGATCTCAACAGGCTGGGGGACTGGAATCCAAAGCTTTACCAGGGCCCAAGTTCTACATTTGGGACGAAGCGACCAAATGCACACAAATAATCCTGAGTGAGGAAGGGCTTTATAGTTTTCTTAACTATAAAAGAAAAACTTCAGATTCTAAACTGAATTTAGGACAAACAGTGTGACGTGGCTCAAAAGGGCTAAATGAAACTTAGACTTCATCACCAGAAGTAGGATTTTTAGGAGTGCGGGAACTTAGTCTCAACAAATTCTGCACTTGTTAAAACCATACTTGTAAACCAGTGACATTAGTTCTGGGCACAAAGGCTCTCAACAAGCTACAGCTTTTCTAGATGACAACAGAAAGGATTTAAAACCAGGACTATGAGGAACAGTGGTAAGGACCCAGGAGTATTTCCTGGAGAATGGGTAGATGGGACAAGAAGCTCAGCCTTGCTTTGTAGAGTCCCAGAGGACAATGGTACACGAGCAATTACAGAAACTGGAGGGAGGCTGACAGAGGCTCAGTCTGAAAAGACAGGACAGCCAGAATTGGAAGGGCGCTGGGTGGGAGGCGGCCTCCCTGGCCCTGGCTGTGGGCCTTGCTGCAGAGGCCTCTAGCTGCGCGGGGACAATGCAGAAGGGGGAGGAAGGCCCTAAGTGTGATGCCCTGACTTGGGCTGGATTCTCCTTCTGGTCCCTCTGCACCCAGGGGCTCTGCGATTTGGGGAGCCCAGTTCTCACCGCTCAGGCCGACTCCGCGCCTGGAGCACAGCAAGACCGTGCGCCAAGAGCCGAAACCCTAGTTAGAAAGTGGGGCCACTGTCAGCTCCCGCTACACAGGCCAGCTGGGGCACGCCGCGTGTGTATTTCGTCACAATTCATGACCCCTGTGGGAAGATTCTGGTCCGGTTCGGCAAGTCTCTTTGCCGCCACAGTGTCCAGCAGAGTGCCCTGCACAAAGCAGGAACTCAAAACCCAAGTTTTACTCTAATTTTACAATTTTTCTTCCAGCTGGAATCACAACACGACTCAGAGAATGCCACTACACGGACGATTCCGTTTCGGCGCCAACCACACGTCAGGAATGCTGTGGAGCTCGGAAGCCACCCGTGCATGGACTGCCCCGCAGGCCGGTGACACCAGAGATCTTGGCGATTGGTCCCCCAGCCCCCAAGCTCCCAAGCACTTCTAACCGAGGCTGGGCTTGAGGACCACTGGCTCATCCCATAAAGAAATGGAAACTTTTCTAAGCAAACACCAGCTAACACAACGGTCCCCCATCTTTCCTGAGGAGGATCTATTTCTCCTCTACTCTCCTTAAACTGAAAGTGTCAAAAATCTTTGCTTCCTGGGTAGAAAGCTATCAGAGAATCCTACTTTCTTTATTCTCTGGGGATAACATTTAAGTACAACGCTACACGGTGAGACACTTAAATCAGTGTCCTTTGCTATGTGAAAACACCATCAGAGTGTGTATACATAGGTAACGAGAATAAATGATTTTTTTAACTTCTAAAGTGACCTCAGTGCCCTCCATACCTGGACCGAGCAGCGGCGACCGACTCAGCTGGGCGCCGGCCTGGTGCGGCGGTGGCGTCTCGACCACGTCCGAGCTGCTGCTCGTGGTGGTGGGGGTGGTGGCGGCGGCGGCCGTGGTACTGCTCTGCATGCCCGGGTTGTTTCTATCCCACATGTTTACAGTTTTATTGTTGTAGTTGCTCGGGTCACCCCAAGCTGAGGTACCATCATCAATTTCCATTTTGCGTCGAATGGATGGTGGAGAAGGTTCCTCCCAGCCCGTGGCCTCACTGCTGTCCTTTTGTTTGACAGGGACTGGCCCCCCGATCCACCCAGTTCCTGTCTGTTTAACGGAAGCGGCTCCTCCCCAGTTACTCACATTGTTGTCTTGGGGTTTGCCCGCCCAGTTCTGTTGGGGGCCAGGTTTTAAAGACTCTCCCCAGTTTGTCCCTGGATTCACCTTTGCATTTGTGCCATTACCCCAGCCACTGGTCCCAGACCTGGTAGTATCATTCCAACCAGACCCTGACCGATTACTGTCAGCATCCCATCCAGAGCCATTTTTTTTCCCATCCCCCAAGTGTCCGAGGACAGAAGACGAATCTGCCCAATCTCCCCCTCCTGCATTCCAGGCTGGATTAGATTTTTGTCCGTCTCCCCAGTTTTGAGATTTGGGTTTCTGAGGCTCCCCCCAGGTGGGCGACTTGTCCTCCTGATTTACGGTCCCACTCCAAGCATGGCCACTCTTGGCGGCAGCAGCAGCATTATTAACAGCAGTAGAGCTTATCGAGTCCCCCCAAACCCCTGGGCCATTTGGCGCTTTGTTGCTGCTGTCTCCCCAGCCTGTGTTTGCTGGCCCAGCAGCCGGCGGTGCACTGGCCCACCCGGACACTGAAGAGGTATTTGTACTGTTCACGATGGACCCATCACTCTTCCCCCCTGAGTTTGAAGGCTGAGTAGCGGCACAGCCCCAGGCCTCTGTCCCATTGTCATTTTTTCTCTCAGACCTAGGGGACTCTTCAAATTCCCAGGCAGTGTTTTGCTTTACTGGAGTCTGTCCCCAGCCAGTATTAGACAGAACTCTTGGGTCAAGATCATTCCTTGGCAATTGGATGTGCCCTTGGTCTATCATCCCTTTATCTCGCCTCCGGCCTTCTGCTCCTTCCCTCCCGGAGCTTCCTTCATTGTGACTGCCAGAACCGTCGCTACTTCCTTCACTTGCTGTCGTTCCAGAAGACGCAGCTTTGGCCCAAGAGTTCATGTGTTCACTGCCAGGCTGCATGGCAGGATTCTGGCTGCTAACACTCGGACTGTCCCACCCTGTTGATCCTTTCCCATTGATGTCACCGTTGGAATGCTGGTTTGGGGGCTTGCCCCATTCCCCATTCACACCGTTAGAGGTGCTCCTGCTGGGGTGGCCCCAAGCCCCCGAATGGATATGACTGACGCTGCTGTTGTTGCCACTGCCCCGTCCCCAGGCGAGGAGTCCAGGACCAGCAGGAGGGCCGGAGTCCCAGGCGCTTCCTCCACTTCCTTCCTTCTGCACAGCACTGCTGGATCCATTCTGCTTAGCATTCAACGCTGAGTTCACAGTGTCTCCATTCCCCTGACTGAACCCAGAATTGCTACTTCCTGTGGCAGGGTTACCTGGGGACAGTCCCCACACAGAACTGCTGATTCCTTCACCACCGCTCCCACTGACTTGAGAAACTGATGATCCGTTAGCACCAGGAAGGCCCTGCAGGTGGGGCGGGATGATGGCCCCCATACCGACAGCCATGCCCCAGTTTGGCAGTCCGTTTGTCTGCATTGCATTGACAGGGTTTGGTGAAGAGTTCATGGGGTTAGTGTTATTTGGTCCATCAGTGTTAAGGTTCTGAGGTTGTACGCTGAAAGACACATTCTGAGAAGTGGACGTTTGTGGTTCTGTGCTCTCTTGCGGCAGCAAGTTTCCCCAAGCACCTAAAGTGCCTGTTGGGTTCCCGTTCTGGTTGCCCGTATTTTGACCTATGGCACTGACCGGACTGCAAATACTGGAAGGGTTGCCTGTCGCCACAGTTCCTTCATGTCCAAGTACAGGCCAGGCAGCTGGGTTGGCATTAGGATTAAGGTTAAGATTAATGCCAGCGTTGGAGTTGGAAGCCCCCCAGCAATTCTGACTTCTCCCATCTCCGATCATGTTGTCCATTTTTCCATCCCCACCGCTGAGAGAGCAGTGAGCTGGGCCGGAGCTGGAGCCTGTGGCTACGGCCCACACTCTGGCTCCATTTCCATTACCGCTGGCGCCCCCTGCTCCAAGGGCACTCTGATTAGAAGGGCTTTGGACGAGCGCACCGTTGGTGCCATTATTGCCATTTGTCTTCTTGGTATGTCCAGTGAAGGTGCCCTGGGCACTCCCCGTAGCCATGCTACTGTTCTCTGAGCCACAGTTGGAGGCAGAGTCAGTGTCTGTGGTACATTCTGAGGCAGATTCAGTCTCTGCTCCTGTGATGGAAGGCCACGCCTCCTTGTCAGTCCTGTCTATTATCACTTTATCCCAGCTGCCGCTGGCTTCACCTCTGTACGTGGGCTGCTGTCCCCAGTGGGAACTTTCATAGTGATCTGCCAATCCACCGTGACTGAGATCTGAAAAACATGAAACACATTCAGAATTAGAGCTTCCTCTCATCCGTCAATGAATCCACTGTGAACTAGTCTTTGGAGGAAGCTCCTTATTTCCAGTTTCAACGTTGAAAGACAAGTGCTAAAAAATGACTTTAGAAAAAAGCTACCTGTCTTCATAGTAAGTTCCATGTTTCTAAAATGAGCCAATGTTTCTAAAATGACATTAATCCTCACCACTACCCGACACCGTTCTCTCTCTCGAGGGGACTCACGGCGCACATGAGCACATGAGCGTCTCTGACAGTAACCAGGAGAGGAATGCGGCAGGTGGGACACGGATGCGACCGCGCCACACCTGAACACACGCGGACTGTGGTGACAACACGTTCACGTGGGTTCTTGAATACAGTCCACAGTTCTCTTCAAGACCTCCAACTGGAGCTACAGTACGATACGGAGGCTACGCGGCTCACTCAGTAGAAAACAACTGTAAATACAGTGCAGAACCATGAAACAACCAATATTTTGGGGGTGAGTGACAGAGGGAGAGAGAGAAGAGGCGTTAGAAAATGCTATCTTATGTTATCGGGGGTATGGAGGGTTAGAAACAGTTCATTACATTTATATTACTTATCTGTTATCACCAGCAATTACGGTTTGCCATTATTAAACACAAATAAGAACTCTCTGAGGACTTTCTCCCCTTGCCCTCCATCTCCTTGAATCACAGTCTTTGCACTGGAGACCCCAGGATAACGTGATGCGCTATCTTCCATTCTAGCATTCATCTCGTTTCACCCTTAGATCCTTTTAAAGAATCTAGTATTTGCCATTGGCATTTTATTTCCTAGGATTTCTAGTTATTTGACTATTTCTAACATTGCAATCCAACTTATGCTCCAATGAATTTTTCCAGCAGACTCTATCTGAAGTATGGGTCATTTAAAACTAAATAAAAGTAATATAAAAAAATTAATTTAACCTATGCATACAACAAACTCACACAACTTAGAGATCCTTGACGGTTTCTTCAAACAGTATGATGTACAGATAACTGCAATAAAATATTTCTTCTCTTTTAGAACCTTTTCTTCATTATGTTTTCTTCAAAATTTTAACAAGAAAAATTTTACTCCTGGGAAGTAAAACTGGGTTTCCCACAGAAAACCTCTTTTAAAGTTTAATGGAGCTAAAAGAAAAACAGGGGAAGTGTGTAAAGAATGATCACTATCGCTACAAAGAACATCCTAGAGACAACTTCAACCTATTAAAAAAAAAAAAGGTTTTGTTGTCTGATTTAAAAGGGATGTAATGAATCCAGAATTTTGCTCTTGGTGCGCAGCAAAGGAAACCACCAATAAGACGAAAAGGCAAGCTACAGAATGAGAGAAAATATTTGCAAATGACGTATATGACAAGGGATTAATATTTAAAATATATGCAGAACTAGTACAACTCAACACCAAGAAATCCAAATAATCTGATTAAAAATGTGCAGAGGAGGGGCGCCTGGGTGGCTCAGTCAATTAAGTATCGACTCTTGGTTTCAGCTCAGGTCATGATCTCAGGGCTGTGAGATCAAGCCCTGCGTCAGGCTTGTGCTCAGCGTGGAGTCTGCTTGAGATTCTCACTCTTCCTCTCCCTCTGCCCCTCCTCCCCATGCTCTCTCTCTCAAATAAAATAATTAAGTAAAATCTTTGGGAAAAAACACGGGCAGAGGACCTGAACAGACATTTTTCCAAAGAAGACACACAGGTAGCCAACAGATACACGGGAAGATACTCAACATCGCTTATCATCAGGGAAATGCAAGTCAAAACCACAATGCGACATCACCTTATACCAATCAAAAAGACAAGAAGCAACAAATGTTGATGAGGATGTGGAGAAAAGGGAATCCACATACACTGTTGGGTCAGAATGCAAACTGGTGCAGTCACTCAAGAAAACAGTACGGAGGCTCCCCAAAAAACTAAAAACAAAAGTACCACAGAATCCAATAATTCTACTTCTGGGTATTTACCCTAAGAAAACAAAAACACTAATTCGAAGGCAGATGAACCCCTAAGTTTACTACAGCATTATTCATGACAGCTAAAATATATAAGCAATCCAAGTGTCCATCAATAGATGAATGGATAAAGATGTGGTATATATACACACACACACACACACAATAATGGAATATTACTCAGCCGTAAGAAAGGATTGAGATCTTGGGGCACCTGCGTGGCTCAGTCGGTTAAGCATCTGCCTTCGGCTCAGGTCATGATCCCAGGATGCTGGGATCGAGCCCCACATTGGGATCCCTGCTTAGCGGGGAGTCTGCTTCTCCCTCTGCCACTCCCCCTGCTCATGATCTCTCTCTCCCTCTCTCAAATAAATAAATAAAATCTTAAAAAAGAAAAAAAAAAAGAAAGAAAGGATGGGATCTTGCCATTCCTAGAAACATGGATGGACCTAGAGGGTCTTACACTAAATGAACTAAGTCAGCTAAATGAATCAGAGACAGATTTCAAAGACAGTTAAGATATGAATCCACTTACATATGGAACCTAAAATGCAAATGAACAAATAAACAAAGACAGTAACAGACTCATAAATACAGAGAATAAACTGGTGGTTGCCAGAGGGGAGGGGGACTGGGAGATGGATGAAATCGGGGAAGGGGAATAAGAGGTCCAAATGAAATAAGTCACAGGGATGAAAAGTACAGCATTAAAACACATTAATTATGCCCTAGGTGAATCTGAAGTAGGTAATTCCAAGTGAAACTACAAAGGAAAAACAATGCTAGGCAACAGAAAACTTTAGAACCTAAATTACTATGAAAATAAATTTTTTATTGCCAAATACTAGGGGCTGACTCTGCAACCTTGGTTTATGGCAATTTCCCCCACTGGTATTGCATGTGCTACAAAAACTAGCTTTCGTAATAACTAATTTAAAGAGATAAATGAGCCAATCATCATTTAAGGCAGAAAATAAGACCAAGTTAAAAAAAAAAAAAAAGATTACTGCTTATTATCAGCAAATCTCCCACAGTTCACTCTCCCATCAGTCTTGCTTCCCTCAGGGACAGGATATACCAGGACCAGGACAGTACTCACTGCAACCCACACCCAGCAGGCGGCAGGAGGTCACCAACGTGGCTTACCAATGCACTCCTTCCGATACCTGGAGTACCTTTTGAATACATAATATTATTTTTTTCTATTCCATAATAGGTCACAATGCAAAAGAATCAGCTCTCTCTTAATGGTCTAGAGGGTTTGTGTGGAATGCCTTTTGTCTACTGCTCAGCCCCCAATCTGCTGGACTCATACTCAGTTATACGTCAGGTTTGAAAAATGTGTTTGCATCCCTGGATAAGAAGGATAGCATCATAAGCCAGTGGAGAAAGGAAGCACCAGCTAACAGATGCTGTTGGGACACGTGGCTAGCCATACGGACAAAATAAGATCCCTGCCTTTTCTATCATATAGAAAAATCAGCTCTAGATGGATTAAAGACCTAGTTAGAAAAAGCAAAACTTTTTAAAGCTCAATAAGGAAATACAGGAGGCCATCTCTATGACCTGGGACACTCATCTTCCTAACGAGTTGATAACTTTGACTCTGTTAATATTAGAAACAACTGTATGACAGCAGATATCATATAAAGGAAGCTAAAAAAATAAGCCACGGACAGGAAGAAGAGAGAACAGAATAAAGAATGAAGAATCCCTAAAACTCAGTAAGAAAAAGACCAACAACCCAACAAAGGTGGAAAAACCACAGGAAGAGGCAATCCAGAGAAGAGGAGGCCCTCGACAGCCGCTACCACGTGAAATAATAACCGATCTCATCAGTAATCAGGAAACGCATGTGAACACCGAGAGATGTCATTTCACACGGAAACAAGAGGACTGTGATTCCTTTCAGGGGAGATGAAAATGCGATTGAGCAACATCTGTATCATTTCTAAAGTAGAGAACTGAAGCAAATACAGCAAAAGATTACATCTGTACTATGCATACAGTTATATTATTTTTTGTATACTTTCTTCTATTTTAAAAATAGATCAGAAAAATTGAAAAAACAATTGAATGCTTAATTGTGATATCAAACGAAGTGACATAAATGGAAATCCAAAGGGACCCAGGCTAAGCAGCCAGTGCTACTAGCCACAGGGAGGTAACGAAGAGAAGCGGTCAAACCTGCAGTGTTAGAAATCTGTGCAAACTTTATGCGTGCAAGGAGACTCGGTGTGATCACACCACCAGTCTGGCACTGAATGAAGTCTGATTCTGAAGGTGAATCCTGGAGCGCAGTTTTACAGCCATCACGCCTGCTTCATGGTAACCAACCAGTACAGGTTGCCGGGACCAACCAAGGAATGTATGTACAGAACCCAAGCTGAGTGCCAGCTAAAGGCGCTCACTATCCGAACAAGCCACGTCCCTCCTCCACTCCACAAAGTCGAGGACGGACGACATAATCCCTCAGGTTCTCAGCCGAAAACCGGATGATTTCTAGAGCTGCCGTACTTTCCACGGTAACAGGAGAATCACACACGAAAGTACCGAGCCACATAGCTCGCATGTTCAGTCTCAACCCCAGTACCAAAGCAAAGATTTCTTTTTATTGTGGTAAAATAACACATTTCCCATCTTAGCCCTTTTTGAGTACACAATTCAGCGGCCTAAGTACGTTCATGCTGTACAAGCATGAGCACTATCCACCATCCCAACCTGAAAGTGTAACCTATCACACAAGAAGTCCTCTCGCCCCTCTCCCCAGGCTCTGGTAACCACTGTGACCCTGACTATTCCATGTACTTCCTATAAATAGAATCGCACAGTATTTGTCCTTTTCTGTCTGGCTTATTTCTCTCAGCGTCATGTTCTCAAGGTCCATCCACATTGTAGCAGGTGTCAGAAACTCCTTCCTCCTTTTTAAGGCTGAATAATAGTCCACTGTGTGCATACACCACACTGTGTTTACCCACTCGTCCATCCATGGACAATGTGGGCTGCTTCACCTTTTGGCTGTTGTGAATAATGCTGCTATAAACAGGAGTATACAAGTATCTGTTCCAGTCCCTGCTTTCAATTCTTTTGGGTGCATCCCCAGAGGTGGTACAGCCGGATCATACAGCCAGATCATCAATCTAGGTTTAATTTGTTGAGGAACTGCCATACTGTCTTCCACAGTGGCTGCACCACGGTAAGCATTCCTACCAGCAGGGCACAAGGGCTCCGTTTGCTCCACGCCCTTGACCACACCCGTTAACTTCTGTTTGAACAGCAGCCACCCTAATGGCTGTCAAGTGGTATCTCACTGGGATTTGGATTTGCATCTCCTTAATAATTAGTAATGTTGAGCTTCTTTTCACATGTAAAGCAAAGATATTTTAATAATCAAACTGTTTAATTTGTTCTGTTTGAAATGAACAGAGTAAAAGACAAAGAACTACATTGTCTGGAAATAAAAAACCATAAAACCCAATGAGTTTTCAATAAATATTGTAGGACAATTCCAACATATGCCACCCTGCTACTCAGATGATTATGTTTTGGCATTTTCTATAAATATTTATAATCAAAATCTGAAACTGTAAATAAGAAACATGAATACAAAAACAAGCCAAAACATTTAATTTTCAAAACATTTATTTTTTTAGATTTATTGATTGATTGGGGGGAAGGGCAGATGGAGAGAGAGAGAGAATCTCAAGCAGACTCCCCATTGAGCGCAGAGCCTGATGCACAGGGCTCAGTCCCAGGACCCCGAGATCATAACCTGAGCCAAAACCAAGAGTCGGACACTTAACAGACGGAGCCACTCAGGTGCCCCCAAAACAATTTTAGACACTATGAGATGATAAAATATAGGGCAATGCTGTTGCTTATGAGAAAAATAAATAAACCTAGATCTTTACATTCGGAGCTACATAACATTCTGTAAGAAAAAGCAATTTATGAACCTCTCTGAGGTAGTGAGAGGCTAATGCTGATAAGTACTTAAATTCTGTACTTTCACAGGTAGTTCTCTCCCTTTAGATCTTTACAAGAGCAGCGAAGGGCCAAGGGTCAAAGGCTAACACTGGAATTAAGGAGATAATCACGTGAGAAAGATAATTTTTTTCATTTACATAAATTTAAAAATATCAAATTTCAAAAACACGCCGGTCACTAGGATAAAAAACAGTAACACCACCAAGATGTATCTAGGGCATCAGAGGAGCCAGGACAGCACGGACTGTTCCTAACAAGTATGTCCATCCTCTCAAGAAATGATCAGCACAACGAGAAAGCTCCCGCTGATGTTCATTCCTTCCCGGGGTTTGAGATAAAGAGCTCCAGAATAGCAGAGCAGGATCAACACCAATGTGGCGGTATGGGCAGGAAGAAAAGTCACTTCTACAAACATGCCCAATATCTGAAACAACAGAAGGGCAGGATCAAGTCATCCTGTTAGTTTACATATTGAATATCTCTAGAATCTTCCATTTAAAAATGAGAAACAGAAGGGCACCTGGCCGGCTCAGTCCGAAGAGTACGCAACTCTTGATCTCAGGGCTGTGAGTTTGAGCCCCATGTTGGGTGTAGAGATTACTTAAATGAATAAATAAAACTTAAAAGAAAGAGAGAGAAACAAAAACCTCCCCGTGAATAGCCCCCATTCAAGCTCCCTCATTCCTTGACTGGAATATTATAATAGCTCTCCAGCAGCCTCCCCCATACCCACCCCCGCTCCTCTCCAGGGTGCTCTACACCAAGCATTCTTTCCAAAAGGACATCCAGCAGATCACAATGCTTACTTGAACACTTCAAAGGCTTCTTAACATAAAGACCCGAAGTCTTTAAGCAGCCTACTAGGCTTGATTCTCTCTTGGGACTCATTTCCCACTGTTCTTCCCCTCGCTCGGTGCTCAAGCTAGTTCCTCAAGGCACTATCTGCACTCTGCTACCCCAACAACCTCAACAACAGGGCCTCAGAAGAAGCTGTCCCTGACCTGGACTCAGAGGCTACTCTTTTATCTCAACTTGGCTGACACTTCATCTGAGAAGCTCCCCCCCGCCCCCCTGTCTGGGGCCCTTGGACACATTCATCCTAACAGTCTGCCTCTCCTTTTAATTCACTTAGACCAGGGGTTGGCAAACATTTTCTGTAAAGGGCCAGATAGTAAATATTTTAGGCTCTGTGGGCCAGATGGTCTCTGAAACAACTACTCAATCCTGTCACTGTGGGGCAAAAGCCGCCATAGAGAATACGTAAATGAATGAGTATGGCTGTGTCCCAACAAAACTTTATTCACAAAAGCAGGTGGCAGGCTAGATTTGGCTCGCGGGCCATGGCTTGCCAAGCCCTGATTTAGATGATAACGATTATGGAGTGCCTCCTACGCGCGGGCTGGGGACACAGTGCCGAACAAGACAGACGAGTTCCTTCTCTCCTAGAGCACACATCTTGGTGTGCAGTATCCGTCCATGTGGCAGTCTGTCTCTCCCTCTAGGCTGTAAACTCTGACGAGGCAGGGACCGCCCATTCTTCTTCTCCAGCGTTCAGCAGGGCAGCTGACACATAATCGTCAGTGAAAAAGTTTAGATAAAGTTCACATTCAGTCAAAGTTATAACTGGCACTACAAATCTACAAGTGAAACACAGTTTCCTTCAAAGATAAGTTCCAGAACCAGAGAAGTCGATCTGTAGCAAGACATTTTACTTAAAACAAAGCAAACTGCTGAGCAGTCATGTGCTTCACCGCTCCACCCACGCGATCTCTTCCAGGTTCTGAAGATGCTGCAGGTTCCGGGCAACCTCGCGGCCAGCCACATCTGTCCCCAGGCTGGTTTCACCTGCTGCTGACATTTAACGTCTGTCCTGCCATTACTGGGACACCGCTACGCCTTCCTCCTTCTTTCCCTATCTCAACTGTTCTTCTGTTTCTTACTTCTTTGGTTCTTCAGCAACATCAAAATAAACTAGGTCTCCAAAAATTAATTCAGGGGCAGGACATGGAAACAGAAAGTACATAAAAAGTAAATAAAAAGTAAACAGAGGGTATTCTTGTGTTTATTCTACCATTTAAAAGCTCTCTTTCTGGGCGCCTGGGTGGCTCAGTCTTAACGAGGCATCTGCCTTCAGCTCAGGTCATGATCCCAGGGTCCTGGGATCGAGCCCCGCATTGGGCTCCTTGCTCAGCGGGAAGCCTGCTTCTCCCTCTCCCACTCCCCCTGCTTGCGTTCCCTCTCTCGCTGTCTCTCTGTCAAATAAATAAATAAAATATTTAAATAAATAAATAAATAAATAAATAAAAGCTCTCTTTCCAAGGGCAGGTTCTAGGTATTTCTCTGAAAATTATGAATGAAAAAAAAAATTAAAAAGCCAGGGACTATACATCACACTGAGCTATTAGTTTACCGTCAGAAACAATTCCGAAGTAGTGCACCCTATCATTATTTGTGGAGGTGGGCATCAACAAACATAGAGAGGGGCGCCTGGCTGGTTCAGCTGGAAGAGCATTCGACTCTTATCTTGGGGTTGTGACTTTGAGCCTCACCTTGGGTGCAGAGATTACTAAAAAAATAAAACTTAAAAAAGTATATATAGATATGTATCTCTCTCTCTCTCTATATATATATATACACATATATATAGACAATTGAACTGCTTCAATGGCATTATTTGGGACAACTGGTGAAATTTAAACGTATTAAATTTAGATATATTAGATAATAGGATTATACCAAAGTTAAATTTCCTAAATTTGTTCTCTTATATAACCATACTACAACCGTACATCTTTGTATATAGGGGATATTTAAGGGTTATGATATCTGCAATTTACTTTCAAATGCCACTCCAACAAAACAAACAAATGAGCACACGTGTGGGATGAGACCCACGCAGGATGACCAACAGAAAGCCCAGATTATACACAGCAAAGATTAGTAAAGCATCCCTCCTGTATTTTTTATGTTAAAAATAAAAGTTTTCATTTTCTACACATTATTATGTTTGGAACACGTAGCCCCTTGTCAAAGATACCTGAGTTATCTTTTTTTTTTTTTAAGATTTTATTTATTTGTGAGAGAGAGAGAGTGTGAGCGCACAAGTAGGGGGAGCGGCAGGCAGAGGGAGAAGCAGGCTCCCCGACGAGCAAGGAGCCCAATGTGGGACTCGATCCCAGGACCCTGGGATCATGACCTGAGCCGAAGGCAGACGCTTCACTGACTGAGCCACCCAGGCGTCCCAATAACTGAGTTATCTTTGACAGAATGCCAATTAATTTGCCAGGAGATAGCCAGAAATCTGTATGGTACCAAAGATGTTTGCCTTTAGTCCCCATTTCCCCAGATGACAGCAATGCTGAGACTGCCAAGTTTAGGGCAGTCAGGTCTACGAAAACATAAGTGAGAGCCCACATGAGCTGCCCCTGGTACAGAACACAGAGGGCAAGGAGGAATGACTTCGGCCATGAGACCACAGTCCTACCCCCACCCCAGGAGACGGCGCCGTGCATAACATGACACCTGGGACCCAGGACTGGACGACCAGAAGATACATGCACCAGGCTGTAGAATTAATATTAGAATTAGAACACCAGAGTGCCTTCCTTACTTTTTATATTAAAAAATAAAAACAAATGCTAATTTTTCTCTATTCCCCACTTCGGTGGCCGTAGTTGAGGCTAAGATGGTAATAATCTAATCTGAAGGCCCTGTTATGGGAGATGGAGAGATGGAGTTATATTTAAGGTGGCAGAATTCACAGGACCTGGTGAAAGACTGGACATGTGGGGAGCAGGAGAGGAGGATTCAAGAGTGATGTCCAGATGTGGGGTTTGGGTCCTGAGTGGATGATAGTGCCAACCACTGAGCTCGGGAGTACTAGAATAAGAGTAGTTCTGGGAAGGGTAGGCTGGGGAAGGGAGGTGATGGGTGCACGCTTGGCCAGGTGAGTCTGGGGTGGTTGCAAGACATCCAAGCAGATATGCCCCAACGTCCTGGGAGAAATAAGCCAGAAGTTCAGATGTGAGTGTTTCAGCTCATTAGCGTAGGGTGTGCCCGTGTCCCCTCCGGTCTCCGTGTGGACTAGCCCAACACTGCAGGTGCTTTATCTAGCTCCTTAAAAGGCCCTCACTGCCACTCCTGTCTCCTCTCCAGGCCTGTCACCCTCCTCAACAGCCCGGTCAAGTGGGAGCTGTAGCTAACAGCTGTAGCTGAGAAATCTAGGTGCTGTCACTGAGCAGTACCCTCTTCCTCAAAAGCAAGAACATGTCTGCAAGTGGTTCGCACCAGGAGACAAGTGCTCGGAATTCAGAGGTGAGCTGAACGTTCTGAAACTAGGGATGAACGGTGGGAAGGGGCAAAAAGGAGTGAGAAGACTAGGGGAGAAGAGCAAAAGGACGGAAGAGATGAAAGCAGATGAAGAAAGGTCTCAGTAAAGCGACTTGGAAGAGTGTTCTGCTGAACGGCACGTGGCCCTGTGCTCTGGCACGGAGGCAACAAAGGGGAGGTGACACCGCTACCACGGGGGCCCCAAGAGGCTCGGTCCTCACCGCTGCACGGAAATGCCTGCATCCACTTTGAAACAAGGGCTTTTGTCCTCAAGACCGCAAAGACTGGAGATCCCTATACATGGAACTCTTTGGAGGGGCTGAGAGGAGGCTAACAAGGTAATTTGCTACTCATTTATCAATGGTTTATTACTTACTATGTAAGTCACTAAAACTAGTTTTCTACTTAAATGTTTTCAGTTGTAACGAAAACAGTAGGTAAGGAAAAATGTGAAAGAGACAATTACTATGATGGTTTTCATTGTGATTAAACTCTCAGACGTCCAAAATCATATAAGCATTTACCTAAGAAAAGTACTTTTGTGGGCACTATTTAAATACATAGAAACCAAAAAGCTAAGGATGAATAGTAAAACTACTTCTACACTGTGGTGCTATACTTCTGATTTTTGGCCCTATTCCTTGGTGTTCCCAGTTCTGGTACATTCTCAGTGCCCCAGGAACGCTCTTTGCAAAGAGAACCCCAGGCCATGATCGACACAGGCATGACAGGCTTCGCTCCGTGCCTTAGTTTTTCCTTAGTCCCTTTCTTTCACTTGTATCTTGTTTTGTCATTTATTTTTCCTGCTCAAGAAGTTTGACAATGAGAAACAATTGTGTCCTATTATTCTAATATTTAAAAAAATAATAGTTTGAGGGGCACCTGGGTGGCTCAGTCGGTTAAGTGTCTGCCTTTGGCTTAGGTCATGATCCCAGGGTCCTGGGATGGAGCCCCACATCAGGCTCCCTGCTCAGTGGGGAGCCTGCTTCTCCCTCTCCTCTGCTCCGCCCCCTGCTTGTGCTCTCTCTCTCGAATAAATAAATAAAATCTTAAAAAGAAATAATAGCTTAAACATAAAAATCTTTTTAAACGCTTGAAAGGTCTCATACGCTAAAGCAAAAAGTTATGATTTTAATGCTACGGTTATGGTTTTCGACTATAGACTCAAGTGGATTTGAAAATACCACTCACCACAGTCTTCTCAGCACACAGGTAAAAACAACACAAGCAACAAAACACAAACAGTGGAGCTGATATTGCCACCACGTGGAGGTGTTAACCCTAGAGCCTGGAAAATTAGGCTGCATCCACTCCCCGCTGTCTCCTCCCCACTCAGACTCCTTTCAAGTCTTCTGCGGGTCTCTGAGGAGCACAGTTTGAGCAACTCTGTTCGAGGGAATCCCTGAGTGTCTCTCCCCTCCTCCTCCTCACCACCATCGCCACCACGTTCATCCCCAGCACCACTGTGCGCTGCCACCGCCCACCATCATCACAACATATTCTGATGAGAGAATTTATTCCAAAAATGACAATTTAAAAGACCATTCATTATTCTCTTTATGTTCAAAGCACACCATTATTCTTAAGAGAACTTTATGGCTTCGACAATATTTGAATAACACACTTTGCATAAACCAAAGTCTCTTGACTGTGTTATCAATTCACAAATCTATGTTTTAGTTCTAGTCTAAAAGAGAGAACTATGGGGAAGAAATTTTGTGAAATGACTGACTTGTAGGAGCAAGCATTTTGAAATGAATGAAAGCTCTGAAATAAAAGACTGAATTCTCTTATAGGTGTTCTAGACTCTCTTGTAGAGCCCAGGAGCTCTGAAAGGCTAAAATCCATACCTGTAATATAACAAGTCTGAGAGAGTTTATAACTAGGGGTTGTCATATCCATCACATAACACTTTGAAGTTCTGAAGTATCTCCACCCACACTGAATTAACTGAACCTTAACAAATTATGTCCATTTTACAGATTGGGAAACAGAGGCTCAGAGAGGTCAAACTTGGAGACGGTGTTATAACTAATAAGCAGTAAAGATGGAACTGAAAGCTGCATCTAGTGCTCCTTCGGCTCCACCATTCTACTATCAAAATAATTCCCCCTAAAAAAAGCCTTAAAAAGAAAAAAGTAATGAAGTTTGTGTATTATGTTAAATTCTCTTTTCTTCTGCTGTTTAAATGGTCTACACATTCTAAAACTAGGTATCTCTATAAAAATCTAGGTAACATAACTGTCTTAAGTGATTAATTTAAAAAGGATTACACAATAGCATGATTTAAAAAGAAAAACTTTTTTTTTAAGCTCCAAAATGTTACCATATAAAGATAAAATTTTCAAGGAAAAGTATTTAACGAAGAGCTTCCAGGAGCTAGAATAAGCAAAATTTTAATGAGATATCAAATTCATCAGATAGGGAAGTGTGGACAAGATTTACTCAGAAGTGTGCATAATGCTTAATCAGTACTAACACCGACAGGAGCACAGAGTTCATGCTTCATGACCATAGTCCCTGGAACTAAAATGACAAAAGAGTAAACCGTACATTAAACGAAGTAATTCCAAATGCTTTCCCCTAGTGGAAAATGTTTCCTAATGCTTACTGATAACACAAGTTCCCTGCCACTTGTCTTTCAAGACGCAGGATAAATGTTAACAACTGTTTTCAGCTTTTGAGAGGCAAAGATGCCTCCCCATCCACTGCATTTACTGTGTGCGAGAATCTCACGGAGAAAGCGCTTTGAATTCAGAATTCCATCGCGGGACAGACTCTATAAACATTTCATCTGTCAACTTCCACAAATGCAAGGAATTATGAAATGCAGACCGGAGTAAAAGATTTACTGGGAACAATACTCCAAGTGTGCACAAGACTCCGCGTTCGGGCCTGTGTTTTCTGCAAAGCAGCACTGGGACAAGCTTGCTTCCTCCAGGTTAAGAACCTATTAGCACGGCGACAAAACGCGGGGCAGAAGGCGCTGCTTGGCGCTTGGGGAGGGCGCGCCGGGAGCTCGCGAAGCGGGGGAGAGCGGCGGGAAGAGCAGGGGTCACGGCCGCGGTCAGGGTAGTGGGCGCCCAGGCGGCGGAGGGGCCGCACCGCGCTGGCCGGCGGCTCCCTTCCAAGACGCCATTTTATCCAGTCGGAGCCGCAGCCGAGGGCCCAGGGCGCAGAGCTGCCGCCCCCGCCGCCGCGCTCCGTCTCCTGCTCCGCGCCGCCGCGGGTGGGGTACCTGCGGGCAGGGGCCGCCCCAGCCCCGGGAGACGCTACCTGGCGAGCCGGCCACCTGGCGAGCCGGCCGGGCCGCGCAGCTCCCCCATGTCGGCCGCGCGCCGCAGGAGCCTCCCGCTGTGGCGCCGCCAGCAGACTCTGCGCCGGCCTGCGCCCCGGCAACCTGCGGGCGCCCGCGGAGCAGGGGCCGGCCGTGCCCTTTCCGCTCCGGGAGGTATCCGATTCATCCCCTTCAGCGAGGGGGAGGCGTCCACGGAGGGGATCTGAAAGCTCTGATTATCTAATTGCAGCTGACACTAAACCGATCTTCCTTCCTCTTTAAATTCTTTCGATTGTCACCAACGTTTGCACTTCAGGACCAGCTACAGGGAGCGCCGGGGCCCCTCTTCTGCTGTCCTGAAAGTCAGCCAAAAGAATAAGGGCATAATGCCTACCGGCTGCATGCAAATAAATGCTGCTCTTTCATACCGCCTTTGTTGTGCGTTCCTTCTTCCTTCTCGCTTTTCCTAAACAACCCTGAAACATTTGGCATACCAACACTGGCGATAATATTCTAAACGAGCCCCATATGTAAACTGGCAAGTGTCCAACTTCTTAATTACTTTCCTGCCTCTATCTAAAAAAGATCTAAGAAGCAAACACTACCCTACTGCATATTAATCAAAGCCTCTGTTTATAAATGTACAAAGCAGTCACCAAAACAATACATTGTTCTGCCTTTAGCACAATGAAAAAGAGGTGTTTTTTTTTTCTTTCTTTAAAGATTTTATTTCTTTATTTGACAGAGAGATAGAGAGCACAAGTAGGCAGACTGGCAGGCAGAGGGAGAGGGAGAAGCAGGCTCTCCGCTGAGCAGGGAGCCGGACGTGGGGCTCGATCCCAGGACCCCAGGATCATGACCTGAGCCGAAGGCAGCCGCTTAACCGACTGAGCCACCCAGGCGCCCCTTTTTTTCTTTTTTTTTAAAGACAAAAAGCTCTCAAGTGTTTGGAGCTAGAGCTACGCAGCAGACTTGCAAATCTTGCCTAGAAAATCACAAGACAAAATGACATTTTTCTGGAACCTGAATCGTGTGATTCACTACATTTATATACTACCACTTATCTTACCAGTTACAAGTGTTTGCCAATTGGCTACATGAGCTCCCCTCCACAAATTCATACATGAATTAAAAAATCCATTTTCCCCTGCATTATTTTTTTAGAAGGCCAATGTTTTATTTCAAGACAAATGTTGCTTAAATAGGGAACCTGGACCGGGGCTGGGAGGAACCCTGGCCTCTCCGTCTCATTTTGCAGGAGCCCCTCTCCACCCCTGACAACTCTTGAGTACGCCTCTTTGGATACTGCAGTGATAGAAGACCTGAAACCCAGCAGAAGTTCCACTGGTTCCCAAACACAGGTCATGCTTTCTCTCCGTGTGGGGCAAAGCACGATGTCAGTCACTGGAAGGTTAATAATGTTCCTACATTTGTAACTGTTTCAAAGAGACAACAGTTGACAGTTTGTCCCTCCTGCCTTTTGACATTCTCAACTCCCCTACCGCTAGCTCATGCCACAGGGCAAGCGATAACCGCTGAGCAATAGGGACTGGGAGGGCAAAAGAGATGTATTCCCAGTTAGAATAGCTGGGTCAGGAGGGGCGCCTAGGTGGCTCAGTTGGTTAACCCCTGACTCTTGATCTCAGCTCAGGTCTTGATCTCAGGGTTGTGTGTTCAAGCCCTGCGTTGGGCTCCATGCTGGGTATGGAGCCTACTTAAAAATAAATAAACAAAATAAAAAGAATAGTTGGGTCAGGAGATAGGACCACCTAAAATTTTTATAAATTCTACCAAACTGCCCTCCCTAGTGGCCACACTAGTTACATCCCTACCTGCAGCAAATCAGAGTTGCCCCTTCCCACGCCCTCACCAGTCCGGTGGAGTTGTTCTGGAGTCTTGCTGTGAAGACTAAAAAATTAATGTGTGAAGCACTTGGAACTAGCACATAGTAAGTACTCAATCAACAGTACTGCTGGTATTACAATAGATTTTCAAGTTTTGGCAGTTTGGTAAGTGAAAAATGGTGTATCACTGTTGTTTTCATTTTCACTTATTTTCCTCCTGGTCACAAATAATACTATCTCTCAAAATGCTTAGGACTCATTTGTAGTAGCTTTACGATCTGCCTGTTCACATTCTTTGCCCATTCTCCTACTGGACTGTTTTTTTCCTTGTTGATTTATAGGAAGGCTTGGTATTTCCTCTCAGGTTTTATTTATGGGATTGTACAAAAAAGTCTGTAACTTTCATACACTCAACATTGTCAGGCTTTCTTTTCACAGCTTCTTGCCTAAGAGAACATTTCAGGCCACAATCTGGAAATGTTCTCCTGTGTCACCTGCAACAGTTTTCATGTTTGTTTCGTGTATGGTTTTCTAGCACTGTGTTGATGGGAGCTGCCACTTTCCCAGTAGTTCGGGAGGCCATACTAACCTAAACCTCCGTGTGTGTGTGTGTGTGTGTGTGTGTGTGTGTGTGTGTGTGTGTTTTCCCTGGTCCCTCCAGTGTATCTCATCAATTTGTTTGTTTACTCTTGCCCCAGTAACACGCAGTTGTAATTAATTACTGGAGGATCATGGCTCTATTTGATAGCTCATTATTCTTTTTAAAAATTTTCTTGACTATTCTACTTATGTACCTTCACTCTTCTAGATGAACTTTAGAATTAGCCTACCAAGTTCCAAAAGCAATGTGCTAGGATAGCTTTGAATATGAATTTGATGTGACTGGGTAATCACAGTAAGTTTTTGTGCTAGTTTATTGCTTTACTTAGTAATACTAACAGCTACCTTTCCAGCCCCATCTCCCCTTACTGCCCCCTGCACTTCAGCCACACTGAACCACCTTCATCACCCACGGAGGCTGCTCTATCACCTGCCTTTCACAGCTAATCCAAAACTCAGCTCAGGTTGCCTCCATGGGAAAGCCTTCCTTGGCAGTCCCCCATCCTCGGTCTGGGTTAATGGGCATGTGCCCCCTCCCCGTTATCTCTTGGTGGCACCCCAACCCACTTAGGCATGACTATGTATCCCTATACTTAGTAGGCATTCAAGAAATGTTTTGCTTGGTGACTTAATGCAGACATGCTTGAAGAGACCACAGTTCTGGCGGGTTAGCCTCTCCTCCTGTCAAAGGTATGCAAGCTGTGTGTGGGACTGCTGCCTAGGCATTCTGATGGAGTAACCAGAGGAAAGAGACGGTGCATAAGTATTAAGCTAGCGATCAGCTTGTCAAAAAATGGCAAAAACTGGCAATGCAATTTTTCCATATGAACAAGCTTGACAGATTACTGTAAATTACAAGGTGAATCGTAACAAAACTTTGTAACAGCCAGACTGATCTACTGACATATCCTTTTCAAAAGCATGTGGGACATAAAGGAAATGAACGAACACAGAATGACTGTCAGTCTGGGTCTCTGCACACGCTCCCACTGCCTCATGTAACAGCACAGAACACGTAGCTGCGCTTGCTGCGCTAAAACGAGTACGACTTCAGTTTTCAATTCTTTACACACGTTCCTGTTTCTACACCGACACTGTTCACTGGTATCTATAAGTGCTTTCTGTATACACTGGGGTGGACAAGATCGCTTTCCCTTACTCCAGCAAACACTGTGACAATCCCTCCACAGGGAGGAGGAAGTAAGGCAAACGGCCCTGCACTCAGATGGGAGGGAACCAGGATGCTCATTAATTTTAGCAGGTTTTCACTATAACTTCTTAAAGCTATGATAAAGGTGATTCAAAGTCCACTGATTCTTTCCAGGGATATTTAACCTTCTTTAATCTTTGCCAATCACACTATACCTTTGGTGGGTGAAAAAAGAGTCCACATGCTGATACACTTGGGAAATACAGAAATTAATCTGCTGGTCTGAAATAATCCCTTTCCACTTTTCTTTTCACGAGAAATGGTCTGCTGCTAAAATCTTAAGGATGAGTCATTTACCCGCTCCCGGCTTGGGTAATTCAATCTTAGTTCAGTGACCGAACATTCCTACTTTTTAACTTAACCTTACTGTCAGAGGAATGGAATCATGAGCAAAACTGCATTTTTCAGGTGTGGCTACAGGGGTGGACACCTGCTGACCCAGAATCAAACTCAATGACAATCTATGTATTATTAAAAAAAAAAAAAATTATGCGAGCTTTTACTTGAAGCAGTATCTAGAAAAGTTTCAATGTAACAAGAAAATGTGGCTACTCTTCCGGATTTCACCTGGATATGAATTTAGTAAGTAACTTGCACCATGAAAAAGTTCACAGAATGCTTCAACTCTAGGAAGGATAGCTGAAATTTCAAAATGTACACAGGTCAGAGAAAGATGAGAAAGCTTTTTTTTTTTGAAGATTTATTTATTTGAGAGAGAGAGCGAGCACACAAGCAGGAGGAATGGCAGGCAGAGAGGGAGAAGCAGGCTCCCCACTGAGCAGGGAGCCCGATGCGGGGCCTGATCCCAGAACCCTGGAATCGTGACCTGAGCTAAAGGCAGACACTTAACCGACTGAGCCACCCAGCACCCCTAGGATGAGAAAGCTTTATTGCACTGTGAGGAATTTATTCATTTAAAAATTTTGCAAGTTTAAGAAACAACTGCTGCTCCATAATAGCATGTCAAAGATGGGCACATATTTGATGCACTTATGGAGCACTTACTGTATGCAAGGCCCTCTGCTGAGTACCAAACAAATAATCTCACTCTCAGAGTCCTGTAGAGTAGGAATCCCCCCATGTCACAGGTGAGAACTCTAGAGGGCAGGCCGTGAAAGTGACTTGGTCAAAGTCACACAGGAGGTCATGGGTCTGGAAACTTTATTAAGCCGTGGCTCCACCAGCCTGTCTCCTGACCCCTCAGCCATGCTGCCTCCATGCACGTTGCTGCCCCCTGCAATCCCCGTGCTGACTCCCGAACACCACCAGACGGAGTTCCCGCAACGTCTCCATGGACAAAATCAAACAAGCTCTTTGGAACAGTATTTGACTCAGAAATTAAAGGGAAGAGACCTTAGAGATTAGAGGTCCTGAGAGGTTCAGACCTCTGATTTTGGATGAGAATGAAGTCCTAGGTGAGGGGTATGACCAGTGAGTGCTATAGCTGCCAGGACATCATTCCCTCCCACCCCCCAGTGTAGAGCTCATTCCACCCCTCTAGGCTGGTCATACCATAGGAAAGTGAGACTCTTTATAGGATACTTTCAATTTAATCAAGAGCTGAGACTCTTAAAATTAATCAGCAAACAACGTAGGCTGCACAGTGTGCCATGAAGGTGAAGCTGTATTTGCAGACTGAGCACCTTCCTGCAGCAAGAGGAGCAGAGAGTGGAAGCACGGAAGGGGCTTCGTGGGGCGGGGCCGTGATGACCTGGACAGAAAGGAAGGGGAAGGCCATCAGGTGCATGCACGTACTGAGACAGACGACACTGAGCCTGGCGTATTTGTGACACAGTGAGGAAACAGTGCTGGTAGAATGGAAAGTAAGCCAAATAGAATAGAAGGGAAAATGCTGACTAGACAAGGCTGTCTTGACAGCCAGGCAGAGAAAGCGAGACTTTGTGCAGTAGGAACTAGTAAGGCAGGACAGGTTTCGAGGGGACCTGAATCAGAAAGGTTCATCTGGCTATGATACCAGCAACTGTTGGGAAAGAGATGAAATTGGTATAAAATGAAAACTTTTGTTTGGGAGCCAAAAATCAGTCATTTCTTATTTTATTAATATAATATAGATAGATTCCATTTTCTGAGACGTTTATACAGAAAATGCTGATTTAGTCTCCCCCTGTATCTATATCTATCTATCTATCTATTTTTAACTATAATAAACTAGAAATAGCTTTCCAGAGGCTATTTACAGAGACCAATATTTTAATAAAGGATATTATTTCCAACCCCCAAATTTGAAGCAACTCCTTATTTTCTACTTATCTAAGAAAGTCCTGGTAACGTCCTGCACCAACAGCATCTGATGGGAACCCTGATGTGGTCCTGCCAACTAATCATGTAACAATGGGATAAGGCCTGAAAAAAGCAGGGTTGTTACAGTTCTTTTCCAGTTTTTCAAAACAAGCATCTGAAGTTAAAACACCAAGCTATTTAGGGATGACTACACACTCCTTGTCTGTGTTAAGATTTTCCTGAGGACCATGTTTCAGTGTAGAAAGTAACTGTGTTTGATAATAACTGCTTGCGGTGAAGTAGACAGACTATATTCTTGGTCAATGACTATATTTGATAATTTCTTTTTTTCCCTTGCTTTTTGCTGACAACCATTGACCTACATACCCTCTACCAGGAATTCAGCAGATGAGAGTCAAGACTATTTAAAGACATATGGCCAAGCTAAAAATATTTGTTTCAAATATACCACAAAGTTGGAGTTTTGAGAAATACTGCTATTAATACTCTTAAGCCATGGGTGCCTGGGTGGCTCAGTTGTTAAGCGTCTGCCTTTGGCTCAGGTTGTGATCCCAGGATCCTGGGATCGAGCCCCACATCGGGCTCCCTGCTCAGCAGAGAGTCTGCTTCTCCCTCTCCCACTCCGCCTGCTTGTGCTCTCTCTCTTGCGGTCTCTCTCTCTGTCAAATAAATACATAAAATCTTAAAAAAAAAAACAAACAACTCTTAAGCCATGTTGGAATTATTCTCTATGTTAGAAAGCAGCACATGAAAGAAATATTAATATAACTTGTGGCAGGTTTCTTTTAGATCCCGATCTAATGTAAGAAGCCTCCTTGCTTCTGAGGCCTGAGTCTCACTACCATGACCAAAGACGGTGTCCATGCCAGCACCAATGCTGATTGTGAAATCATTCGAAATGGAACGATTTAAGAAAATAACAGGGAAACACAGCAGTTGAACACATGTACTTTGCTCTCTTCCAAAAATTTCTCTAACACTTTGGTAAAGCAATTGTTTAAAGCAGGAGTCCATCAGTAAGGTCAAGAAGATAGAAGAGGGGAGAGAGGAGAGGACAGGAGAGCGTCAGCAAGCAGTCTAGGAGCTGGAAAGTGAACGAACGAGTGGTGATTTCTCTCAGGAGTCAAGAGAAAGCTGGTGTCCAACTGCAGGCAAGGATGCCAGCCAGAAGCAGGGGGATCAGAACCCCAGACACGCAGGGGCTGAGCACGAGACCTGGCAGGTTTGGCTCAACGCGTCTGAACAAGTGACAGTTAGAAGCACCCACTCCCGATCAAACGCTGTGACCTCCCCGCAGAGAGCGCAGGCACAGTCACGGGCCAGCCTCGGAAACGGGCAGGGAGGTTTTATTAAGAATTCTCACTGCAGGATTCTATGGCATCTGCCTTGACAGATGCACATGTACTCCTGTGCAGACCTCTAGTTTCTGGTGAGAAACAAACTTAGCTGAAGGAGCTAATGCCATCAGAAAACCGATGAGAAATAATATATAGAAGTAGGAGGAAACAGAACTGAATTTTAAAATTCAATTGAGGGGTGCCTGCATGGTTCAGTCAGTTAAGCATCTGCTTTCGGCTCAGGTCATGATCTTGGAGTCCTGGGATGGAGCCCTGCATCAGGCTCCCTGCTTAGTGGGAAGCCTGCTTCTCCCTCTCCCTCTGTCCCCCACACCACTCGTGCTCTCTCTCTCTCTCTCTCTCTCTCCCTTAAATAAAATCTTTAAAAAAAAAAAAATAAAATTCAATTGAAATGAATCTATCCACCATCTAGCTAGCTAGCTCCCTCCATTATATGCATATAGTGAATATGGACCAAAATATGTCTATTTGTATCACTGTACACCAAAGTTGAAAATGGCACACCGGTTCTGATAAAAGGAATGCCTCATTCTACGTGTTTTTACCTGGTTGGAGCTTACTGGGATGCTGCTGCGCGCCGGCTCCAGGGAGGGGAGGAGGGCTTACCCCTGCGGGCCCAGCACCCTGGGTTGGGCTCACACTGGCCAGGGCCCCTGCAGGCAATGGCTGGCCTCTCTTTAACAGCTGCTTCTGTTCTTGCTGGCGGAAGCGTGGAGGCACCTCGCGAGGCAGGTAACGGGACGCAGCTGGCTGCTGGCTGCTGGCAGATGCACGTTTGCCATTGCTGCTGCTGGACAGAGTGCTGGTGCAAGTGCTGGTACTGGTACCGGCAGGTTGGGGCTGGCTTGAACAGGTCTTAGTAGGTTCTGGCACTATAAGGAACAAAATGACAAGAACCCAAAACTTTAGGAACACTCCTTAAAACCCAACCCCAACCAAAGGAAACAAAATAAAAACTGAGAAAGAAATGACAATGTAGTGCTTTGGAAACAGAAATGGACTGAAGTCCAGAGGTTCAGGTTTGAGACCCAGTTTTCATAGACACTAACTGCAATTCTGAGCAGCAGGTTTTGGGCCACAGTTTCCTCATCTGTAAAATGAGTGATTCAGTTAGCTTAGAGCAGCAGTTCACAGCAGTTCACACTTTGGCTTACAGCAGACTCACTCAACAAGTTCCCAGGTGACTGATCTGATGATGCTGGCAGTCCCTGGACCACACTTTGAGAACCACTGCTCTTGGCCAGTGTTTTCTCAAATTAAGGGATCTTAGATGCCCATCAATTTATATATATTTTTGTTTTAATTCTGATGACAATACACACACGTGCATTCTGTGTTATCCGATTAAAGCACCTGTGCTGATACCGTCGCTAGCACTACTCTATTACAGATTTGCTGGAAAAGCATACAGGTGCGCTAACTTGCAAATGATGCATTTGAATTAAGTGAAAGCCAAAATGCCATCTGAGTGTTGCATAAACAAAAGTTCCACAGTAATTTCAACAGAAAGGAGGAGCAGGGGAGCTGAGTGGTAGCCCTGATAGGGCTGTATTATTACTAATAAGCATGCCAAATGCGAAGGTGATTTGAGTAGTAACCCTGCATTCCTAAGGGAGCACAGACACATGAAATGCAAAGAATTTGAGCCTCAAGTTGTTCCCATCTTGAACTTGAAACATGAACATCCAGGGCATAACATTTACCTTTTTTTAAAAAAAGATTTTATTTATTTATTTGAGAGAGAGCACATGAGCAGGAGGCGGTGGTGTCAGAGGGAGAGAAAGAAGCAGGGAGAGAAAGCAGCTCAGCAGGGAGCCCGATGCGGGGCTCGATCCCAGGACCCTGAGATCATGACCTGAGCCAAAGGCAGATGCTTAACTGACTGAACCACCCAGGTGCCCCCAAAGGATTGATTTATTTATTTGAGGTGCGGGGGGGGGGGGGGTTGAGGGAGAGGGAGAGAGAATCTCAAGCAGACTCCGCACTGAGTGTGGAACCCAATGCAGGGCTTGATCCCATGACCCTGAGATCACGACCTGAGCCAAAACCAAGAGTTGACTGCTCAATCAAATGTGCCACCCAGGTGCCCCTACCTTATTGTTTGAAAAAATGGGTTTTTTTTCTACTTAATTTGTAAATGTCTTTATGTAAAATGAGTTTATACCTAGTTCGGTGTATATCTAAAAAGTGTAAGTAACATTATAAAAGTATTTCCAGTCAATCCTGGGGGGAACACAAAACGTTACTGTTGGCCTGCATTTCTCGTCTTCCAGCATGGGCCCTGCCATGCGCCTATGGCCCTGCACTATCTCACAGTCTGCGTCTGCAAGGCCTCTGCCCACTGTTCTTCGGTCGCCCTGCCCAGCAAACCCTTAATCCTAGATGAAGCCACTGTCCACTCTCTCCACTCCTGACTCAGATCACAGCCATGTAGTCTGGTGTCACTATGAGTTTGTGTCCCTAACCCAGGGCACCCTCAGTGCTTCCCAGCCATTCTACCATCTCCTGGGTCTGCTGGGTTCCACTGCTGTCAACGACTCACTCAAAGACCTTCCACTCTGGAGCCGCTAAGGCCTTCCTTTAGCTCCTCCTCCTCAGAAGATGAACTCTGACTACTTTCCAGAAGGAATAAAAGCCATTAGGCAAAACCTTCAAGTTTCTGCCACTCCAAATACGTGAGCATCATACTGTTCTTTGTCCCATGCCTGTTACTCCATCTGTGGTGAATACTGTATTTTACCAGTTCTAAGACTTACATTTCTTCATATGTTAATAGCATTTACATCAGGATGTGTCCTACCATTGAGGACACATCAGTCAATTGGCAGTGTTTTTTCTTTCTTGGTATATGAATATGATGGTATATGGTGTATGATATGGTATATGGTAGATGATCTCACAATCAACAGCTGACTCCCTCAGGTTCCTTCCAACTCTGAATACCTAGGATTTTCTAAGGGAAGAACAAAGGATGTGGCACGCGGCTTTCGTGCTGTGATGGCTATCCCTTCCGAGCGCAGAGTTTCTCTTACCCATGTTCTGCCTCTCTGCTCCTATTTCCCTGGCCTTGCTACAGATCTGGAACATTTTTTAGATGTTAGATTGATGGTTATTCACCTTCAACTCAAAGGCACAGGAAATGAACATCCATTCTATCTTTCCTTTAAAAAAAAAACCTATAAAACCTATTATAGGTTGATTTTTAAACACAGGGGCTTTCAAATGTATTTTTTTCTGACACTGGCCTTTAGCTAATTAAAATAGCAGAAGTTCCTAAGTATTTACCCCAATGAGTTGAAAACTTCTATCTACACAAACCTTGACAGGAGTGTTTAGAACAGTTTTATTCCTAGTTGCCCAAAATGGGAAGCAACTGAGATGTCCTTCTATAGGTGATGGATAAAGGAACTGGTACATCTGTACAATGGAAAATTCACATTTAAAAAAAATGAGCTATCAAGTCCCGACAAGAAATGAAGGAATCTTACATGCCTACTGCTAAGTAAAAGAAGCCAGTCTGAAAAGGCTTCACAGTCTATGACTCCTACTATATAACATTGTGGAAAAGGCAAAACTATGGGGACAGTGAAACCATCAGTGGTTGACAAGGGCTTGGGGAGGGCGGAAGAGGTACAGCACAGGGGACGTTCAGGGCAGTAAATCGGTTTGATACTTTAATTGTGGATATATGACATTAGCATTTGTCAAAACCCATTAGAATTGCATAATACAAAGTTAACTCAAATGTAAACTGTGGACTTTAGTTAATAATAATGTATCAATATTGGTTCATTGATTGCAACAAATGCACCACACCAAGGCCGAAGTTCATAATGGGAGAAACGGAGGATGTGTTAGGGGTGGGGAGAGGAAGTATTGTGGGAACTCTATACTTTCTGCGCAATCTTTCCGTCAACCAAAAACCGCTCTAAAAAAAAAAAGTCTATTAGGAACTCTCGTACATTGTTGGCGGGAATGCAAACTGGTGCAGCCACTGTGGAAAAGAGTATGGATGTTCCTCAAAAAATTAAAAATAGGGGCACTTGGGTGGCTCAGTCAGTTAAGCGTCTGACTCTTGATTTCAGGTCATGATCTCCGGGTGGTGAGATGGAGCCCCATGTCGGACTCTGCACGGGCATAGAGTCTGCTTAAGATTCTCTCTCTCCCTCCCCTTTCTCCCTCTCTCTAAAAAAATAAATAAATAAAAATAGAATGACCATATGATCCAGTAATTCCACTACTGGGATTTACCCAAAGAAAATGGAAACACTCACTTGGAAAGATATATGAACCCCTATGTTTACTGCAGCATTATTTACAATAGCCAAGATATGGAAGCAGCCCAAGTGTTCACTGATAAACAGATAAAGAAGATGTGGTACACACACACACACACACACACACACACACACACAAACACATATGACACTGGAATATTACTCAGCCACAGTAAAGAATTAGATCTTGCCATTTGTGACAACATGGATGGACCTAGAGGGTATAATGCTAAGTGAAAGAAGTCAGTCAGAGAAAGACAAATACCATATGATTTCACTCATATGTGGAATTTAAGAAACAAAACAAACGAGCAAATAAAGAAAATAAAGAGACAAAAAAACAGACTCTAAAATACAGAACACAAACTGGAGGTTCCCGGAGGGGAGAGGGGTGGGGGATGAGTGAAACATGTGAAAGGGATTAGGAGTACACTTAGCATGATGAGCATGGAGTACTCACTAGACTGTACACCTGAAAACTAATAGAACACTAATTATACTTTGAATAAAAAAACCCAAATCTATTAATTAAAGCAAACTTGCTGTATCTCTCTCAACAGCAACTTTCCATTACAACTTCGCAAATGAAATTGAGAGCAGAGCAGAAGTACATCTGTCTGGGAAACACCACCACTAAATTTATTTAAAAATATGTAATTAGCATGGAGGCACCTGGGTGGCTCAGTCAGTTAAGGCTCTGACTCTTGATTTCGGGTCTGGTCATGATCTTGGGGTCATGGAATGGAGCCCCAAGTTGGTCTCTGCGCTCAGCACGGAGTCTGTGATTCTTTCTCTCCCTCTTCTTCTGCCCCTCCCCCAGCTCACACTCTCTCTAAATAAAGTCTTTTCAAAAAAAATAAAAATATGTGATCAGCATGCTACCATTTTGCTTTATTACACATTTTAATGTATCTGGCCCAAAGGTTTTACTCTAGACCCAGCCACTGGTTTTTAGGAAGCTCAGAGTATGAACAGAATTGGTTCTTTTACTACAAAATTCAAAAGAAGCAGCCGCAGAAGAAAAGGAGGAAGAGAAGGAGAAGCAAGAGGGATAGAATGAGGAAAGAGAACTATTAGTAAGCTACAGAGCTCTACCTACCCTTGCTGTGGAAAACCCTCCTTCTCTTTTGTAGTAACTGACCCTGGAGGCCAGCGACCACAAGAGTCAAGTACTTCTGTCGACTGTCACCAGCCTTTTCAAAGAATGGAAATGCAGAAAACCTGCCTGAACTCAAAATCCGATGGAAACACCTGGCAAGGACCTAAGAAATCACCCTGTCCTGCCCTTCTCCACACAGACTCCCAGGGCCCAAGTGAGCTGACCAAGATGCACCGGCGCCTCGTCTCTGAGCGCCAGCCCATGCTCTTCCACTACACCGCTGTCATCTTCTCAAAAAAATGAGAAGACAAACGCAGGGCTGTTTCTCTTCAAAATATTTAGGGGAAAAGGAGTTCGTGCTACAGAAATGAAGAAGGCTAATATAATAAATGAATGCTATCAGTCGCTGGTTTTAAAGAAGTATAATAAATAAATGTTATCAATAGGTAACTAGTTTTGAATATAAGCACCAATCCTAAGATATCTGAATATGGAATACTCCATTTTCCTCATGTTGTCTGAACTACATGATGTGTGGTCACTTTTATAGTCTCATTTTAAGAGTCAAAGAATCCCAAACCAGTCTCCCCTCTGAAGGGGAGAGGGCTGCATAGGGCAGGAGCCAGCCGGTGAACTAAATGTTTCTCACATTTTTGAAAGGTGGGGAAAGAACAATGGGGAATATGTGACAGAGACCAGACAAGGCCAGCAAAGTCTAAAACAGTTGCTATCTGGTCCTTTGTAGGAAAAGTTTGAAGGAAAGGGAAGAGAAGCCTCACATAGCAGAGTGATGAGGTAGAAGGAACCAAGAATTCTGACCCTGTTGAGCCTCTTTTATATGAGAGAGTGATAAAGCTTCTCTGGTGTAAACCAGTATGTTTCAGATCTTTGAAAACTAGCAGCTAACTCACATAATCTCAATTTTAAGTGGAGGATCTCAAAATCTGGTATGTTCGTATAATAACACAGATAAACCAAATGGGCAGTTTCTGACCAGCCATCTACTCTCTTCAGATACAAATTACTCCATCTCTCACCGCCCAAAGAAAGAGTAGGGTATCCAAGTCATCGTGACACTGCTCTTCCCAAACTCACCTGCGTCTAAGCCTATCCCTCAACAACAGAGGCTCACAGACGAGTCTATCCTACACATCACTGTTTTAATAGAGCAGCAGAACACAGTCAGGCCGAGAATTTCAGCTTGATTTTATTTAGGGACCGTCAACAAGTCACTGACTCAGAGAACATGAAGACAGCAGCCAGCTTACTGGTGTGTGGGCCAACTCTCCCAGATCTCGCCTCTCCCCAGTAAACTACCAAATGACAGCGACACCTGCTGGGGAAAAGGCAGACATGAAACCATCCTCTGAGAAACCAAGGCTTCTTTAAAACAATTTTCTGCTTTCAGTTAAAATTTTCAGAGGGCACTGTCACAACAGGGCCCACAGAGCTTCTAAATTCCTACTACTGCTCTCCTCAAACAGCAGGCTACGGGGCGCCTGGGTGGCTCAGTTGGTTAAGCGACTGCCTTCAGCTCAGGTCATGATCCTGGAGTCCCGGGATCGAGTCCCGCATCGGGCTCCCTGCTCGGCAGGGAGCCTGCTTCTCCCTCTGACCCTCCCCCTTCTCATGTGCTCTCTCTCTCATTCTCTCTGTCTCAAATAAATAAATAAAATCTTTGAGAAAAAAGAAAAAAAAAAAAAACAGCAGGCTACAGTGTGGGCAGGAAGTTCAAACTGGCCTTTCGGGGCTCTGGAGGGCAGATTTGGAAGGAGCTCCTCTTCAAACTTTGACAAGGAGACCAAGAGCAGGAACTTCCCTTGTTGACCCAGCCTCCTTAAGTTTCATCCCACTGGTCAACACGTCTCAGTGTCTGAGCTTCAGTTCCACCATCCAGCACCCCCTGGGACAGTGGCCTTTCCCTCTGCCACCCACACCTTTGCACCATCCCACCCTCCGGTGTGGTCTGCAGACCGCCCGACACTGCAGGCTCAAGGAACGAGACCTACCACCCACCGATGCTGCTCTAAGCCCCCACTACTGCCAAGCAGCCCTCTGATAATCCAACGTGGTATGCCAAAATTCCCTTATTTGAACTGCTGGAAACTTTTCCTACACCCTTCGAAACCCTGACACCAGCCAGCTCCCTCCTACAGAGGCAGAGGCGGTCCCTCGCCTGCGCACACTAAGCCCTCCTAGAGCCAGCCGCTCTTCTGGGCGCTGGGGCAATGCCCGAGAACAGAAAAGGCAGACTCCCGTCCATGGAGCTCACATCTCAGCAGGGCAAGAAGGAAAGAAAAGGCCGCATGGTGAGATACGAAACTGCAGAGGTTAGGTGCTCTGGAAAACCAGGGGCGCAGGGCACAGGAGTCAGGGGTCAAATCACTGTCTGCTGGCTTTCTCTGTCTAGCATTCTTTTTACTGCCTGTACCCTCATGTACCCTCTCCGTATTTATGTATTTAGGTCATGTTTAATGGATGCCAATTTTGTGCCAGACACTGGGTATACTGTGGAAAACATATGGTTCCTGTCCTTGTAGTTTATAATCTAGTAAGAGATTATGATTCCACAAATACACAAGTACTTGCTGTGGTAAGCATGACAAGAGTAACAGTGGGCCAAAGAAGCTAATTCTGGTGAGGAAGTGACAATGAGGCTGGGCCTGGAGAACCGCCGACCAGGTGAAGCGTGTGTGCGTGCACACCCATGCTCGTGTGCATGTGCGGGCTACTCGAGCTCACACCTGCCAGCTGGCACAGTGTGGGGAAGGTCCTGACCTGAGAAGGAGCTTTCGTGCTGTCAAGGGCTGAAACCATGCCATTGTGGCTGGAGTTTGGTGCCTCAAGGGAGAGCGGCTGGGCCTGAGGCTGGAGAGGCAGGCGTAGGCTCTGTAAGGGGTTTGGAATCTACCTGGTGGCCAGTAGCTGGGAGAGCCCCCAGGATGTTCCTGTTCTGGCTGTAGCACACAGAGGAGTCTGGAGCCTTTGGTTTCGGGGAGAAATTCTCCAGGAACAGGCTCCTCTGATTATAAGTTCGTGGAGAGTTGACATACTCTTTCACTGCTATTTAAACTCAACAAGCAGCTGACCTTGATCAACAGCCTGTCTGTGCAGGCTCTAGAGCCATGGGGTCCTATCTGCGTGCCCCTTGTCACCTTCACAGGTAAAGGAAACAACATGGTAGCCACGGCCCCCAGCAGCAGGCCCCCTCCTTGCTCCACTCCACAAATCCTGCGGGGGCATCCTTGGGATGTTAGGTTCCCATCAAGGTCCACCTTCCCTTCCTCACCAGGGACTTAACAGAGCAGGGAGCAGAGGTGCCCGGTGCACCAAGACATTTCCATCTTATTACCCAAGTCATACTACCATGACATTCTTTTCTTTAAAAATTTATTTGGAAGGGCGCCTAGGTGGCTCAGTCTGTTAAGTGTCTGCCTTCGGCTCAGGTCGTGATCCCAGGGTCCTGGGATGGAGCCCCGCATCAGGCTCCCTGCTCAGTGGGGATTCTGCTTCTCCCTCCCCCAATGCCTGTCACTCCCCCCGCTTGTGTGCGTGCGCGTGCTCTCTCTCAAATAAATAAAATCTTAAAAAAAAATTTATTTGGAAATACTTAAGATGTACAAAAGGCATAAATTCCAAATAATCAACAAACCTTCACGTACCCAATCTCCAGCTTAGACATAAAATGTCACCGATTCCACCAAAGCCCCATCTTCCCATCCCTCCCTGACTGTATACTCAAGAAATTCTCCCCATGAGCAACTTGAGCTTTATCATTCCCAAGCACCTCTCTAGAGATGCAGTGTAGTGGCTGTGGGTAAGGACTTGGGGTTTAAATTTCAGCTCTGCCCCTTACTGGCTGGTGACCCTGGGTAAGTTACTTAACCTGTCACTCAGTTGTGCCATCTGTAAAATGTGGGTAAGTGGGGGGTAAAACGGGGGTAAGAGTACCTTACTGAGAAGGTTCTTTGAGGAGTGAATGTTAATATATGTAAAGAACTGTTCAGAACAATATCTAGCACATAATAAGTGCACTATAAATGTTTATTACGGTAAAGGAAAAACATGCAAGGACACTTGTTAAGGATGGTGACGCAGCTCCATCCAGGACCCTCACGATGGGCTGATGGGCGTAGGGACCGTGTGCTGGGATTTACAGTGGGGGAGAGAGATTGGGCTCGACTCCGAGTGCAGCGGGGACAGGCAGGAATTTATAGCCAGGGAGCACGGGAGTGGAGCAGCGAATGGAAAATCACTAAGAGGAAACGTAGAGGGTAAGGGGGCTCCTGGCTAAACTGATCTAGCGGGATTCTCGCTGAAGGCCAGCCAGGGTGTCAGGCATCACCCAGGGGCCAGTGGAGGATGAGGAACCCGGTCAGACATCCGGGAAGCAGAGGGGGCTTCTGGTGAAGCTGACTTAGCAGGGTTCTTGCTAAAACTGGATTTTATAAGGAAGTGCATGGACGGGCCTAGGAGATGGTCTAGGAGCCTGACTGAAGTTTGGTCAAGCCTTGGCCAGTCTTAATAATCCTCCTCACTCCTTTTCCCCTCTCGGAAGCAATGGGAAGGATTTTAGGCTGATGAACAAAACTCTGAGTCACGTGAGACATGAACTGCAATTAATGAACTAACTAAAGAAGGGAGGCAGGTAGGCAGAGACTCTTGACAGAAGCGATGTGGTAACTTAGCACAGATACTGACAGCTGTACTCAGGACTGGAGAATTACATCTCTCGTCTGGCCCTAAACCTCCCCATTTAATTCTACTGTCTGGAAAGTGTCAAACACTATACAAAAGTTAATGAGCAGTCATCCATTCCATCATTTTTAAAAATGTTCCAGGGCAGTAGTCAAAGCTGTCTCTCCCTGCCCCCCACTCCCCAACATGCACACAGGGGTCCGGCTCCTAGCTGCAAGGAGGCCCTAGCTGTGGATCAGACCCCATGCGACCTGGCAGGCAGTGACCTCGCTGCTCTGTCTGCTCCCCCAGCACTGACTGTGCGCAGAGCCCCAGAAATGGTGGACGTTTCTGGGCAGGGTCCTAGTTCCCAATCACTGCCCTAGTGGCGGTGGGAGACAGTGCTGACGGCAGCTTCCCGGTCACTGGGCTGCGGCGGTGACAACTGTGCGCTGGAGTCAACAGTGCCAGTGAGGCCTCCTGATCCCTTCCCAAGGAGCAGCTCTTTGGGATGACTCTGTGGGGAATCATTTCTAGAGGCCCAGCCTAGGGGGTGCCCCCTCCCTCTGGCCTCGCAATGGTTTTATAAGCACTCAATTCCCTGTACTTAAAAAAAGCTAGAGTGGTTTCTATACACTTCAACTAAACTCTGATTAAGAGCACAGATCCTTTTTTAGCAAGTAGAATATTCAGCTCTTTCACTCACCTAGACAACATCATGGTGTGTGGTCATGACCTAGATATTCAACAACGGTTTCCTTGTAATGGCGTTTACCGTAATGGGACTTCCTTACACATGGCCTCCATCAGAATCTCCTGGGCTACCACGATAAGCCTAAAGCACACTGACAGCTATAGGCATGCAACGGTGTATTTTAAAAGTAATTCTTTATAGATAAATGCCAACCTAGAGGGACATGTTAACGTGTCTTATTTCTGAAATTTGCATGCATCTTACAATTAGTGTATAAATTTAACACAGTTTCCTCATTGGCCCTCCAACTGCATCTGTAGGTCAGACATTAGAACAATGATGTTCTTTAACTGGTGGCATCTTAGAAGTTAAGAAATAGAAGTTTTTGTATGATAAAACATAGAATTTCTCTTCTGTACAGATACCACACAATGACAGAAGAAAAATATTAAAAAATCATGCATTAATTCTAGCTATTTCAGAATATATACTCAAAGAGTCACAGTTTCTTAAAATTTAAAATTTACACTTACTTAAACAACTATAAAAGAGAACTATTTTCCTGGGCTAAAATAATCTGTGATTCCAAGGAAGATTTTCATTATTACAATCTCTTCTGCAACCTACACAGCAGCCAACACTGTAGTGAGAAGCTCCTTAGAACAACAAGAGGCGAGGGGAAGACAGCAATGTGCAGGAGGGTCCATCTGCTGTGTTTATTGGCAGTTCCGGAGGGGTACCGAGCAGTGGCCTTCTGTGTGTTCTGTTGACAGCTTCTGGCTGATCTGTCACCATGGCAACTTCGGGAGCTCAACTCAGAATGAGCACAAACTCATTAACTACTAACTACATTATCTTGGTGCCTGTTGCTAATGAGAGAATGCTGTTCAGAGATATTTTCTATTCTAATGTACTACAGTTACCTCTCTAAAAAGCATGAAATTAAATTAAATGCTACTCTTAGTATATCAGACTGTATAATATGAATGTTAAAGTAAATTTACTTTAATAATGACTACTAACAGTAAGAATCATTTTATTAGAAGATTATTTCGTTTTGGGCCTTGGATTCTTCTACTTTAAAAAAATGTACTATTTATCATACAGGCAAATATTTCTAAGTTCTTTTAAGCAACAGCCGGCAGATTTAGAAGATCAAAATAGAAACCTTTGATAACAGCGTATGTTAAAGCCAAGTAACAAATATAGCACTAGTACATACTGGCTTTTCTATCATCTTTTCAATATGTAACATTAACTAGAAATACCCCCCAAACGAGGCACACTGGACAGACATGGAGGGTGAACAGAGTCCACTGAGTGCACAGCTTCTCAGCTTTCTCCCCTCCAGCCTAACTTCGTCTCTTTCCACGCTCAATCATCCATAACTGAACAAGCTCTTGAAAAACAGCAAATCCTAAATCTCATGAAACACAGAGGGTTTAAGTGGAATCATGTCTGAAATGTGTTCTCTCAGGGCATGCATACTGCCCTGTGTGGTAGGATCGTGTGTGTGTTTTCTTTAATAAATGTAAAAATCGTGGAGCAGCAATAATCCTGGGATGTTTGTCCTCCAAAAGTGCAGAATCCAAGAGCCTGCCAGAAGAGGGAGCCCGAGTCAGACTATGCCAACATTTAGTCCAAGAGGGATGGGGAAGGCGAGGGGAATCGGCCATGTTGCAATCTGATTTTGAAAAGGAATATTCCAGGGGCGCCTGGGTGGCTCAGTCGTTAAGCATCTGCCTTTGGCTCAGGTCGCGATCCCAGGGTCCTGGGATCAAGCCCTGCATCAGGCTGCCTGCTCAGCGGGAAGCCTGCTTCTCCCTCTCCCACTCCCCCACTTGTGTTCCCTCTCTTGCTGTGTCTCTGTCAAATAAATAAATAAAATCTAAAAAAAAAAGAAAAGAAAAGGAATATTCCAGGGGCGCCTGGGTGGCTCAGATGGTTAAGTGTCTGCCTTCTGCTCAGGTCATGATCCCAGGGTCCTGGGATCAAGCCCTGTGTCGGGCTCCCTGCTCAGCGGGGAGCCTGTTTCTCTCTCTCCCTCCGCTGCCCGCCCTGCTTGTGCGCTCTTGCTCTGTCAAATAAATACAATCTTAAAAAAAAAAAAGGAATATTCCACCTCTACATGCCCTGTGCACACTAGGTCCCCACCTACCTTAGCCTCACTGACACCACTCTCCCCCTTGCTGACAACTCACCTTCTATGCCAACTTTTTGTTTTAGTTCCTGGAGAATGCCACACAGGCCAGCTAGCCTTTGCAAATGCTGTTCCCTCCGAATGTGGAAGCCCGTGAGTCCTCTCTCTACTTTCCCCGGCCTAACCCTAACTGGCCTAGCTGCCTTCTCTCCATCCTTCGGACCTTGATTCAGCATCACTTGGGATGCCTTCGCTCACTGCAGCCTGGTTCCAGTTCTTCTGTTCTATGCATTCATGAGACAATGTTCCTTTCCTTCACAGTAGCCATCCCAGTCAGTTCTGACACACACAGCATCGTGACTGATGTTTCTGCCCATTCTCCATAAGACTCGAAGCTACAAGGGGGTGCAAAGCATATCTGTTTTTTTTTTTTTTTAATCTTTTTCTCCCCATACCAAACAGTGCCAGGCAAACCGGTGTTTCATAAGTATCTGCTGGATCACATGAGTAACCCAGTTGGTCTCCCAAGTCCTGCCGGCTCTACCACACGACCCTTCCTGTCCACCCTCACCACGGAGCTGTCATCTGGAGTGTGAAGTGTGGAGCAGTCTAACTGTACCAGCTGCATCCAGCTCCCTCTCCAACTGTCTGATTCATCTTCAATCTGGCATGTTCCATGATCTTTCTAAAATATAAATCTCATGAAGTCACTCCCACTAAAATCTCCAGTGGCTCCCTCTGGTCTGAAAGGTCAAATCTGAAGTCCTAAGATGGACTCTATGAGCTGGTCTCCCTGCCCTCCACCTCTCCAGTTTCAACTCCTTTTTTTTGGTCGGATAGGCTGTTAAGAGTGCTCAATTCTACTGGCCTCGTGGGTGGGTTCAGAACGGCTGGGATAAGGTACCCCCCAATCTCATTTTCATGGCTAACTTGGGGACAACTGGGAAAGTGGCCAACTCTAGCGTGCATTCATCTCATTCTAAAGCAGTTTTTGCCTTTCTCCCAGTTTTCTCATTTATTTTTAAAAACAGGCCATCTTTTCTTACAGGGACATAAACAGTGAATAGAAACATGACCAAGTGAATGTACTTAAATCCTTTCAGGTAGAAGATGTGGGATAAATGTATCACAACCCTCAGAACACTTTAGTGCATTCATTTTCTTATATATCTAACTCTTCCTCCTAATACATCTCTTTGAGAACAGGGAACTTACCTCTGCTGTCTGATAGATATTTGTTAATTGTTTGTTTAATTAATGAACTAACTTGACAACTCTAGATAGCAAAATGTGACTAACAGCTCATTTATTAATGCAATCTTTAGGTGTGTTAAAAGCAAGACAAAATGTGATCGCAGTTAAAAGTGCGCATTTTCTGAAATTACTGTATTACAAATAGCTGTGCACATGGAGAGAAAGGGAAATGGATTACGAAGGAAGCTAAGCTGCAGTGATGAGTCTTTCTGCCTGACTCTAGAGGTCAATGTAGTATTAGAAACCAATCTGGAATAAGAAAGCAAGTAACTCAACTTTTTAAAAAAGTAGCAAAATATTTGAATATTCACCAATGATACACAGCAAAAAAGCACATGAGAATAACATTCCACACCATCAGCCATTACAGAAACTCAAATCAAAAGCACAATGAGAGATCGCCACACACCTCTACAAGGATCAAGACTGATTTTCCAAATATTGGTAAGGATGTAGCACTGGGAAGTGGTATAACCACTTTGAAAAGGTTTTGCAGATTCTTGAAGGTTAAACATACATCTACCCTAAGATCCAGCCATTCTACTCCTACATATTTACCACAGAAAAAGCAAAGCACATATCCTTATGGAGACTTGTATACCAAAGTTCATAGAAGCTTTATTCACGAGAGCTGAAAATGAGAAACAACTCAAATGTCCATGACCAGGTAAAAGGACAAACAAATTGTGATATATCCAAACCATAGAACCCCGCTCAGCAATAAAAAGAAGTGAACTGCTGACATACACAACAGGGACAAACCTCAAAAGCATTACTCCGAGTGAAAGAAGCCAAGAGTGCATCCTGCGTGGTTCCGTTGCTCTAACTGGAGTCTAGAAAAGAAAACCTGTAGTGATGGGAAGCAGATCAGTGTTTGCCTATGGACCGATGAAGGTGGGGAGGGCCTGAGAACTGGGTTGACAGGGGTGCAGGGAGACTTCCAGGAGTGATGGATTATTGTCTTGATTGTGGGGATGGTTTCACAGGTACGCACATACCAAGACTTACTAAACTGTTCTCTTTAAATACATGTAGTTTACTGTGTGCCAATTTAACTCAATAAAGTGGTTAAAAAAAGCAAAGCAAAGAAAGTAATCTGTTAAGTGATTTCTCAGAGAGCAGACTATCAGCTTCCTTTAGAGCTATAAATTGTCACTTTCTCTAAACTTGGAACTGCCTTTACATTTAACATTACAGTTTAGTTAACCTAATCAGAGACGTGGACTTCCGCTTTATCTGAGACTTAGCAGAAGGGCCCTCAAGAAGATGCTGTTACAATTGCACTACTGGGTATTTACCCCAAAGGTACAAATGTAGTAATCTGAAGGGGCACCTGCACCCCAATATTTATAGCAGCAATGTCCACAATAGCCAAACTATGGAAAGAGCCCAGATGGCCATCGACAGATGACTGGATAAAGAAGATGGGGTATATATATACAATGGACTATTACGCCATAAAAAAAAAAAGAAATCTTACTATTTGCAATGACATGGATGGAACTAGAAGGTATTATGCTAATCGAAATAAGTCAATCAGAGAAAGACAATTATCATATTATCTCACTGATATGTGGAATCTGAGAAACAAGGCAGAGGATCATAGGGGAAGAGAGGAAAAATTGAAACAAGAAGAAACCAGAGAGGGAGACAAACCATAAGAGACTCTTAATCTCAGGAAACAAACTGAGGGTTGCTGGAGTAGAAGGGGGTGGGAGGGATGGAGTGGCTGGGTGATAGACATTGGGGAGGTTTTGTGTTGTGGTGAGCACTGTGAATTGTGTAAGACTAATGAATCACAGACCTGTATCCCTGAAACAAATAATACATTATATGTTAATAACAAAAAAATAAAATAAGAGAATCCCTTAAGCTTGACACCCACCTTGGGCTATTGGATTATCTGAAGTTGGACACAAAACAATGTACTCTACTCCACTTATTTATGCCATTTTTTATATTTATACCTGAATTGTGCAGATAATAACCTGTATGTTTCTGACTATAAATTACTCCTCAATAAAAAAAAGAAAAATGAATTTTAAAAATCCAACTTCAGGGGCACCTGGCTGGCTCAGTCGTTGGGAGTGTGTGGATCTTGATCTTGGGGTAAGTTCAAGCCCCACATTGGATGTAGAGAGTATTTTAAAAAAAAAAAAATCTTTTCTCCCCCCAATAAAATCCTTAAAAAAAAAATAAAAGAAGATGCTGTTGGGGCGCCTGGGTGGCTCAGTCGTTGGGCACCTGCCTTTGGCTCAGGTCATGATCCCAGGGTCCTGGGATCGAGCCCCACATCGGGCTCCCTGCTCTGTGGGAAGCCTGCTTCTCCCTCTCCCACTCCCCCTGCTTGTGTTCCCTCTCTTGCTGTGCCTCTGTCAAATAAATAAATAAAATCTTAAAAAAAAAAAAAGATGCTGTTAAAGGGCTTGTAACAGGAGCACTATGTCGCCTCCCTGCCACCAGTGGATTTATACTTCCTTCCTTCTAAAATTCAATGAAGAATTTATATGTATGTACCTGCTTAGCTGTTTTCTTTTTCCAGTAATTTTTATCCTTTTAAGTTGCCTATGTGTTAGGGGAAAAATACCACATCTTAATATACTTTCTTTTGTTCCCATAGAAAAAATATTAATGTATTGTATCTTCTTTCTGTCAGGGATTTAACAGTAAAATTAAATAATTACTTTAAACATAGAGCAACATGGCTAAAGAAAGACATCTAATATTTAAAATCCTGTTAAGATATAATCCCATAAAGAATTCACATAATGAATCTCTTAGGAATTTCTTTCAGCCTTATTTGAAAAGATCCTAAGTTACTTCCTAAGATGAATGATTATACTGATAATGGATATACAATATTGATGTCTCCTTCATATGACAGCAGAAAAAATATATAACTGACAGCCACCAGATGAGGATTCTAGTTCTGCCACTAAGTCTAGCTGTCAAAACGTGTGCAGACTAACCTCTCTGAATCTCACTTCCAAACCAATGAAGGAACTGGAGAATCTCTAAGAATGCTTCAAACGCTAAGATTGTATTAATCTTTCAGACAGGCAAACAAAATGCCATATATTATAAAATACACTGTGCGAAGCACACTAACTAGACTTTTAGCTATTGCTTCTAAGGGTAACTCATACACTCAAAATAATATTTGTTTTGGTTATGTGGATGTGAACATGGATACATGTAAACTCAAGGAATCTGGCCAACTTTATTACACAGTGTAATTCAGGAGATGTGATGCCTTATAAAAATTAACTGCTGAATATTGTGTTGAGCAAATAGCTCACGACTGAGCAAACAGCACTCAGCCAACTCTGCTAAAAAGAAAAAAAAGTGCCGCCTAACTGGCGAAGTACAGAGAAGTGGGTTCTCACTTGTATTTGTTCGTATCTAGATCTGACTATGAAATTGGGAAGGCACCCTTTAAACTTCAATGCTCACCTTCATTCATACTGAGAAAACCATGTATAGAATGAGCCTTAACAGGAATACGGCACAGTGCAAATAATCTGTGACCCCAAAACCTTTATCACTCAATGTAAGGCTACTGAAAGAATATGGTTTCAACTGATGTACATTAACAAAAGCACATAAAGATTTTCTTAAAATTAGCATTACAAATTGAATGCATGGCAAAGTTGAATACCCAACTGCAAAACTTAAATTATAGTCCTTTCAAGCAAGATTAGGAGTCTAATCATAATGTATGAATTTATAAAAGTATATGACTCAAAATCATAAAGCATTAATCATATGGAGTTTGAGACATATTGGGTCATCAAGATACTTGCTTTCATACATGATATAATTAACTTTGAGCTTTTTGTATGAAAACTTATCTATTTTGTGAACTTTAGAAAATCTGGCCAAAACCAATGAATTAAATTACTTCACGTTTATGGGTATTATAATTAATCCTTAAAAAAAATTAAATCCATAAAAAACCCAGAAAACAATATGGAAAATTTAGGCTCAGTCATCACATCACATATAAAGCTACTATTATCTGTGCCCAAATTAAGGGCAGTGCCAAAATAAAGGAGATTACTGATGACCGAAGCAAAACCCATTATACAGTGTCCAACACTCAGATACCAGGTCCTCCACAGCAGAAATATAATATATAGGTGAGATTACATCTGATTGCCTTCCCGCAACTGTGAGAGCATCTCGAGTCTCACTAAAGGCATAACAAGTAATGGTGCTCAGCTACCTCTTTCTTGAGTCACTGATAATGCAAAGACAATGTTTAGCAGAAATTACAAGAAACTATTTTTTTTGTGGAAAGGCTCATACAAAGGCTTTCAAATTGCTCAATGCAGCTCTTTGAGGGGCAGGGGATGGGGGAGTGTTAATTAAGGGAAGCAACAGGCCCAGCCTGTGTTGTCCAACACGCATGTCCAGTCAGAAATTCAGAACCACCTTCCTGCAGGCAGTTAATTTTGATTCGACCCAGTAATAATGGAGCATCTGAGAAAAATTTAAACCTTGATACTGCTAATATTCATTAATGAATTATCTAGCAGCACTGTTAGATTATTTATAATTTAAAAAGCTTTTTTTTTCTGTTTAGGAGACATTAATAATCATTATTATTATGTGTGCTAAGGCTAGTTATAGTTAGTACAGTTGATGACAAATTGGACCCAAAGGAGCAGTAATTTAGAGAAGATAAAAGGAGAAGAGAAAACACCAGTAGACTTTAGAGTAAGCAAGGAAATGCTCATCAGAACAGTAATGGGAAATAATAATTCTGTGTAGTGTGGCAGGATCATTATACGACCATAAGCAAAGAGAAAACATTGACAACGGCTGGTATTGAATCAGGTTATAAAAACTTCTCAGAATGTTAAAAAAAAAAAAAAAGGAAATAAATGACTCAGAACAACAATCCCGTAGTTTTAAATGCAAGTGGAAGAAACCATTCTTCCTTACTCAAGATCATAACTGCTAATACAAATATGTACCACAATCCTCTGGACCTTCTGAAAAAGTGTGCTATACATTCACACTGCTTCTGAGAGTGAGAGACAAATGTCCTTCCTGGGAACTGGGCTGCCTTTTAATATTTACTTTACACGAAATCCCACCTTACTGGGACCCTGGTGCCGGCACCCGGAGGCCCACTGCATGGGGGTCAGAAGGCCCGGTTCAAGCCACCTCACACCTGGCCTGCTCAGTTATGAAGTTCAAATGATGTCATATACATGAACTTTACTTTGGAAACCCCAAGATGCCAAACCAGAGTAGAGTACTAGTGGTGGCACCACCCAAACAGCACGCTGCTAAGTCTCTCTAGCACTCGTGCCCGCACGCACACTGTGTACATGCGTCCCGCAGAATCTTGAAAATCCTAACAACTAATTCTAGCTCACTTTTACCGAGCACTAACTATGTGCTGGGCACCAAGCCCTTTTCATACATGATCTTACTGAATCTTCACAGGAGCTTTATTGAGGTGGGAGCCGCCCACTCACCAGCTTTCTCATTTTCAGTAGGAGATACTTGCGGCTTGGAAAAATCAAGTAATTGGCCCCAGATTTAACAGAGCTGGCGGACATGGCTCCTGAGCACACGCCCCGTCTCCCCGCACAGCCCCTGACCAGGGCAAGCACAGGGTGAAGAAGCTCCCAATGCTGCTGCCATTGTGCCCCTTCTTCAGCAAACCCCAGGGACGCCTCTGTTCCTGGGGGAACTACTTGTGTTTCCAACACCCGCTAAGACACTAACAAGTAAATTTTTGACTTAGAAAATAAAAAAAAAAACTTCTATATATCAATAAGCAAAGAGGGAATTACAGAAAGAATATACCTCTTTTTGTTATACAGTCGGCAAAGAGAAATTGGAAGCTTCAAAAAAATTCAGTATCTTTTGGCTGTTCTTATTCAAATTGGATCACCTTTATCAGTTTAGTCCTTGTTTGGTGGAAAGCAAAGCAAAGGAAAAGTAAAAAGCATTGTTCAGAAAGCAAACATAACATTCTTCAGGCATTTTAGATTAAACCAATGCCAATGAAGTGCAGATGTGAAACCAGTGATAAATGAAGAAATGCACAGTGAATGATAAAAAGAAGATTCAAAAGGTTCAAAGCCAGGGTTAGATTCTTTGTTTTTAACTATCAATTAAAATAAAAGTCATCTTCATCACAAAAAGTGTAGTGCTGCCATACAATGTACCACCCCCAAATAAAATAAACTTACCTTTGGTTTTTTGATCAGCAGCCTGAAAAAAAAAAATCAGAAACTCTTTAGGAATAATAATGTGTAGAATGTGCATATCTATGAAAGTTTATAAGCAGACTTTAATACTGGAAATTTTAAAAACAAGTTTTTGCCCAATTTATTAAAATTTATTACAGGGAAAATGTATAATTGTCTACATGCTATTATATGCCGATATTGATCTAAAGGCAAAAAAAAAAAAAAAACCTATCCGGAAGCTCATCAGAGCTCTGTATTTTAATATAAACTAAAAGGTACACAGTTTAAATTACAAGGTATGTTAAACTAGGCAAGACCAACAAAAAATTGCCTAACTTGGTATATTAAATGAGGTAAGATTTAAGTGAGATGATAAGATTTACAGAAGGACTTTTAATTTTTAATAACAATAGGATTTATAAAAGAACATTTGCCAAACCTGCAAAAATTATTTCTAGCTTTCCTAATAAAATCAGTTACATGGCCCTTTTCCTCATTTCTCAGACATGGTTGTTCTGGACAGTTCGCGGTTAAGTGGAATAGCACGGACATTCTTTATCACCAACAACAAAAATCAGACTTCTTTAAAACACAGCTCTACTATTTCTAGTTCCTTAAGAAAGACATTCTGTGGCTGTCACTCTGTATTTATTTCGCTAGCACAACATCTATTTTTTGCTAATTATAGCTTTAGCACATTGATATTTTGAGGTCATAAAATGGAACTCTAACCTAATGGCTGTGACAATGCAAATGAGACACACAATGATCACAGGCAGTGAAGCAGGAATGCCAGCCAAACCTTTTTCTGAGCACCTTCCTTCTTTTTCTTTTCTTCCTGCTTTTTCTTTTTCTTTTCTTCCATCAAACGTTCCTCTTTTTGTGTTTCTTGTTCTTTCTCCCTATGAAACAAAGAAAGGTGGCATTGGTATAAGGTCCATTTAAAATCAAACAACGAAAAAGCATTAGCTGCAGGGAGTTTTAGGTCAGGTTGGGTTTCGTGCGAAGTACTCGAAAGGGCACTCTGAGAAGGGGCAAGAAACATGGGGCACTTCTCTAGGGCCACCACTTCTCGGGGTGGCCCTGACCGAGTCAGTGCTTCCGGGGTCGCTCATTCCACCCACGTGTCAAACACCATGCTTCTAGCAGGGAGCGAGTTAGGCAATAAGGGGACAAAATGGAGTAAGACACTGTTCCTACAGTCCAGCCCCAGACCCACATCTCTCCTTGTGGTCTCAGGGGCCACACTGTCAGCATCCTCCCGACTACCTATTAAAAACAGATTCCTGGGGCACCTGGGTGGCTCAGGCGTTAAGTGTTTGCCTTCGGCTCAGGTTATGATCCAAGGGTCCTGGGATCAAGCCCCGCATCGGGTTCCCTGCTGGGCAGGAAGCCTGCTTCTCCCTCTCCCACTCCCCCTGCTTGTGTTCCCTCTCTCACTATGTCTCTCTCTGTCAAATAAATAAATAAAATCTTAAAAAAAAACACAAAGATTCCTGGGTTCTGCCCTAGCCCAACCAAATCAGAATCTTTGGAGGTGATTCTCAAGCATTCTATAATTATATGTTTGCTTGAAAAACCAACTATTTTTTTTTTTTTTAGATTTTTTCCCCCAAGTTTTAAATTCCAGTTAGTTAACACCGAGTATAATACTAATTTTAGGTGTAGGATTTAGTGGTTCAGCACTTACATACAAAACCTGGTGCTCATCATAGCATGTGCCCTCCTTAATCCCCAATACCCATTCAACCCATTCCCCTGCCACCTCCCTCCAGCAACCCTCAGTTTGTTTTCTATAGTTAAGAGTCTGTTTCTTGGTTTGCCTCTTACCCCCACCCACCCCATGTTCATCTGTTTCTTGAAATCATAAGGGATTTGTCTTTCTCTGACTTATTTCATTTAGCATAATATTCTAGCTCCATCCACGTTGTTGCAAATGACAAGATTTCATTCTTTTTGATGGCTGAGTAATATTCCATAGTGTGTGTGTGTGTGTGTGTGTGTGTGTACACACACACACACACACACACTGCAACTTCTTTATTCAATGGACATTTGGGCTCTTTCCATGGTTTGGCTACTACTAAAAATGCTGCTATAAACATCAGGGTGCATGTAACCCTTCAAACTAGTATTTGAGTAAATACCTAGTAGTGCAATTGCTGGATGGCAGAGTAGTTCTATTTTTAACTTTTTGGGGAACCTCCACACTGTCTTCCAGAGTGGCTGCACCAGTTTGCATTCCCACTAACAGTGGGAATGGGCATCCTTGCCAAGAGAAAGCAATTATTTTTTAAATAAAGATTCCTACATGATATGTTTGTTTGAAAGAGCAATTTTTTTTAAGTAGGCTCCACGACCAGCGTGAAGTCCAATACAGAGCTTGAACTCACGCCTGATATCAAGACTTGAGCTGTGATCAAGAGTCAGATGCTTAAACGACTGAGCCATCCAGGTGTCTCAAAGAGCAACTAATTTTGTTTATTTTTTTTGGGAGAGAGAGCAAGCGAGCATTGGGGTGGGGGGAGGCAGAAGGAGAGGGAGAGAGAGAATCTTAAGCAGGTTTCACGCTCAGTGTGGAGCCCAATGCGGGGCTTGATCTCAAGACTCTGAGATCATGACCTGGGCTGAAATCAAGAGTCGGACGCTTAACCAACTGACCCATCCAGGCACCCCAAGAGCAATTAGTTTTTAAACAAAGATTCCTACACAGCACGGTGAGCTACTCTAAGGATGCGCGGGAGCACAGCACAGAGTAACACCACTTAGAAGGGTCAGGCAGCCTGTAAGCTAGGGCTCAAACACTGCATGAGCATTTCGCTGGCATGGGGTGGTGTGGGTCAGATACCAATTTACTGCTGGGCAACTCCAAATTCAACCTTCAACACACGCTCTGCGGTAAACAGGCAGTTCCTTTAAGTCTTTCTCCTTTCCAGGGAGCACAACTGAGCATGTAGCTGTGAGGACACCAGTGATGACTCCAGCTATGGGCCAGAAAGGGCAGTCCCTCAGCAACCTTGCGCCACATGGTCTAGTGTCATCTGCCCGCGACCCTTTCAACAGACACTGTGTGCTCCGGGCCCCCTGCTGCTTGCCCTACCCCTACACTCATCTCTTGTGGTCCTGCTGATGACACAGCCCTTCCGACTGGGACCCTGCGTGCCCCACACCTCCTGCTGCGCTGATACTCCTACTTCCGCAGCACATCCACGTGGCTGACCATCAGCTGCAGCTTGCCACCAGGAGGGCTGCCCCCAGAGCCCTGCTGCCTGCCACCTGTGTGGCCCTGTGACCGGCCACTGGCCGTGGCTTTCCTGAGCCAGTCCTGTGCTCTGGAGGACTGCTTCCTGCTGCCCGGCAACTGCAGGCTCGCTGACATGGGCAAATCACGGAGGTGCTCTGCAACTCCACCTTCTTCAGCAAGTCTGAACCCCAGCCTTCCTCGGGGACTCTCCCTCAGCCCTAGATTCCACAGTTTCTGCAGTGACTCTTCTATCACAGCTTAACTATTTATTCTTTGTAAGAAACTTTCCCTGTTTACATTACCGTGTGCTTTTATCGCCTGCCTGGGCCTAGACTGATACAGGTGGGAAAGACTAAACAGAAGGAACAGCATGCACAAAAGCCTCAGGAAAATATCATCCATATACATATTAATGTTGTCTTGAATTTAATAATTTTGAGGTTTTTCATTTATAAATGTGTTTTATATACAACTACACACACATAAGGAATTTCAACCTGCTGTCAGTTTGTACATATTTAAACACTATCATAATAAACATAATTTAAATCAATATGGTGTGTGTGGGGGGGATACATAGGGAATATTGTTCCTTTAAAACAGTGGTTCTCAGGGGCACCTGGGTGGCTCAGCTGTTAAGCGTCTGCCTTCGGCTCAGGTCATGATCCCAGGGTCCTGGGATCAAGCCCCGCACTGGGCTTCCTGCTCCGTTGGAGGCCTGCTTCTCCCTCTCCCACTCCCCCTGCTTGTGTTCCCTCTCTCGCTGTGTCTCTCTCTGTCAAATAAATAAATAAAATCTTTAAAAAAAACAAAACAAAAAACAGTGGTTCTCAGTCTTGGCTGTTTCATCAGAATTACCTGCGAAGAAGTTTTAAAAACTTCCAAAGCCAGGGCTGCCACTCTATCCCGCACAATCTCTCAGAGTAAAATGCAGACGTCAGCAGTTTTTAAAACTTCCGGATGGCTCTGATGTTTCGCCAAGGTTGAGAACACTGCTTTTAAAGAAGTTCAGTACGTTTATCAAGTTTGGAAAATGGTAATCACTCATTATCTCAGAAGACACTTTCCAGGAATATGTTCACCCAGGAAATCTGCATTTAAACATTCTCATAATGCACAGGCAAGCCTGTGAGTGACGGGGGGTGCACACACAGTGGAGCTATCACCATCATGCTGCTGCCACGAACCTTGGAGAAAAGCAAATAAATAAAAACCACGTAGTGACTGCCCTCCTCTAACGTTATACTTTCTTAACCTACAGTACCATGAAAGCCTTAAATTATCCTCAGATTGTAAACTTAACAAAATAGGCAAGTATAGGTGCATCTCTAAAAGGCATTCCATTGCAAAAACTAATGATGTACTACATGTTGGCTAACTGAATTTAAATTAAAAAAAAAATGAAAAAAAAATTACCCGCCCAAAAATAAATAAAAGGTATTCAATTGAAGATAAAATAAAAATAATCACTTAATTCTATTGCTCTGACAATTAAAGTAATTAGAGCTGCTCCTCCCCCAGCAGTATGGTCAAGGTTTTACTATACAGTAAAATAAAATTTCGTAAATAAAGAAGACTATGTAGCCATGAGCTATCTTAAGCCTTGCTTGTCTGAGCTCATGTTTATATGACAAAGCACAATTCAGATGTATGCTCTTTAATAAAATTTTATCTAATTTCCCCCAACTGACAGTAACTTTCCAGTACAGTTTCTGCCATTTCTCACTAATAATTTTTTAAAAATAAACATCGAATCACATTTTTACTTTAAAAAGAAAGACATCTTCCGTAAGCATCCTTTCTTTCGAAGGGACACCTTATTCCCTGAAATGATCAAGTAATACTTAATAAAATTCTATCTACCTTTCAGAGCTAGTGAGAAGATTAGAAACTTAGGGGCGCCTGGGTGGCTCATTCGTTAAGCGTCTGTGTTCGGCTCAGGTCATGATCCCAGGGTCCTGGGATCGAGCCCCGCATCGGGCTCCCTGCTCGGCGGGAAGCCTGCTTCTCCCTCTCCCACTCCCCCTACTTGCGTTCCCTCTTTGCTGTGTCTCTCTCTGTCAAATAAATAAATAAAATCTTTAAAAAAAAAAAAAAAAGAAGATTAGAAACTTAGATTTGGAGGGGCACCTGGCTGGCTCAGTTGGAAGAGCATGTGACTCTTGATCTTGGGGTGGTGGGTTTGAGGCCCACATTGGGTGCAGAGATTACTTTAAAAAAAAACAACACTTAGACTGGGAAGTTTCTTGACCCGTTGGAAGAGAAAAAAACTAGTGTATCAATTCTACAGCTGACACTTGAACATCCTGGAGGTTAGGGACACTGACTCCCCAAGCAGTCGGAAATCTACGTACAACTTTTAACACCCCCAAAACTGACTACTACTAATCTGCTATTGATCAGAAGCCTTACTTATCACATCAACAGACAACACATATTTGTATGTTATTATGTATTATATAGTGTATTATTGTAATAAAGTAAGCTAGAGAAAATAAAATGTTAAGAAAATCATAAGACAAGAATCTATTTACAGTACTATCTTGTGTTTATGGACAAGAACCCATGTGTAAGTGGGGCCCTGAAGTCGAGACGCCTGTTGTTCAAGGGCTAACTATAGAGGTAGTTGGTCAGTATTTTTTTTTTTGGTGGAGACGCTATGAGGCAGACTCACAAGGTAAGCTGCAAGGAGAATAAAGAAAAGGGAAGGCCAGGTTGGGAGAATTTTATTTTTAATTTCAACTTTTTCTTTTTAAAATTACATTTAAATATATGATTGCATATACATGTGTAAAGGCAACCCTATAATTTTTTTCCAGTATACTCTGCATTTTTGTTTCTCATTTCCTTCGAGTCCCCTCAGGGGTTCTTCCTCCCTCCACACCCATAGCAAAGCCCCTGCTCCCTCATCACCGCCCTTCCAGATAACCCATGTTAACCACCTTGTTCATACCTTTCCAGGTCTTTGTGCTCAGGGAACTGTATGGAATCATATAGACCTATACATTTTTACAAAGCATTTTATTTGGTCAGTTTTGTAAAAGTGGGATTGTCTTATACAAACTTTCTTGCATCTTGCTTTTCTCATTCAATACATGTGTGTGATTCTCTCTCCTCAGTCCTGCCCCCAACTAATCGATCCAATTTATTATTTCTAGTGGCTACGTAATATACCACGGTGTGAATGTTATCCTATTCCATTCAATCACTCTTCTATTCGTACACATGCACTTCCTCTCCAGTTTATTACCACTACAAATAACTCGAGCTTTCCTATCCAGCTTCTGCTAAAGAAAACAGCATTGCTTTGATTCATGGTACAGCTTCTGTTTCAGTAGTAGTGAAAACTAGGTAAGGAGAAAATCCAATATGGGGCTCAATTTCTGGACCCCACGCTAGACACAGGGCCAAACTGGACATAAATCCTCTATACTCTGTATGGCAAGGCATATTATAATGGGTCCTCACTATACTGAGTTTTGTTAGAAAGAAATATTTTTAATAATCTGGGTTTTAATAATCTAATGTTTCTTTTATTCTCAAATAGTTTAGCCATCACTGGCTTAGGAGACTTTGGGTGGAGGAAGAAGCAACACTCTTATTCTGGAAGCAGCCAGAAGAAGGAAGAGTTGGGAAGTAGGGGAATCCCCATAACTGAAGCCTCGACGTGTTGTCAATCACCTCAGAATTCCTGGTTAAACTACACATTGTCCCAGAGAAATGAGAATTCAAAAAATAGAATTATATAGGTATACTGGGCATGCAGCCACCCCATGCAAAACTATTCTGGTTGGGAAATCTTCCAAATTTCCAGTGTTTTTGTTAGTTGATTACACCCTTTTTGCAAAAGAAAAGATTCAATAAAAGAGAGCAGGCCTGTTTCTACCTTGGAGGTTTAGTTATCAGAAATTATAATTGGTTTTCATCCTAACTTCGTTTTCACCTACAAGACAAAACCACAGCCTATACTCTGAAGTTATCCCAGTTAGGCTCCAATCCCGTGTCATTAAAATATTCACTAATTCATTGGGTGTCTGTGTTACATGCATTATTATTATTTTTTTTAAAGATTTTATTTATTTGAGAAAGTCAGAGATAGCGACAGAGCATGAGTGGTGAGGAGAGGGAGAAGCAGGCTCCTGAGCCTGCTGAGCAGGGAGCCTGATGTGGGGCTTGATCCCAGGACCCTGGGATCATGACTGGAGCTGAAGGCAGTCGCCCAACCAACTGAGCCACCCAGGCGGCCGGTTACGTGCATTATTTAGAAAGTTTGGGTAATTCAATTAGAATTTCCTGACAGTGTTTAGGTTAGCAAGGGTAAAGTGTTAAGAGACAAACTTTAAAAAGGAAGAAGAAAGAAGTAGTATCCTGTCTAGCTGTCACTGTTCTTAATTTTGCACCATGTGCTTGAATACCTGCTCTGTGCAGGAAGTACTCAGGAGGCCCTGTAGGCAATACAAAGGGAGGAGACATAAAAACAGTCTTGGACCTGAAGGGACAGAGAATCTAATAGGAAAGTGAAGGTAAGACCTGAATTACCTTTAATACCTGAAAGACTATGGAAATAAATGGAGGTATGTAGCAAAGAGCATATGCTTGGGATTTAGAATCACAGGACAGAGTTCTAAAGTAAAGGTCACTAGCATACAGGAGGTCAAGAACTCACAGGTCCGAGTATTGGATGGACTGTCTATAAGAACCATGAAGTCACTCAGTGTTTCACCAGGACTGGGGGGGTGGAAAAGAGAACCATGGCTCTGATGAATAAGAGCAGAGGGTAGAAGGAAGAGTTTTTATTTGAGGATCAAAGGATAATATAGTTGATAGAGACTCTCAGGTCTCCTGATGTTCACACCTTTGTATAAATGCCCTCCTGTGAGTGTGGGAGGGACCTGTGACTTGCTTCTCACCATTAGAATATGGCAGAGGTGACGGAATGCTGCTCCCCTGACTACATCATGTAAGACTCCATCTTTTTAGCAGATGACTTTAGTCTCCCTCTTGGGTGCTGGCTTTGAAGAAACATCTACCATGAATCCTACCCCTGCAAGGAAATGAATTCTGTCAATAGCGTGAGTGAGCTTGGAAGCCCACCCTTCCCCAGTCAAGCCCCCCAATGGAAACCCAGCCCTGGCCTGGACTACAGCCTGCAGCAGGCCCAGCTAAGCCATGCCCAGTGTCTTGACCTACAGAAATTGTGAAATAATGAATGTATATTGCATTAAAGCCACTAAGTTTGTGGTAATCTGTTATGCAGCATACAAAAATAACGCAGGCAGCAATTTAAGACTTCTGGGGCTGACCAAGACAGAGGAAGACCATGACAGTCTCTCTCAGCCGCTGATTACAACAGAAAACTAGATGTCAAATACAATGTAAATACAAAAATACAATACTGAAAAGCAAACACACGCTGGTAGAGTAGGGAGCAGACTCAAAACTTGGGGAGGTGACCTGCATGGGGGTGAGTTTCTCATTTTCCCCTTTGCTCCTGCAGTCACAGAGCTATGCTGTGGCCGTGGTGGCAGAGGCAGCCAAAACTGAGAGAACCCCATCCTTCTGAACCTGCAATTAGGAAAAGAAGCTCTTGTGAGCTAGAGAGTGTGGGGGAATCCCAGACAGGAACTGCCTGGAGAAGACTTCTTTTTTTTTTTTTTTTAAAGATTTTATTTATTTATTTGACAGAGAGAGATAGCGAGAGCAGGAACACAAGCAGGGGGAGTGGGAGAGGGACAAACAGGCCTCCCACAGAGTAGGGAGCCCGATGCGGGGCTGGATCCCAGGACCCTGGGATCATGACCTGAGCCGAAGGCAGACGCTTAACGACTGAGCCACCCAGGCGCCCCTGGAGAAGACTTCTAAATGCTATGTATAAATGTTCCCACGTCTGGGCTCACCTTCATTCAGGTCATGCATGTGTGGGACAGATCCAGAACAGCAGAGCAAAGGCTTTGAGAAACAACAGCAACAAAAGTCAACATGCTCTAAAGGAGTTTAATTGGACTCAAAATCTGTACAACATATTCAAAATGTCCAGAATAAAATCCAAAATTACTCCTTATACAAAGAACCAGGAAAATGTACCCAGCTGCCAAGACAAAAGACAAAGGATGCTACCTCTCAGATGACCTAGGTGTTGGAATTATCAAAGACTTTAAAGCAGCTATTATAACTTTGCTCCAGAAGGCAATAAAGGTAAATACATCTGAAACAAATGGCAATTTAGGAGTTCACAGCAGATAAATAGAAACTATAAAAACAGAACCAACTTGAAATTTTAGAACTGAAAAATAAAAACTTGAAGTAAGCCACCTCACTGGATGGTCCCAATGGAAGAATGGATATGACAGAGGAAAGAATCTGTAAACTTAATAAAGCAACAGAAATTATCCAATCTGAAGAACAGAGAGGAAAAAACATTGGAAAAAAAAAAAATGAAGAGCCTCATGGACCCTAAGGATAATATCAAAAGGTCCAACATCCATGTTACAGGACTTCCAGAAGCAGAAGAGAAAGAGACATGTGAAGAAATAGTGGTGGAAAACTCCCCAAATTTGGAGATACATATAAATTTACAGATTCCAAAAGCTCTGTGAACTCTAGGATAAACTAAAAGAAAAGCATACCCAGACACAGCACAGACTAAGTACGAGCAGCCAGTTTCAAAAGGGTATGTGCCGTATGGCTCCATTCACAGGGCACTCGGAAAAAGAAAAATTATAGGAACAGAAACAGACCAGTGATGACCCGCGGCCAGGGGTGGAGTTAAGATACTGACTACAAAGGGGCAGAGCAAGGGAATAGTTTTTGGAGGGTGATGGAATTGTCCTAAGTCTCGACTGTGACAGCCATTACATGCCTATACGGATTGCATGTCTGTGCTGCATGCAGTCGATGAAATTTACATAACTGTGCAGCAGAGAGTAAATTCTACTGTATGTAAACTTTCAAAAAGTGAATAAAAAGAACAACAAAAAAATCAAAAGCAAAAAATCATGATTTATAAATGGTCATGGGGGGGTGGTTCCGGAGAGTGTTGAATCCTTCTCTCATGTGTCCTCCTCCCCCTCCATTCCTGGTCTGATGAGAGGAAGGGTTTCAATTAAAAGGATGGGGTGGGGGGACCAGGGGGTACTTGAGGGGTGGGCGATAAGGCTAAAGATAAAGGTCTTCACTTCCCACAGAGGGAAGATTTAGAGATGACAAAGAAACTTACGAACAGATGAGCGCAGGGACCTTTACTCTGGAAGGATGGAGAAGAACCATGGCAAAATCAGTTGGCCTAAAGGTATTTTAAAGGAACTCCAACATAATTTTCATTTTAGAACTAATACAGAGTTCAGCCCCAGGGTTTAGTTCTGGAGACTGTTGCGTCCACTCCACCAAACCAGAACAAAACCCGAAGTGCCTCAGTAGCAGCTCCTGCAGGCTGACTGACCAGACTTCTTAAGAAATAGTACCTCTTGGGCACCTGGGTGGCTCAGTCAGGCAAATCGACTGCCTTTGGCTCAGGTCATGATTGATCGAAGGGTCCTCCGAATGAGTCCCGCATCCGGTTGGGCTCCCTGCTCAGCAGGGAGTCGGCTTCTCCCTCTCCCTCTGCTCAAGCACCCGGTGCGCGCGCTTTCTCTCTTGCATAAATAAATAAAAATCGTATAGAAAAAAAAAAGAAAGAAATACTACCTCTTGCTTCTCACCTTTCCAGTGCCGGTTATCCACTGACGTAGGTATATCCACTTCCCTGTTTCACCCATGTTTTCCCCACTCTGTTATCTTCTTCCATTGGCTTTTCTCTGAACAATCAAGGTGATTACCTCCATCTGCCATTTTTGCCAGTTAGTTCCCTCTACTCCACTGGTAACTATACTCCAATTTCCCTCACTTGAACTCCATGGACTTTTGGGGCAGTGACTCCATTCAAAGGGTACTGCATCCCTGGGCCATCCACTAGTTTCAGAGATGACTCTAAGGGTCAGGGATGAACCTAACAGGATCAGAGGAATGGAAGCTGCTAGAGCTATCTCAACCACAGAAGGCCTGAAAATGAAGCCAATGCCAAGGAAGAGAAGCTAAGAAACAGTGTGATAACTGAGTCTCCAGGACAGGGACCTGTGTCCTTTGAGCCCAGAAACAGGTTGTTTCTGCCGCCTGGCACCTTAGTGCCTTGCCCTCGCCTGGCCCTCCTAGACACTCCTCGGAATGTGAGTCCTGAACTGCATGGGAGACAGCTGGAGCAGATGCATCTCACCGACTGTTCCCTACAAGGCCTGTCCGTTTGTGCTTGCTACCCGCAGTCTGTAGGCTGCGGGGCCTAGCTTTTCAGTGTGCCCTTCCATGATGTCAGCTGCCTCCTATCATCCCCAAAGTCCCTCTTTCCCTCCCCTGTAAACTGTACAGTCATTTTCTGTTGCTTGTAACCAAAGAATACTGATAAACAGTTTCTCAATAATCTATTTAATTTAGGCTTATTCAGGAAGAGGAAGTGCTGACTGGATTCAGCACGATTTAATCATGCTTTGTCTCAAACCTAATCAGGTTCAGTAAACAATTTAACCACTATAAAAACTGCTTTAGTATTACTATATTAACATGTCAATTACAGGTATAGGAGTTATAAGTGTCATTTTGTAAAAATCTCTTCTTTATTTCATTTCTGAGTTTAAAGCAGCCTCAAACTGAAAATGACACTATAATTTTTAATGTTGCTCCACTTTCACAGTCAATTTATATAATGATACTTGAATACGTGTACTTTAAATATGCTTAAAATAACAGAAGCAAATCTCCAACCAGTCTCTCAGATACAGCAGTCCTTGCTGCCATGTCCTGGTGGGTAAGCTACAGAGTGGTTATTAATAATGACCAGGATTTCATTGTTTTGCTAAAAAATTTTAAAATATGTACTGTGTAACCAGTGATAAGCATTCTTTCCCCAAGTGTCTACTTGCAACTACAAGGAATCTGAAGGTGGTGAACCATCCTGGCTATTGATTTACTGCCTCTGAGCTCCACACTCAGCTTTTTGGCCACTCTGAAAACCAATCTGGGACCTTTCAACATTTTTTCTTCGCCAGCAGGCACGATGCTACACTTGCTCAGTAGAGGGCGCTGGAGAGATACAGCAGAAGAAGAGTGTTTTCTCCTGGCAGGCTCCTTGCAATGCCCCCAGCCCCCCAGCAACTTCCCAGCAGCTTCCCCAGTTACCCCCTGCTCAGTGAGTTCTCCACCATCCCGCAAGCCATGGCTGTGCCCTCTCCAGTGAGGTGTGGACCTCAGCCTGGGAGGCTCTCACAGGGTTCCCCACCTCAGCCCTGGGGGCAGTGGCTCCTCCTTGTATCCGCTTGTCCTACATTCTTTAAGCTTTCTTTACTTCTGCCTAGCCAATCCCTTTTACTTCAATCCCTGCTATAGTTAGCAATTCTTTACATTAAACTTTCCCTGTTCACACTGCTGTATGGTTTCTCTCTCCTGACTGATAAAAGAATCCTTAAATTAGAGCCTATTTCAATTCTGTCAATAAACTGGAGACTTTTTAATACTGTCACACCAACAAGTAAATAAAATTCCCAGATGTGCCTCAATGACAAATAGATGACATCACAGCATAAAACTACAAGTTAAACTTAATTAATAACATACAGACCTCAAATATGAAACCTGATAGGTGGGGGGAAAAGATTCTATTTGCCTGAATTTGGCTAATATGACCGGCCCGGTATTTTTTTTTAACTCCATTACACTTCTGTGCTCTAAAACTTGTGGTACACCTGGGCAGATTTAGAATAGGCTCTCCATGATTTTGAAAAAGAAGGGACAAAGTCCCAGCCATAGGACCGCAGGCCAGCCACTAAAGCAATGAAGCAGGTGCCTGGGGCATTTATCAATGAGAGCTCTGGGCTGCACATGATCTCCAGGGTAGCTTCCTATTAGGAAATTCTGCAATTCCGTGAACTAAAAAGACTGTTAACTGTAGATTCAGCTTCGGGAGCCATTAAACTAACTTGTGCTCAAAGTTGGATTCTAATTTGGGAGAGCAGGCAAGTGCACAAGACCTGAGCAGAAATAGCTTTATGACAATCTGCACAAGGGAAAAGTCAAATATAAAAAGAGATGATACCACCATCTACCCAGTCCTCTGATCTGGGAACATCTGTGAAGTTTAGGGTTTGTATGTAAGGATAGCAGTAAAGAAGGTTTCAGGGATATGCACTGGACTCATAAGCTGATAAAAGGAGTCAAATACCTGCCTAAGCAGTTTCTATAATGAAACATAAGTAGAAAAAATGATTGACCAATTGTATTTGTACAAAAAAACCCCACCGGTATTAAAAGGATTGTTAATATTTCACATTAAAAATGTGAAATATAAAAACTCATATTTCAGAAATGATGAGCAAAAAAACCTACCTGAAAAATATCAGTTATAGAAAAACATTTTATTTTTCTATATTATTTTTAAACACATGCCAAGGGGCGCCTGGATGGCTCAGTCACTAAGCGTCTGCCTTCGGCTCAGGTCATGATCCCAGGGTCCTGGGATCGAGCCCCACATTGGGCTCCCTGCTCAGCAGGAAGCCTGCTTCTCCCTCTCCCACTCCGTCTGCTTGTATTCCCTCTCTCGCTATGTCTCTCTGTCAAATAAATAAATAAAATCTCTGGGGCGCCTGGGTAGCTCAATCGCTGAGCGTCTGCCTTCGGCTTGGGTCACGATCCTGGGGTCCTGGGATCGAGCCCCGCGTCGGGCTCCCTGCTCAGCGGGAAGCCTGCTTCTCCCTCTCTCACTCCCCTTGCTTGTGTTCCTTCTCTCGCTGTGTCTCTCTCTATCAAATAAATAAAATCTTTAAAAATAAATAAACACATGCCAAATTCATATGGGGAAAAAAAAAAGTCCAGACAGATGTGAGGGGAACCACCTGGGTAAAAAAAAGAAGTGTTCTATAATTTGCTGTACTATTCTTATATATAATCAGGTTTATTAGTCTTTAGTCATTCAACAAACACAGAGCAGTGAACTGCTTCCTGAACCAGTCTGAGACCCTGACCTGCTCAGTCCCATGCTTAGCACATTAACAAGTATTTACCAGTCATGACTGTTGTCCCTGCACTTTACACCGCTGCCTTGGAAGTACTGCCTTAAACCCGCAATTCTAATACTCAAAGTCTGGAATCTGGTAGGAACTGTGTACCCAATATTATGTTCATACACCAATTTCTAAAAGCAAATGTTTCCGGGACGCCTGGCTGGCTCAGTCTGCAGAGCATGCAGTCTTGGGGTTGTGAGTTCGAGCCTCCCGTTGGATGTAGAGATTACTTAAAAATAAAAAAAATTTTTTTAAAAAAGAAAATGTTTCCTATTATTCTCATAAAGTCCCCCTACTGCTAGTTGCCAACATCCTGACTTTCTTAAAAAAAAAAAAAAAAAAAATGGGGCGCCTGGGTGGCTCAGTTGTTATGCGTCTGCCTTCGGCTCAGGTCATGATCCCGGGGTCCTGGGATCGAGTCCCACATTGGGCTCCCTGCTTGGCAGGAAACCTGCTTCTCCTTCTCCCACTCCCTCTGCTTGTGTTTCCTCTCTCGCTGTTTCTCTCCATCAAATAAATAAATTAAAAAAAGTCTAGAATTTACCTCCTTAAAAGATTTTAATGGAACCACATCTAGTAAGGATTAATACAAGTATTCAAAGCTAACCTACAATTTGCCCTATAGTGAAAGCAATTACCAATTTACCAAATTATGTTACTATTTATGATTCAATTCCTCTCTCTGTCTTCTATGGCTTCTCATTAACCATGAGAACACATACCAGTTCTACAAGGAAAGAAAAAGTTTCCCTGGCACTCAGGTCTAAAAATGAGGTTTTCAGGGTATACCTCACATAGGTGACAGAATCAAGCAGTGGATAGCCTCTTTCATGCCCTGGAGCATGCATAGGGCAGGCTTTATTAAACCATCTCTTGCAACCTATGAGAGGTTGCAAGAGATGGTTTACTCTCATAGTAATGAGAGTACTCATTACTACAACGTTAGTACACTACTACAATGTCTCATAGCCAAAAGCATGATGGGAAAACTCAGGAGACTCTGAAACACTCAGCAATCCTCTGGGGAACCAAGGCAACATGGTCCAAATATATGAAGGTTTCTGATGTTTTTGCTTAATCCAAACATACAACCTAGAAAATCAAACAATCCTCCCTAAATATCAAGTCCAACTGAAAAAATGCTAGGGCAGCAGAGAGTTTGAGGTTGTAGTCTTTAGAAGAACTAATGATGACAATAGGGGTCATTTACTAAGTACTGGGCTAGGATCAGGCCTTTTGAATAGACGATCTCATTCATTCCTCAAAAGTATCTTGTTGAGGGGTGCCTAGATGGCTCAGTCGGTAGAACATGAGACTCTTGATCTTGGGGTCGTGAGTTTGAGCCCCATATTAAGCATAGAGATTACTTAAAAAAAAAAAAAAGAATCTTGTTGAAATGGGTATCACCTGCATCTTAAAAGGATAGGAATCTAAAGCTCAGGGGATCTCAGTGAATAGCCCAGTGTGATACAGACAGTAAGTGACAGAGCTGTCATTCAAGCAGAGGTCTGACTGAATCTCAAGCGTATGCTTCATCCATCACACCACATGCATCCCCAAAGAGCACATATTCTTTATTGTAGTCCAAGAGTGAGAGCCATCTGCTTCAGACTTAAGATAAACTAATGGTAAGGTTGACCTCATTTCTTCAAAATAGAAAAGCCCAACCAAAACAGTCTCTCAGATGATCATTACTTACAGTACAGGCAAAACTACTAAAAAAGACCCCAAAATACGATGTCCTCAAGATGTTTCTCCCCCCCATTCCAGAGGCTGGCCAGGCACCACTGTTGCATGAGGTCATCTAGGGACCCAAAGTTCTTCTCACTCACTAGAAAAGGGAAAGAGGAACTGGAGAGCAAGCCGTTTCTTTTTGGATTTGTGACCTGGAAGTTCACATATTATTTCTGCTCACATCCAATTAGTCAGAACTTATTCACATGCCCATATCTATATCCAAGGAAGACTAGGGAAAATGTCTCTATGTGCACATCTAAAACTTCTTCCAAAAGGAGGTAGGAGAGAAAGCATTCCAGGAGGATAATCAACAGCTTCTGGAACCAATGGATGGCCTGCCCACCTCTACATGGAGATAAAAAAGTTTTTCCAAAACCAAACAGGTACACATACACATACACAAATTTGAGTTTATGTGTTACTTGAACGAATGATACATAAATCAAGTCCCCAACATTCAACTCTATAGAATATGACCAAAATGACTTTAGGCAGAAACTTCTTCAAAGGATCAAGATGTGACCAGTCACCTGTTAATGGCTACAGAAAATCTCAGTAATGCTTCTATGGAATGACTGGGCATCACAAGTTCTCAGTAAATCTTCCACAATGAATATGTTATAAAATACCAAATATTATCTAATCTAAGATGCCTTCAAATATAAGATGCACCATTATTTTATGCACCCCTAAGAAAACTGATGCCAATTACACCATGATATGCCATTATCTATAAGATGCATGCCAATTTCAGAGATGTTGAAAGTGAGAAAAATATGTTTCTTAGAACAAATGACATATAGTATGCCCCTGAAAAAATAAATCAAATTGATCTACCCTATAAAATTACTGGCTAAAAACCAATTAAATTTTAGAAGACAAATTATTATAATTGCTATTAGGCCATTCTTTATGATGAGAATATAAATAGATATATTGAGGCCATACCTATACATCATGAATTAAAAAAAAAAATTCTATGGGAAAGACAGACAGCTACCTTATAACACATTCATTACGATTTGCTAAGTATGGGGTGCTGTGATAGCACATGATGGGGGAGTGTCCTGGCCGAGTCAGGAGAACATGGAAGGTCTCCAATGGAAGTGAGCTAAGTTCTGAAGGATAACCCAGCCACGGCAAGGGAAACAACATGGACAGAAGCTCTACAGTGGGAAGGAACATGGCATATTTAAGAAACAGCAAGATGATTAGTGGGCTTAAAATATGGGAGCAATGAAGAAATGGCTAGCACAATTCTGGCTACTATGGAGAATGGATTTTTAAGAGACTAAGAGTGGACAAGTGGAAACCAACAAGTAGGCTCCTGCTGTCAGTCTAAGAGAGTTTAGACTTGGTACTTTAGACTTGAGGAGCAGTAGAGGATTTGGGGATGGAAAGCAGGGTTTGAAAATTATTCAAGAGGGGTACCTGGGGGGCTCAGTCGTTAAGCATCTGCCTTCGGCTCAGGTCATGATCCCAGGGTCCTAGGATCGAGCCCCACTTCAGGCTCTCTGCTCAGTGGGAAGCCTGCTTCTCCCTCTCCCACTCCCCCTGCTTGTGTTCCCTCTCTAGCTGTCTCTCTCTGTCAAATAAATAAATAAAATATTTAAAAAATAATAATAAATGCTAGCTCCCTCTTTAAAAAAAAAAAAGAAAGAAAAGAAAATTATTCAGGACATAGAATGAACAGGACTTGCTGATTAAGTGCAAATGGGCATAAGGGAGAGGGAGGCATCGAGAACAACCCTTAGGTTTTCCACCAGTGTGACTAAGTAGATGATAGCGTCATTCACTGAGATAAACACTGGAGAAGGGCATGTTGACTTTGAGATGCTTGAGCATTAAACTGGGAAGGAAGCTAGCAGCTAGATATGTAATTCTGGATTCAGAGGAAAGATTCAGCTGGAGAAAAATCTAGAGAGATGTCAGTGTAGAGATATAAATCAAAGCCATGCCCATAGCTGAGATCAGTAGGGAAGGGGTTAGAATAAACAGAAAAGAGGGTCTGGGACAGAGGCTTAAGGAACATCAGCATTTAAAGGTCAGGCTCAGACGGATGAGACAGTCATTCAAACATCCGTTCATTATGTGTGCATCAACTACTGATTAATAACTGGCCACAATGTGCCACTCTGTTTTAGGTATAAGGATATCCAGCGAACAAAATATGTAAGACTCCTATTTATTAAGGAGCTTACAGTTTAGTAGATAAACAAAAAACACAAGTAAATAAAGAAGGCAATTTCAGTTTGTGTTAAGTGTTATGACGAAAATAAAATTGGCATTGCGACTCAAATACCATGAGTAGCCCTAACATCAGTGATGAGATTTCCAAAATGAATAACTACTGAGAAGGTTCCAGACAAAGAAATGAGAGTTGCTTTCCTGGGAAATTCAGTGCATATTATTACAACAGCACAAAGAACTATATATACATGTAAAATAGGTTCTGCACTAAAATAGTTTTTCACCTACCTATATATCCAAGTCATAAAGGATGCATGCAATATCAGTCTTTACTGTATGTACTGTATGGGACTGGTCCAGGCACTATAGAATATCTAGGATCCCTGGCTCCTGCCCACTAAATGCCATTGTGGCTGACCCCAATCATGTGATACCCTTACCATATCTCCCTATTTCCAAATGCCCCTCAAAGGGGTTAGTACCACCCCTGTTGAGAACAACTGCTTTAAGGCAAAAAAGTATACACTGTGCTAAATGACACAAATTCTAAGAAATGGAGATATGCTGAGGTCTCTATACTAACATTTTACAGTTGTAGACATTTCCACCACGTGGCAATTTCTTCTTTCATTCGGTATATGCTTACTGAGAGTGTACTATGGGCCAATGTTGTGTCCTGCCTTCATAGAGCTTACATTGTAGAAAACTGTAATAAATACACAATAACTTGAAATGAAGATGATCCAGAATGTGGCTCTTATATTTTAAATCTCTACACCTGTGTCTCTCAGGTAAAAGTAGATAAAGTTTCCCTGAAAATTAATGTTATCTTCCCCATTAACTGTTATTTATAGGCACATGTACCATAAAATCGATTTAAACATTTAGCACCCAACAGATGACACCCAACACTGGAAAAGCAACTGTATAGTTCCATATCCCACTGAAGAAGTTTCTACAGTCTAATACAGACAGTATAGTAGCACCTACTAGTGGAAAAGATGCTAAATTATAACTGAACCCTTTTGGACTCTAAATAAACATGCTCAAAAGAGAAAAGCAAAGGGAGGGAGCTGTGAATTTTTAACCAAGGAACCATTAACGCTCAGGAGCAATCTGTGAGAATAAATTCACAGACGGGCAAGTGCAGAGAAGAAATTCTGATGTTGCAAAGATGCGATGAGCAGTACACAGGTGGTAATATCGCTAATTAGCATAGTGCCTCGGTATACAGCTGACCACTGTCTTAATTTACACTCTCCGTAATCCTGAGTTCACTTTAGGTAATTTTCCAAACTTAAAAGAAAGGTATGGTTGAAATGATCCTTTATATAAAATTTTGTATTCTGCTATTTTCATTTTTAACAAGGTATTCTCACACTAAACAAGCTTCATAAATATGATTTTTAATGACAACATAATACCTTCATTATGTAGGTAGACCATAATTTTCTTAACAATTCCCCTGTTGTTTATTTAGGAGTTTCCATTTTATACTATTTTCATCACTAATCCCCTTTTGTGTAGCTTATTCTGTATTTGTGATTATTCTAGTTTATTCTGTATTTTTGATTATTGTCTTAGAGAGATTTCCAGAAGCAGACTTACTAAAACAAAAGAGTATAATTAATGATTTCAATATCCAAAGTATTTTAATAACCTGTACTTTCATTAGCTGAGTATAAGTGTTTATTTCAAAACACTCTCACAAGCACAGAGTATTATAATTTTTAATCTTTGCTAATCAAATAAAGTATCTCATTGGCCTTAATTTATAATTCCTTGATTATTATTGAATATTTTCCCCTATATTTGTTAATCTGCATGAACTTTATTTTCTGTGAATTGACTGGTTTTTTTTCCTTTTTCTTGGTTGTTTTTTAAGTAGGCTCCACACCCAGCGTGGAGCCCAATCCGAGGCTTGAACTCACGACCCTGAGATCAAGATCTGAGGTGAGATCAAGAGTTGGATGCTGAACCACCTGAGCCACCAGGTGCTCTGTGAATTGACTGTTTATATCTTCTGGTCTATTCCTTGGTTTCTTAGTAGGCTTTTTCCTTATCAATTTATAAGAGTTTTTATATGCTGAGTGATTAACCATTTATTGTGTTACTATAAATATTTCTACCATTTTTGGTTTGCCTTTTAATTATTTTTGACATTCAGAAATTTCAAATTCCCATAAAATCCCACAAAAAGCTGTCATGAGATTTTACTTTTAATCCAGAAACATTCCCTAAATTTGCTGTTTTCTTTTCTAGATTTCTCAGTTTTTTTTATACAGATGATGCTTTATTTAAATTTTATTTGGGTGGAAAAAAAATTTTATTTAGGTGTATGGCAGACATTAGGATTTACCTTGCTTTCTTTTTGAATCAAGTAGCTAACAGAGTGCCTGGGCATCATTTAGTGCCCCAGGACTAAATGACCCCTCCTTATTCAACTCATCTGTAACACTGAATCTTCATATATCAAAGTCACATATAACAGATGGACCTGAAGACCATTTTGCTCCACTAATAATGGTGTTTCTGCCAGGACCACACTATTTTAGTTATTCCAGTTTCATAAAATTTTGCTCATCTGCTACCACTAGTCTTCCTCATTACTTTTTTTTTTTGACAGAGACAGAGAGAGAGAGAGAGAGAGAGAGAGAGATCACAAGTAGGCATAGCGGCAGGCAGAGGGAAAAGTAGGCTCCCCACCAAGCAGAGAGCCCAATGCGGGGCTCAATCCCAGGACCCTAGGATCATGACCTGAACTGAAGGCAGATGCCTAATCGACTGAGCCACCCAGGCGCCCCTCCTCATTACTCTTTTAAAAGTTACTCAGGGCACCTGTCTGGCTTAGTAGGTGGAACATGTCACTCTTGATCTCGGGGTTGTAAGTTTGAGCCCCACGCTGGGAGTAGAGATTACTTAAAAAATATTAAAAGAAATTACTCAATTATGCTTTTGTCCTTCCAGATGAAACTTGCCATCATTTTATCATGTTCCAAAAGGAAAATATGTAATTTTTAAAAGTTAGAATTTCTGGGGCGCCTGGGTGGCTGAGTTAGTTAAGTGACTGCCTTCGGCTCAGGTCATGATCCCAGAGTGCCGGGATCGAGTCCCGCATCAGGCTTCCTGCTCAGGAGAGAGCCTGCTTCTCAGTCTCCCTCTACCTCTCTCCTCCTGCGTGTGCTCTCCTGCTCTCTCTGTCAAAAAAATAAATAAAATCTTTAAAAATAAATCAATAAATAAAATCTTAGGAATTGCTTTAAACCTACCAATCAATTGATCTGAAAGTTCTGTAGGATTTAATTTTCTTATTTGAAAAAATCTTTCCTCTTTCAGTGAAATTGTTACTTTCTTCCTACTTCCTATAATATATTAAGGTCATTTCTAGGTATTTTATATCTTATTGTTGTATAGCATGTATAGGCTCAAACACTCTATGGATGTCCTACATGGTTACTGATGGTAGGTGTCTAGTCAGGTTACTGATCTATCTCTATTGCATCAAATAACTTTTCAGCTGATCATCTTGGGTTTCCTGGGTATACAATCTGTAAACAACCATCTTTTCACCTTTTTATTTCTTATTTCTATTCCATATTGTGCTAGGCACAATTCTTTTTTTTTTTTTAAAGATTTTATTTATTCATTTATTAGACAGCGAGCAAGAGAGAAACAGCATGAGAAGGGAGAGGGTCAGAGGGAGAAGCAGGCTCCCCGCTGAGCCTGGAGCCCGATGCGGGGCTCGATCCCAGGACTCCGGGATCATGACCCGAGCCAAAGGCAGTCACTTAACCAACTGAGCCACCCAGGCGACCCTGTGCTAGGCAGAATTCTAAGACCCACCTACCCCTGCCAAGATTTTGGCTCCTGGGGGCGCCTGGGTGGCTCAGTCGTTAAGCGTCTGCCTTCAGCTCAGGTCATGATCCCAGGCTCCTAGGATCGAGCCCCCCATCATCGGGCTCCCTGCTCAGTGGGAAGCCTGTTTCTCCCTCTCCCACTCCCCCTGCTTGTGTTCCCTCTCTCGCTGTGTCTCTCTTTAAAAAAAAAAAAAAGATTTTGGCTCCTGCTGTACACATAGCTTCTCCCAGTTATTCAATCAAGCACGAATGTAAGCACTGCTGTGAAGGGGGTTTGCAGATGTAATTAAAGTCCCAAATCAGTTTACCTTAATATCCAGGTGGGCCTGAGCTAATCATAGGAACCCTTTAGGTTTAGAGGTCAGAGACAGAGGAAGTCAGAAGTTCAAAGTATGAGAAGGACTGAACACACAGTTGCTGGTTTGAAGTGAAGGGCACATGGAGAGGAACACAGCTGCCTCTCAGAGCTGAGAGCTACCCCCACTGACAGCCAGCAAGGAAGCTAGGACCTCAGTCCTACAACTATAAGCGACTGAATTCTGCCACAAGAAGAATGAGCCTGGAAGCAGATTTTTTTCTCCAGAGCCTCCACAGAAGAACTTGCCTTGGCTGACACCTTGAGATTAGCCTGTGAGACCCTGAGTAGAGACCCCAGTCATGCCATGCCAGAACTTCTGGCTTGCAGAACTATAAACTAACACTGGTGGTTCTTTGAAGCCACTAGATTTGTGGTAATTTGTTATGTAGCAATAGGAAACTAACACTCCTATCTTATTTAACTGGCAGGAACTTAGATGGCAATGTTAGATCAGACTAGATAATAATGTTAGTGAGTCTTAGCAGTCAGGGATAGGTGGAGTGAGGAACCATACCAGTAATTTGAACAGGGTGGGCTTAATGGAAAGATCTCTTAACTAGTACAAGTTGGCTTACTTTTAGGAGGTCTTTACGGAATCCAGAAGAAGCAAATCTACTATCTCTAGTCGGACGGTATGTGAATAATGGGCTAAGAATTTAGAAGCAGACCTATCTCCACATGGACTAGAAAGGGTGTGGCTATCAGAGAACACACAGGCGATCAGTAGCAAACCTAACAGAGGGCTCAGGTCAGAGATGGTCCACAGGAGGGCCCTACTGAGTGGCGGATCACCTTCCCAAAGGTATGAGTGGACCAAACTGCTCCCTAAGTACCACTGAGATAAGAACTCCCAGATGCCAGTCTGCTGACTCCTAGCGCACCAAAAAAAAAAAAAAAAAAAAAAAGGCAGCACACCTGAACCAGAAGTCCCTTTGTCCCTCTCTTCCTCCTTACATTCTCTCTCCAGTGCCCTCTGTTGATAAAGACTAACATGAAGCCGGGATGCCTGGGTGGCTCAGTCGGTTAAGCGTCTGCCTTCAGCTCAGGTCATGATCCCAGGGTCCTGGGATCGAGTCCCGCATCGGGCTCCTTGCTCAGCAGGGAGCCTGCTTCACCCTCTGCTGCTCTTCCTGCTTGTGCTCTCTCTTGCTATGTCAAATAAATAAATAAAATCTTAAAAAAAAAAAGACTAACATGAAGCCAACTAGCCAAAGGGAAATGTTTACAAGTGGCCAGCTCCAGTATCACAAGGCCAGGCAAAGATGGGCTTGGATTTACATAGACTGGACAATGAGGGACAAATCAGTAATTGGCAGTCTACCCTTTTGGCTACTTAGCTTCCATATATGTCCTCTACACACATCTGAACTCGTATAAAGCACCAAAGAACTCTGTTTCCACCTAACAGCATGCAGGTATTTTCTTATAAATAATGATGCTCTCACCTTCTCCCCAAAATAAGGAGCCATAGTCCTAACAGCCATTGTATACGTCACTGACTATATTAATCACCTTTTTTTTTTTTTTAAGTAGGCTCCATGCAAGGCTTGAATTCACAACCCTGAGATCAAGACCTGAGCTGAGATCAAGAGTCAGACGCTTAACTGACTGAGCCACCCTGGTGCCCCTATATTAATTACTTCTTAAATTCTGTACAACCCCGTTAAATATTCTCCTCTCTAAAAACTAAACTGTCAAATTAACTCACAACAATTTCTATATAAAATAAGGGGAAGGAGAAAAATAAAAGTTAAACATATAGAGGTAACAAAGAAAAAATATGATAAATCACTACAATTCTCATTTCTGTACCTGGTCATGAGGTCATAGATAGTATCCATAACTTTCTTTCTCCATTTCCCATCCCATATTTCCTTTGTCTTCAATCAGAACCTCAGGTAATCAGGGTTCTCAACATGACAGGATAACTGTAACTCTCATTCTCGAAGGATCTGACTTATCAGACCTGCCTTTTGGGGGTACGGCAGTTTTTCATTATTCCTTAATATAGTGCATGCTTACTGAGAGACGCTCTAGAGAATCCTGATTTAACATAGTCTTCCTTGCCCCCATTGTGTAGCATAACCCTTTTTGCCCCTTAGTAATCAGGATCAAGCACTCCAGGCAGTGAAGTGAGTCCCCCGGTTCAGTGGCAAAGAATCCCAAAAGGGTAGTGGCCTCATATACCAAGTAAATGGAACTATCCTGTATCCTCTGGTGAAAGCATTCCCCACTTGGAAAATAAGAACTCCAAACCCCAGCAGGCTCAAAGTTGCTAGGATGGAAAGCAGCAATTCTGCAAGTGGGTTATTAGGTATAACAATAGTGAGAGACTGCTTTTAGGGTTTTACCATTAAGTATGATACAGAAAGTTGGTCTGAGAATTTTTTTTTTTTTTAAAGATTTTATTTATTTATTTGACAGAGAGAGACAGCCAGAGAGAGAACACAAGCAGGGTAAGTGGGAGAGAGAGAAGCAGGCTTCCCGCTGAGCAGGTAGCCCGATGCGGGGCTCGATCCCAGGACCTTGGGATCATGACCTGAGCTGAAGGCAGACGTTTAGCCCACTGAGCCACCCAGGCGCCCCTTGGTCTGAGAATTTATACCATGTTAAACAAATATCCCACTCTTCCTAGTCTGTGTCTAATGGAAGAAATAGCAATAACAAACTTATCTTTTCTCCTTTTGATTCTGTTGATTTTTGCTTTTTGCATTTTGAAGCTATGTTATTATGTGCATACAAATTTCTTTATAGATTGACTCATTTTTCATTACAAAATTTCCTTCTTCACTTCTATGAATGTGTTTTGCCTTGAAGTCTACTTTGCCTAATATCACTTAAATTGATCATCTTACTACTTATTTTGTACTTGTTTCACTTATCTATGCTCCTTTTCTCCCCCCTCACTTCTTGTCTTCTTTTGGACCAATAAATATTTTTTATTATTCCATTTCCTCTCTCCTTCTCTATTAACACGGTAGCTATAAATTCTCTTTCTATCCTTTTGTGGTTAATCTAGAGCAGTTTTTCTCAACTTAAGTTTCATCCTGATTCATCCTGAGAGAACTGTCTTACAGAAAATAATCTGAGTGGCTCTTCTGTCAATTTTTCCAAGGATGATACACAGCTGGTACCATTCTAGATGCAAAGAAGTTAATTCATTAGTTACAAACGATTCTTTAGCACAGAAGTTAGCAAACTTTTTCTATCAAGGGCTAGATAGTAAATATTTTGAGCTTGAGCTTTGTGGGCTACACGGTCTCCACTGTAGCTACTCAACTCAGGTGCTATAGCATGAAAGCAGCTACAGACAATACATAAACTAATGGGCATGGCTGTGTTCCAATAAAACATTATTTATTAAAACAGGCAGGAGGCTGGATCTGGCCACAGGCAGATGTTTGTCAATCCCTGTTGTTGGGCATTAGGACATGATTCTCTCACTAAACACAGTAGAGAAGGGCTGCTTTAGGCATTATACCTTATATCTCAGACTCATTAGTTTGTTTTTTTTTTTTAAGATTTATTTATTTGAGAGAGGGAAAGAGCATGAACGAGCAGGAGGGGCAGAAAGAGGGAGAGAGAATCTCAAGCAGACTCTGCGCTGAGCACAGAGCCCAATGTGGGGCTCAATCTCATGACCCTGAGATCACAACCTGAGCCAAAACCATGAGTCAGATGCTTAATCAACTGTGCCACCCAGGTGCCCCCACTAGTCCTTTTTTAATATAAATTTACAAGGACCCTAGGATATTTAAACTATAATTAGCCTCTTCCTGCTTTTTGTGCTACTGTTGTCATTTATTATTTTTACTGTTTTATAGTTAATATAACTTCAGATTTATTACCATTTACTCTTTCCATTGTTCTTCATTCTTTCCTGCATCTCCATGCTTCTATCTGGGATAATTTTCCAACTACCTTGAGCACTCTCTTTATAGTTTCTTTAGTGTGAATCTGTTGGTGATGAATTCTCACAAGTTTTTGCCTGTCTGAAAATGTCTATTTTCTACCTTCATTTTTGCTTGATATAAATTTCTAGGTTGGCAGTTATTTTCTTGCAACATTTTGAAGATTTGGTTCCACTGTCTTCAGATTTCTATTTCCTCTGCAATGTCAAGTTAGTTGCTCCCTTGAAGGCGATGTCTATTTCTTCCTTTGGTTAATTTAAGACTTTCCTTGGGTTTTAGCAATTTTCCCTTTTTCTTTCCTTTTTTCCTTCTTTTCTTTCTTCCTCCCTCGCCTCCTTCTTTTGGTTTTATTTTTATTTTTTTTAAGATTTTACTTATTTATTTGAGAGAGGGAGAGAGAGAGAGAGAAAGTGCGGGGAGGGGCAACCAGACTCCTCGCTGAGTGCAGAGCCCCAATGTTAGGCTCAATCCCATGACCCTGAGATCATGACCTGAGCCAAAATAAAGAGCCAATGCTTAACTGACTGAGCCACCCAGGCATCCCTTTTATTTTTATTCTGCTTAGGTCCACAGTGACTCTTTTTTTTTTTTTCTTAAAGATTTTTTTAATAAAGATTTTATTTATTTGTCAGAGAGAGAGAGAGAGAGCACAAGCAGGGGGAGCGGCAGGCAGAGGGAGAGTGAGAAGGCTCCCTGCTAAGCAAGGAGTCCAATGTGGGACTCGATCCGAGGACCCTGGGATCATGACTTGAGCCAAAGGCAGACGCCTAACCAACTGAGCCACCCAGGCATCCCAAAGATTTTACTTTTATTTAGTTGAGAGCAAGAGAGAGAGCACAAGCAGGGGGAGGGGCAGAAGAGAAGCAGACTCCCCACAGACCCTGAGATCATGACCTGAGACGAAGGCAGACACTTAACTGACTGAGCCACCCAGGCATCCAGGTCCACAGTGACTCTTAAATCTGTGGCTTGACAGCTTTCATCAGTTTTAGAAGATTCCCAGCCATTACCTCTTTAAATATTTCCTCTACTCTTTCTCCTCTCCTTCTGAGACTCCAATTAAAAGTATTTTTAGACTTTTAATAGTGTCCCATTTGTCTGTAATGTGTTTTTCTTTTTCTTTTCATTTCCTTTTCCAACCTTTTGTCTCTGAGCTTCAGCATGGATATTTTCTTTCTTTCTTTCTTTCTTTTTTTTTAAGATTTTTATTTATTTGAGAGAGAGAGAGAGAGCACAAGCAGGGGGAGGGCAGAGGGAGAAGCAGACTCCCCACTGAGCAGGGAGCCCAATGCGGGACTCGATCCCACGACCCTGGGATCATGACCTGAGCTGAAGGCAGACGCTTAACCGACTGAGCCACCCAGGCGCCCAGCATGGATATTTTCTTCTGATCTTTCTTGCAGTTCACTAATGTTCTTTTCAACTGTGATTAATCTGCTATGAAACCCTTCTGTTACTGTATTTTTCAATTCTAGAAGTTCTTTTTTTTTTTTTTTTTTTTAATTTTTTTTTTTTTAAAGATTTTATTTATTTATTTGAGAGAGAGAATGAGAGACAGAGAGCATGAGAGGGAGGAGGGTCAGAGGGAGAAGCAGACTCCCTGCCGAGCAGGGAGCCCGATGCGGGACTCGATCCCGGGACTCCAGGATCATGACCTGAGCCGAAGGCAGTCGCTTAACCAACTGAGCCACCCAGGCGCCCCTCAATTCTAGAAGTTCTATTCAATATTTTTCAGTTTCCAGTTTTCTACTGAAACTCTCCATTTGTCATTTAATTTTTTAAGAATATTGATCAATGCTATCTTAAAGTCCAAGGCTGATAACCCTAAAATCTGGATATTTTGTGGGTGTTCTTGTTGCCTATCTTTCCCCTTGATTTTCAGTCTTTTTATATGCTTGGTTTTTGACTGAATGTTATTGTATGTGAAAATATGTAGCGATAACCTGAGGTTCTAGATGATATTATCTTCCTCTAGAGAGGATTTACTTTTGCTTCTACAGGCACTTAAAAGAAGAGGTGAATCAGGGCGCCTAAGTGGCTCAGTCGTTAAGTGTCTGCCTTCAGCTCAGGTCATGGTCCCAGGGTCCTGGGATCGAGCCCTCCATCGGGCTCCCTGATTGGCGGGAAGCCTGCTTCTCCCCCTCTCACCCCCATGCTTGTGTTCCCTCTCTCGCTGTGTCTCTGTCTAATAAATAAATAAAATCTTTAAAAAAAAAAAAAAAAAGTAGAGGTGAATCATTTTAATCTATTTCAGGCAATTAAAAACTAAGTTTTAGTTTTTATGAGAGCTGGATTTCAGGATCATTCTATGTTCATCATTACTCCTAGGGTAAAACTTTTGGGGGAGAGTGTCCCAACCAAAAGCCTGAGATGTTCACCAGGGCCCTTCCTCCTGTCATTCCTAAACTCCAGTTTTTATGCCTCTTAATCTCGTAAGTCTGCTGAACACTCTATTTAGCTTCTCAACCGGTTTTCTGTTCAGCTTTTCAGTCACAGCTTTTGAGTTGGCAAATGCCTCTGAGGGGTCATGTGGCATCAAATGTTTATCCTGCTTCCTTAGACCTCCCTTCTTTTGGGGATCTTGGCCCCTCCAAGTCCTCAATGCCCTGGTAACTTCTAATGCCTTCAAATGCCTTTTTATGGTCTATCTAGTGTTTTTTAGTTCTTGGCAGCAATGATGGTCTGGCACAAATGGTCTCTCTCAGGCAAAAGCAGAAGTCTCAAAACATACTGCATTTTACTCAATAACTTTCTAGGTAACAATCAGGATAATCTTATACTTGATCTACTAATGCAGTGGAATGTTAGATTTCTTGCATCCCCAAGGTAATCCTTTCTTGGTCTTATTAGATCTACCACTGTTAGCGGGATCTTAAGAGTTCTTGCATTGCCAAGGTAACCCTCACTTGGTCTTACCACTCTACTGATTTAATATGCTGCTCCATTTGTCTCCAATTTTCTTTAGAAAGAGATTTTAAAGAAATAATACTAACATTGGTAAATTATACTTGCTGGTAAATTATTTAAGATTCTCAGATTTAGGGGCACCTGGGTGGCTCAGTTGGTTAAGCATCTGCCTTCAGCTCGGGTCATGATCTCGGGGTCCTGGGACTGAGCCCCACGTTGGGCTCCTTGCTCAGCAGGGAGCCTGCTTCTCCCTCTCCCTGTGCCCCTCCCCCTGCTCATGCTTGCTCGTGTGCACCCGCTTACATGCGCTCTTTCTCTCTCTCTCAAATAAAAAAAAATCTTAAAAAAAAAAAAAAGATTCTCAGATTTATTTATGTGACAGAAATTTAAAGTTAGCTTTGTTGCTATCATTTTCATGAAATTTTTTGGTATCATAATTATGCTAGCTTCATAAGAGGATAGCTTTCCCTCTTCTTAAAGTTCTTAGATAATTCACATAGTAAATATTAAAATATGAAAAAATTTTTATTAATATTATCTGAAAAGGAGAAACTTTTGGGAGATAAATTCTTTTATAATTAAAATTTCTTTCTTGTTCTATTTAGGTTTTCTGGATTCTCAAAGGGTCTGTGACCATCTAAAAAGTTAAGATCCAATCCTAGCACAAAGCTAAGGCTCAATAACTGCTATTTCTTTTTGACCCAAAAAGTTGTCTTTTTGTTATATGCCAGGTCATGAATATCTACTATTTTGAGTCACAGTGTTGCTTTTCATTACATAAAGCTTTAAAATTACTGGAGATTATGGACCCAGGAAGATAAAGGGGATATTATTGCTCACTTTACTTTCCTTATCACCAGGAATCTCATCAAACTTTGGAGAGAGAGTAAGACACCATTACAAGTCAGTAATCTGGGGCACCTGGGTGGCTCAGTCATTAAGCGTCTGCCTTCGGCTCAGGTCATGATCCCAGGGTCCTGGGATCAAGCCCCGCATCGGGCTCCCTGCTCCGTGGGAAGCCTGCTTCTCCCTCTATCAGTCCCCCTGCTTGTGTTCCCTCTCTCGCTGTGTCTCTCTCTGTCAAATAAATAAAATCTTAAAAAAAAAGTCAGTAATCTAACACATATGAAGATTTATTCAACCAAGCAATACTTACTTAGTGCATACTCTATAAAAGTCAATGAGCTAAGTTTTATAAAAGATGAAAAAAATTAAACATGAATCTTGCCTTCAAGGAGTTTATAATCTAATAGAAGAAAACTTGTATACATATATAATTATTACAAAAAGTAGAAAGTCTAAGCACCATAAGATAGATACCAACCAGAATCACCTGTCATATAATAATTCATAAATCTCTATGCCAAGTAGTAGCAACATGTTAAACATTCTATTTTTTTTTTCTCTTTAACATACCTTTATCACGAAGAGGAAAACTAAGCTTTATATGAAAGTGATAAAGTGACTGTATATTTAAGTATCTGATCTTACTGAATAAAGCTTTACATATTATGGTAATTAAATGCCACAGGAGACCTATTTATAAGCATTTCTGGAACCCTGACTGGGGCTTCTTTGTGTGAAATACAGTAAATTAAACTGACAATATGATCATCACAAGAACAAATCCTAATAATCTATATAGAACACAAGTTCAATCTCTATTCCAGGTCTTTACTCACACAATAATTTTATATGCCAGCACATCTGGAGTTTTCAGAGTAAAACAATCTCCCCACCCCACACACCTTTACAAATCATACCAAAGTGATTGCTGTGGTCATGTCTATGGTAGGATTAAAACAATACCACTCTCTACACTTGAATCACTCCTCTGAAATTACAGCAATACACACACAAATAGATAATGATAGTACAAATGTGTGACAGTGAGTAACAGACTTTGCAAGCTGAACATAGAGAAGATAATGTGTACCTACAAGGTGTCAAATTTATGCACTATCTCATTTAATCCATATAATAACCCTGTAGTAGGTATTATTATTCACATCTTCCAGATGAGAAAACAAAGGCTCGGAGAAATTAAAAAATAAACCCAAAGTTACCCAGCTTATAAAAGTGGCATTCCTAGAAACCTAGCCCAGAATTGGCTAGACAATTCCCAAGCCCACACTTATACCAGCGGTGCCAAATGCTGGTTATCAGTTAATGAGAATAATAAACTGCACATCTTTAAAGTATACCATTCAATAAATTTTGATATATGTATATCCCTGTCACATGTGCGCGCGCGTGTGCGCGCGCACACACACACACACTCTCTCTCTCTCTCTCTCTCAAGATGACTCCACAGAATGAGAAAAAAAGGGGATGATGTCAGGTAAACTTTTCATAAAGTTATATTCACTCAAGCTATCGGACTCTCCTCTAAGATGGTGTCCTTTGTATTTCTTTGCATGGGAATGTCTTTTCTTTTATAATGATAAGAGTGGATGGTGGTGGTTATTTGATTGTCTTCTGTGGCAAGACTAAAAGATGGCAACCATATGCTGGCTCCCGCTTCCGTGTTGAAACTTTACTCGTGTATTAAGTCTTAACCACAATGCTTTTCTGTATTTTCAAAAGAATAGATTTTACCCTCAAAAGGAAAGGTTTGATTAAATAGTATTTAGGAGATAATTACCTTTCTACAAGAATGACAAATATTTTTGGGGTGCCTGGGTGGCTCAGTCGGTTGGGCGACTGCCTTCGGCTCAGGTCATGATCCCAGCGTCCTGGGATCGAGCCCCGCATCAGGCTCGCTGCTTGGCAGAACGCCTGCTTCTCCCTCTCCCACTCCCCCTGCTTGTGTTCCCTCTGTCGCTGTCTCTCTCTGTGTCAAATAAATAAATAAAATCTTTAAAAAAAAAAAAAAGAATGACAAATATTTTTTAAAACTGCGTGTGTGGAGCACCTGGATGGCTCAGTTGGTTGGGCGTCTGCCTTTGGCTCCCTGCCCTGAGTCAGGCTCCCTGCTCAGCAGAGTTTGCTTCTCCCTCTGCCCCTCACCCCACTCGTGCTCACTCTCTCTCTGAAACAATAAAATCTTAAAAAAAAAAAAGTGCTGGGATGCCTGGGTGGCTCAGTTGGTTAGGCATCTGCTGGCTGGGATCGTGATCCCAGGATCCTGGGATCCAGTCCCGCATCGGGCTCCCTGCTCAGTGGGGAACCTGCTTTTCCCTCTGCCTGCCGCTCCCTCTGCCTTCCGCTCCCCCTGCTTGTCCTCAATTGATCTCTCTCTCTCTCTGACAAACAAATAAAATCTTAACAAAAAAGTGCTGTGTGTAGCCTCCTTTATAGGCAGAATTGTAAGGGAGGCATCCCCATTCCCTCTACCGTTGTCTTTCTGGTGGTCATTCAGTTTCTCATTTTGCTCCTCATCCCACTCCCACCAACATACTTCAAAACTGAATGTCAACAGATACACTCATGGGCAACAATGTAATTCAGTCTTTTGAGTATATTACCATTTTCACTGCCACATTCTTACTAGCAGCAGGAGTGGGAGAATTTCTTTTCTCATCCTCCTTAGGATTATATTTAAATACTGCCAACTTAATATGTTCCCCCCTGAATCTGATTTCTTTAATTTGCTTTTCTTTGATTACTGGCAAGATTAATTTTTAAAACATGTTTGCTCACTGACCTGTTTTATAATCATCTTTCCCTTTACTCTTTTATCTATGCCAAAAGGCATAAAACTAGTTTTCTCCAAGACTTGAGTTTGAACCCAGGACTGTCTGATCTCAGGCAAGTCACACCCCCTCTTTGGATCTCAGTTTTCTCCTCTATAAACCCCAAATATCTGTGAATTTTAAATAATTTAAATTAATTAAGACTTATTCTTTTTTTTTTAATGTTTTATTTATTTATTCATGAAAGTCAGAGACAGAGAGAGAGAGGCAGAGGGAGAAGCAGGCTCCCTGCCTAGTAGGGAGCCCGATGCGGGACTCGATCCCAGGAACCTAGGATCATGACTTGAGCCGAAGGCAGACGCTTAACCATCTGAGCCACCCAGGCGCCCCAAGACTTATTCTTGAAAACACAGCAGGCACACAAAATATAATGCTGATTAATAATATTGTTGCTGCTAACCCATTACCACCTTGACTACAGAGAACATTAAATAGCAATGGTAATATAAACCCCAAATAAAACTAAGAAAAACAAAACCACAAGGACCAATCCTCATATTTTTAGTAAAAATACAAGAGTGTCTGCAGTATGTATGCACATTTGATGCACACCAAAGCCTTCAGATTAAAGGGCAGCTTTTTCTCCTCTAAGAAGTCAGTACATTTATGGAGCTGTAGAGCCACAAGAACCTGATCCAGGTTTTGAACGTTTGCATTACCCACCAAGATCCAAATCGTAGCCAATCCTCATTCTCACCCTTAGCTCTAGACAACTACTAACATACTTTTGGACCCTGTAGTTTTGCCCTTTGTGGAAATATCATATAAATGAAATATGGCTATTTTCACTCGGTATGTTATTGAGATTCGTCCACACTACAGCATGTATCAGAACTTCATTCTTTTTATTGCTGAATAATATTCCATCATATGGCTATCCACATTTCCAATATCCATGTACCAGCTGATGGTCTCGGATTGTTTCCACTTAACTGGCCCTTCTGAGTAGCATTCATGGTCGTGTTTGTGTGAAGAGATGGTTTTACCCGTACTGCTCTATCAGTGCTGTGTAGGTACACAGGAGACGAACTGCTAGGTCATATGGTAAATTTATGCTTAACTTTTTAAGAAACTGCCAAACTGATTTCCAAAGCACCTAATCCCAAGCAATTCCCACCAGCAATGCATGAAGTTTCCCATTTCTCCACGACCTTGTTCTCACCTGCCCTTTCAACTGTAGCCATTCTAGTGCATGTATAATGGTTATCTCCTGGTTTTACTGTTCATTTCCTGAATGACTAACCATGTTGAGCATCTTATTCGCTTATTAGCAATTTGTGTATCTTCTTTGGTGAAATGTTTATTGAAATCCTTTGTCCATTTTTGAATTGGGTACTTTGTCTTATTATTGACTTATGAGTTGTTCTTTATATGTATTCTGCCTTCGGCTCAGGTCACGATCCCGGGGTCCTGGGATTGAGCCCTGCATCAGGCTCCCTGCTCAGTGGGGAACCTGCTTCTCCCTCTCCCTCTGCCCTCCCACGCCCTACTCATGCGTGCTCTCTCTCTTAGATAGACAGACAGAAAGAGAGAGAAGGCGAGAAAGAGAAAAGAAAGAAAGAAAGAAAGAAAAGAAAAGAAAAAAGAAAAGAAGAAAAGAAAAGAAAAGAGAAAGAAAGAAGTGACTATCTTGGGGCACCTGGTTGGCTCAGGTGATGGAGCATGCGACTCTTAATCTTGGGGTTGTGAGTTCGGGCTCCAGACGGGTGTAGAGATACTTTAACATCTTAAAGAAAAGACTATCATTTCCCCCATCGAAATGCCTTGCACGGTGTCAGAAATCAGTTCACCATAGAGGCGCCTGGGTGGCTCAGATGGTTAAGCGTCTGACTTCAGCTCAGGTCATGATCCCAGGGTCCTGGGATCGAGCCCCACATCGGGCTCCTGGCTCAGCGGGGAGCCTGCTTCTCCCTCTCCCTCTGCCTCTCTCCCTGTTCATGCTCTCTCTCTCTCTCTCTCTCTCTCTGTATCTCTGTGTCTCAAATGAATAAAATCTTAAAAAAAAAAAAAATCAGTTCACCATAAATGTAAAGGTTTATTTCTGAACGCTCAATTATGTTCCATTTTTCAATATGTCTGTCCATGTGCCGATACCAAACTGTCCTAATTGCTTTAGCTTTATAGTATTTTTTTTTTCTAGTAGGCTCCATGTCCAGCATGAAGCCCAGTGTGGGACGTGAACTCATGACCCTGAGATCAAGACCTGAGCTGAGATCAAGAGTCAGATGGTCAGCTGACTGAGCCACCCAGATGCCCATGGTCATAATCGTTTTTATATGTTGCTAGACTTGGCTTCCTAATATTTGGCTTAAGATTTTTGTGTTTACATTCATGAAAGGTATCTGGCTGTAGTTTTATTTTTTTGTGATATCTTTGGCTTTGGTACCATGGCAATACTGGCCTCAAAGAATCAGTTAGGAAGCATTTCCTCCCCCTTTATTTTCTGGAAATGTTTGTGAAGGTTTGTATTAGTTCTTTATGTTTGACAGAATTTACCAGTGAAGCCAAGATGATCTCGGCTTTTCTTTGTGGCAAGATTTGTAATTACTAGGGCGCCTGGCTGGCTCAGTTGGTGGAACATGTGACTCTTGATCTCAGGATCAGGAGTTCCAGCCCCACGTTGGGTGTAGAGCTTACTTTAAAAAAGGTTTGTGGGGCGCCTGGGTGGCTCAGTCGTTAAGCGTCTGCCTTCGGCTCAGGTCATGATCTCAGGGTCCTGGGATCGAGCCCCACATCGGGCTCTCTGCTTCGCGGGAAGCCTGCTTCTCCCTCTCCCACTCCCCTGCTTGTGTTCCGTCTCTCGCTGTGGGTCTCTCTCTGTCAAATAAATAAAATCTTTAAAAATAAATAAATAAATAAATAAATAAATAAAATAAAAAATAAAAAAGGTTTGTAATTACTAATGTCTTTACTTGTTATATGCCCATTCAGATTTTTCATTCTTTTTAAACCAGTTTTGGTGGACTCTGTCCGTTTCTAGGACTGTGTCATTTCACCTAAGCTGTCTAATTTATTGGCATAAAGTTATTCATCATACCTATTTCATTTCTGTAAGATCAATACTCATGTCCCCTCTTTCATGCTTGATTTTTGTAATTTGTATCTTCTCTGTTTTTCTCAGTCTAGCCACAGGTTTGTCAATTTTGTTGATCTTTCCAATTAATCAGCTTTTGGTTTTATTGATATTCTCTACTATTTTTCTGTTTTTACTCCATTGACTTCCACTCTGATCTTTATTTCCTTCCATTTGTTTGCTTTTTAGTTTGTTTTTCACTCTCTGGATTCATAAGGTGAAAGCTTAATTTTTGATTTGAAATCTTTCTCCTTTTCTAATATAGACATTTAAAGCTATAAATTTCCCTCTTAGTACAGTTTGGCTGCATCACATGAATTTTAATATGTTGTGTTTTCTATTTTTAATTCAGTTCAAAATATGTTCTGACTTTTCCTTGTGATCTCTTCTTTGACCCACATTTAGAAAACTAGTTTAATTTCTTATGTATTGTACATGGAGACAAAGAGGGGAGTCAAGGGGGATTCTAAAATTTTTGACTGGAGCAACTAAAAGGAGGAAAGTGCTGTTGGAGACAGGGAGGAGCGCAAGTGCAGTGGATGTAGGGTGAGAGCAGGAGTTCAGTCCTGGACATCTGAGGTGGAGATTCTCCTGCAACAGTCATGTGGAGATGCAGCAAGGCAACTGGGTACACAAATACTGAGTCTGGGGAGCAGTCCAGGCTGGTGATACAAAATTTAGAAATCTTCAGGGCATGTGTGGTATTTGAAGTCAAAGGACTGAATTACCAAAGGTGTGAATGTCGATAAAGAAGAGGAAGTCTCCGTGAGTAAAGTCAGAGACAGTTTCATGAAGGAGCTTCTTGTTAAGTTAGGTATGTTAGGACATTTGTAATTTGATCTAGCAAGGACAGAGCCAATTTAAGCATTCTATAAGCCATGGATGTGAAATAAATGTTATCATATGATAACATGTCATATCTGTGACTAATGGAGGCGTTAAAGAGAAGAAAATGATATTAAGAGACCAGATCTCCACATAAATAGACATTTTACAATATGTATATATCAATGTCAGGCTTACTGTATATATGTCTACTAAAATGATAACATCCTTAAATTGTCCATGTTACTAAAACAAGATCCTTACCCCCACACACCAATTTTTTTCTTCTACCCATATGCCTTTCTACCAATATCAGTCATTTAACATATATCTCTTCTGAAAACTGTGAAATCAAAGAAGCAAAATTGTTGCTCTTTGCCACATCTACTGTGAGAATGAAGACCATGCTCAGTAATCAGACTGTCGACATTCCAGAAAATGTCAACATCACTCTGAAAGGATGCATGCACTGTTATAGTGAAGGGCCCCAGAGGAACCCTGCAGAGGGACTTCAATCACATCAATGTAGAACTCAGTCTCCTTGGAAAGAAGAAGAGGCTCTGAGTTGACAAATGGCAGGAAATAGAAAAGAACTGGCTACTGTCCGCACTATCTATAGTCATGTACAGAACATGATCAAGGTGTTAGACTGGGTTTCCATTACCAGATGAGGTCCATGTATGCTCACTTTCCCATCAACACTGTTATTCAGGAGAATGGTTCTCTTCATGAAATCCAAAATTTCTTGGGTGAAAAATACATCCGTAGGGTTCAAGAGAGTTCTAGTGTTGCGTGTTCAGTATCTCAATCCCAAAAAGACGAGTTAATTTTTTTTTTAAAAGATTTATTTATTTTTAGAGAGAAAGAGAGAGCATTGGGTGGACGGACAAAGGAAGACAGAAAGGGAGAATCTTGAGCAGACTCCCTGCTAAGCACAGAGTCTGGCATGGGGCTCGACCCCATGACCCTGAGATCATGACCTGAGCTGACATCAAGAGTTGGACACTTAACCAACTGAGCCACCCAGGTGCCCTGAAAGATGAGTCAATTCTTGAAGGAAATGACATTCAACTTGTATCAAACTCAGCTGCTTCGATTCAGCAAGCCACAACAGTTAAAAACAAGGATACCACAAAATTTTTGGATGTTTTTCTGATAAAGGAACAGATCAGCAGGTTGATGAATAAGACCTAAGTTGTCCAGCTACAGAAACAGCAAGATGGCAGATGATTTTTCAGACTTATTTGTGATATTTTAAAGATGCAATAAAAGCTGTATTGATTTGGGGCTTTCTCTCAAACCAATAATCCTTTCCAACTATTTGGCAACTATACCATTCAGAAGTTTAAAAAAAAAAGGCAGCAAAATTGTTATCCCTCCAACCAGACAGCCACATGACAAAACAAAAGATAGTATGTGTATCCCAAAGCAAGTGTCTGACTCTCCTTACCATGTAAGTCTGTGAGGGTTTACAACACTCCATTCCTTCAAACTTTTTTTGTTGAAGAAGCAGAAGAAAGATATAATGCTAAAGAAAAATGGGTCAAGTGAGGGAAATTGTTTTCCAACTGAGATTTGAGATTGAATAGGAAATGGGTGAATTAGACTGAAGAAAGACAGTTATCGGCCATCTGTACACAGCTCTTCTATATCAAAGGCAGCTTACTTCCAGCTTACCCCATTAACTAAAGCATTCTAGTTTCAAGGTGACATAGAATTTTACAGAAATGTCTTCCCACTTTTAATAATTTGGATCAAAACTAGAATCCCTTTAAATAGGCTTAAAATTGGGCGCCTGGGTGGCTCAGTCGTTAAGCGTCTGCCTTCGGCTCGGGTCATGATCCCAGAGTCCTGAGATCGAGTCCCACATCGGGCTCCCTGCTCGGCGGGAAGCCTGCTTCTCCTTCTCCCACTCCCCCTGCTTGTGTTCCTGTTCTCTCTCTCTCTCTGTCAAATAAATAAATAAAATCTTCAAAAAAAAAAATAGGCTTAAAATTTTCAGTAATGTTAATTTTCAAATAATCCTTCAAGAAAAACCTGCTGCTGTGGCAGAAAAAAAAAAAAAATCCATGAGATCTCTCTTTGTCTTAAAGACACACTCCTTGCCTAGCTGCATTCTAGATGCCAAAGTTAGAAATCAGAGAGAAAAGAAATTCACCATCAGGTTTTTCAAATATAAACAATGATTTTTTTTTTTAAGATTTATTTTATTTATTTATTTGACAGAGATAGCGAGAGCAGGAACACAAGCAGGGGGAGTGGGAGAGGGAGAAACAGGCCTCCTGCCGAATAGGGAGCCCGATGTGGGGCTCAATCCCAGGACCCTGGGATTATGACCTGAGCCAAAGGCAGACGCTTAACGACTGAGCCACCCAGGCGCCCCTAAACAACGGTTCTTATAAACACATCAATGTTAGTTTTCTCTTAATATACTTTTAGAGCCCAAAATGATACTACTATTTGAGGCTATGAACCCACTAGACACAGGTTATTTATGTGATGCTTAATAAAATTGTTTTACTAGGGCTTTCAGCTCAGGTCATGATCCCAGGGTCCTGGGATCGAGTCCCGCATCGGGCTCCCTGCTACTCGGGGAGCCTGCCACTCCCCCTGCTTGTGCTTGCTCTGTCTCTCTCTCTCTCTCTCTCTGACAAATAAAATCTTTTTAAAAAATGAAATTATATATATTAAAAAAACTATAGCTATTATGAAATTTGGAATCCTTTCTCCAGCTGTGAATTTTTATCTTCAGAGCAAACAGGCTTAGCAATACAACAGTGCACTGAAATGAAAGAAAGCAGACTGTTCACCCTATTGCCCCAAACCAGGCCTTTACTATCATTTCTGAAGTGCAGTCTCAGGACAGAAAATGTAAAATAAAATGAAAAAATTAAAAGTGCAAATGAAAAAATGGGGGAAAGGTTATGGGAAAAACAAATGAAAGATAAAAAAAACTTCTGAGTGATCCTAAAGGCTGAATTCTGAAATTAATGTCCCCTAATTTGAGATTTAGTTAGAAAAATCACAACTTAAAGAGAAAAACCCATTAAAAAAAAAAAACATTTTATTTATTTATTTGAGCAAGAGAACATGAGTGGGGTGAGGCACAGAGGGAGAAGCAGACTCCCTGCTGACTCCGGGGACTCTGGGATCAAGCCCGACGTCAGGCTCCATCAGGGACATCAGGCTCCGTCAGGCTCCCTGCTCAGCAGGGAGTCTGCTTCTCCTTCTCCCTGCCCACCCCCATGCTCACTCTCTCGCTCTCAAATAAATGAATAAATAAAATCTTAAAAAAAAAAAGATAAATAGGCAAGTATGTAACCTAATTAAATAACCACATCTAATAATTTTGCTAAAGGAGTATTTAAATTAGGAATCAACATAAACTGATTTCAAGAAAAAGAATTTTGACAACATCCTTTTAAAATCTGATTTCCAGAGTCTGCCTGATAGAGAATAAAATGATACGTTTACTATATACTAACCAAACATTCTGGATTGGCCAGAATGATTCCATTAGTTATAATACTCATTCTTCCAGTGGGCTAGTATCTGAAGATAGTTACCAGATCTGTAAAAGGCAAACCAAGAATTATTTCATAATTTGTTTATCATACCAAAATTTCAAATGTCCATATGAAATGTCACATTATTTCTTCGTAATTCGGTTGGTGGCACTTCCTGGCAGAGCCCAAGGGCCCCAGGGAGAAGGAAGAGCCCACTGCTCTGGGTGCCCACAGAAAACACAGTGCAAGGGTACCACTGAGGACTGTGGAGATAGCCTCACACCTGCAGATGTGTCCCCACATGCTGGGCTGACTAGCTGAAAATATGGTCAGGCGGTCACTGTCCTAAAAAGACTAAAAACAGAAGGAAAGTATTCATTTCTCAGCCTCTTCTCTCCCCCTACTCTCATTTGTGGAAACAACATCTCTGAAGAAAGAGATGATTCAAAACAAAACTGAAAATGTTGATCTTAGTATCCATAAAATACTGTAGATATTATAAAGATGGACATATTATTATCCCTGCTACCAAGTAACTCAAAATCTAAGAGAGAAATGATGATGATAATGAAGGTTTCTTTGCAAAACAGGAATCTGTAAAGAGCTCTGCTGGGGTTTTGAGTCTGAAATGAACAGGGTGAATGACTCATGCTCATCAGTTAAACACAAAACCATAATATATACAAAAGTGCAACTGTGGCTAAGATTCTTACTCATCACCTGACTATAGTAAATAAATAATATTCTTGTCTGTTTTAAAGCCCCCCCCCCCCAAATAAAGCTTCCCCATCGTACTCTATAAGAGTAAAAAAAAAAATCCATTTTATTGTTTTGTTTTCTTTGTTAAAAAAAAAGAATCCATGATTGGGATGCCTGAGTGGCTCAGTCGGTTAAGCATCTGCCTTCTGCTCAGGTCATGATCCCAGGGTCCTGGGATCAGGTCCCATGTCGGGCTCCTTGCTCAGTGGGGAGTGTGCTTCTCCCTCTGCCTGCCGCTCCCTCTGCTTGTGAGCTCTCTCTCTCTCTAACAAATAAATAAATAAAATCTTTAAAAAAAAAAAGAATCCATGATCGTTTAGGTTTAAGGATGCTATTACATTTATCTAACCTTTAAAAAGTTCTAGTAACTTCAACACAGCCTAACTAACACTGCTGTTTATGTTATAATTTGATCTGTTATGTTATAATCTGTTATGTCATAATCTGATCTTACATTTCCTGGGAATACTGAAGATTTGTTTTCTCTCTTTTCTGTCAATATTCCATATACATAAAGTTTACAATATATCTAGTACTGTTATATAAAGTCTGAGTTAAGATATTTTTATGGGTATGGTACTAAGAAAATTCGATTTCGTTGAGAGTATTCACCATAATTAACAGCAGAACCCTATTATTACATGGCTCATTACATACTGGGACTTATGCTGTGAGTCAAATCTCTATCCCAGAACCTCAAACAATAAACTCTCCTAAAACTGCCATCTTATGTGTCATCCTTCCCCAATCAGCATTCTAAAAGGATGCACTCTATATATTTTACCAACTATTTTAACATTAGCTTCTTTATTTACTTAAAGCCTCTCGAGAACTTCCAGGAAGTGCAGCAAGCACTACAAGTCTTACCTTTAAGAACTCATTGCTTCCAACAGCCCACATCAGTCATTCTGTATGGTTTTGTCCTGCTGATTCTTTGTAACACCTTTTCAGTTGGATCCTACCATTAAGCTTGTCCAAGCCTGCATCACCTTACACAGACAACTACGATAGCCATGGTCTTCACACTTCCAATTTCCCCTCTAACCACCTGCTATATTTCTGCTCAAAAGAAGTTTCTAATGTATCACTTGGTTCATGTCATGCCCATCAACAACCACTGATGCAGCCAAAGAATGGAGGTTCTACCCACATAGCTCCTTCTAAGACTCACTGCCAACACAAAACTTCCATTTACAGCTAGGCCTTAGTGTTCACTTATTCGATAAAAATATTGAGTCCCAGGAGCGCCTGGGTGGTTCAGTTGGTTAAGCGACCGACCGACTCTTGATTTTAGCTCAGGTCTTGATCTCAGGGTTGTGGGTTCAAGCCCCACACTGGCCTCCATGCTGGGCGTGGAGTCTACTTAAAAAAACAAAAAACAAACAAACAAACAAAAAACCAATGAGTCCCTGCTGCTATATTAGTCACTTTCCAAAATGTTCCCCTATGTAGCCAAATTCTATCAACTTTCCAGGACCTGTTTCCAGTGAAGTCTTGCCTGACCACGGTGACCCCTGGGTCTTCTCCCTCTTCTGAATGATCAGGCACTCTATTTCTGCATTCTCAAAGTTGATTCCACTGAATCAAAAGGTAGTATAAAGTGAAAACAATGTTTGGTGGTCACACACATTTGGGGAAAATTGGGCTAATAAAGGTAAACATATTTTTTTTCTGCTGGACTTCTCTGAGCATCCAGTATGTTAACATGCATCTTCAAGAGGGCAGGCATGGTATATAACTATATAATTATATACTACCATAAGTTTTTGTTAACTTAAGGAAGTTTCACAACATTTAATTGCTATTTCAGTTTTTGTTTTGTTTTTTTGTTTGGTGCCAGCCTCTCTTGTTAGTCAGACAACTCTAGGAGGGCAGGGAGCCATTGATCCTCAATGTGGCCACTGCGCAGAGAAGGCATTAACTTTTGGTGGAGTAGAGCAGAAATGATGTGACCAGGCTTGGGGTTTAGAAGGCAGTGCAGGGGGATGATAAAGAACTCCGATTCCGGCATCATAGGACCTAAAAATAGTATTAAGTCTCTGACTGTGGGTAAATTATTCAACCTCTGTGGGGTTTAGCTTCCCCATCTAGAGAATGTACACAGCGACAGGAGCTACCTTACAAGTGGATGCTGAGGAATGGTTTACACACACAAAGTGCCCAGGAAGCATTCAGTTAATATTAGCAGATGGATTGGTAGGATACAGACCAGAAGAGAGACTAATTAAAAAGCTATTCAAATAATCCAAGCTATTTATCCATGAGTGAGGGCTTTGAAGTGGACTGAGTCTAAATTCTGGCTTTACTTCCTATAGGCTGTAGGATCGTGCAGAAATTACTTCCTTCTCTGCCCTCCTAAATTCCAGATCTGTACATCGGGAACAATAAAAGCAACCATTTTTCAGGTGTGTTGTGTTGTGTTGTGAAGATATAATAAGATAATACTCATGTCCTTTGTACACTATCACACAGTAAGTGCTCAATTATTAGTTGTACCTGTTTGAAGATTATTTTTAAGTAGAGGTCTGATGACCCGCGAGCATGCTTTCTAACTGCCCCACCATCCCCATCCCCAATTCTCAATTGTCCCCAGAGACTCAAACATCCTTCCTTCCACAGAGCCACCACCTTCCTCCCCCACCTCATCTCCTGGCCCAAAACCCTTCTTTAAAACATCAGCCTCCTGAAGAACAAAGCTGATTAAATTCCTTTCCTACACACTCTTTCCCCTCCCCTTGTGCATTGCCCACTTCATATACAGTGTGAGAAAACAAAATGTAATCAAAGGAGTAATTCTGCACCCCACCCCTTGTAATTTCTGAACAACTCTGTTAACATCTTTCCACAGCACAGGTGGATGGAAAGGTGGTACACTGTACCAACACTACCATTTCCCAATTGCAGATCTTAACTTTAACTCCCAGTTGCTATTTTAACTCAGATTTCCCCCACTTATTAAAAGAGTAATTAAAAAGAAATTATCTTTGGGAATAAAAAGTAAACAATACCTTTGCCAGGCTCAACTCAAGCAGCTGATTTTAGTTGTGAGAGATACTATTCTTAATGAGCTGGGACTGTACACATAAAATGAATCCAACAAAGCGCATATTCCCCTGAACCACCTTGGCTCTAGCCAGTCTGCACCTTAGTAAGATACTCAACTACAGATAGGTGTGATCCCCCTGCTGAAAATAATTTGACTTGATATTGTGATACTGCACGTTTGCAGTTCGGGCCTTCACAGGAAGGGCATTATGAAGACATAATAGAGTATTAATTTCTAAAATGTTCCAAAGAAGGAAAACAGAGAGGGTCTTTAAAGAAAAAAAGGAAAATTAAAAAAAGGAGCTGTTCAGGTGTTTGTATTCTAGAGGATCACGGGGGACCTTGTGGATTTATACAAACAGACGTTGGTCACAGAAAATGCTGTAACCTTATAATGACGACGAATTGATCTATTTGCACACTCTTTCATTCTCATAGTTTTGCACAAAAAATTTTTTTAATGAGGAAGGAAAGTGGGAACTGAGCCACAACAGACCAATCCCTCCTGCCAGCTCTCCGGAAGACAGATTCCAGATGATTCTTTGGGCCCTGGGTGCTGTGACCCAGTGGCCCAGTGATCTTATGTGTCTTCAGGCAGGCTGTTCTCCAACAGGAAAGGAGTGTTGTGACAAAGAGGCAAAGAAGGAAAGGGAGACCGCAGGACAAACAACTCCTACTTCCTTGAGCAAATATTTAAATACATTGGCCTGGAAGACACGTATCTTAGAAGGTATATTCTTGCCCATCCTTATTCATTACTGTATCTTAGAAAACCAAAGTCCCATTGCATAGCTGGAACTCAAAGAGCCACATGGAATATTAAGAGTTCAAAACAGCAGTGAACACTGCTTTCCCAAGGCCATTCCTTCTGCTGTGGTTGCAGCCAGGAGGGCTCAGGAGGGCGCGAACAACTATCTGTGCTTCAGCAGTGATGTTTTATGGCTGGGTGCCCAGATTGTCTAGCTCCGCACACAGCTCTATAGCCTTTGGAGGGCTACAGGGGAAGAATGCATTCTTAACAAACAGCTCTTCATCCCTGCAACAGCTTCTTCATTCTCTGAAAGCATCTACGGCCAAGAAAAGAATTCATTTTTAGTAAAACTCTAAAAATGGCACAAAGGGTATGAATTTTCACCATGTTTTTAATACACAAAACCTCATCACATCCCAGTTGGAGAATTAAAGAACATGTATTTTACTTTTCATTAAATAAGTTATAGTTCAAACGCATGCTCTGCACAATAGGAAACTTACAGGATTATTTTAAGCAAGTTATTCAAACAAGTTCACTGGGCAAGGATTACACATTTCTTGGTTTCAACATCACACATACAATCTCTACACAAGGTTATAGCTATTTCTGACAAGTAATCTTTATATTTGTAAGTAATTATATTCTTGAAAAGTCGTGTATAAGCTGAATGTTTATAATTGAGGACATCTTTACTGCATTGAAATCTATTTAAAGAAAGCTTACTGTATGTTATTTTGCAAATTAAGAATGCTCTCCTCATGACTGCACAATTATTTAAAAGCTAATTTGTAAAAATTTAGATATTCATGATTAGACTGGCTTAATGCAAGAAAGTCTGTAAAAATCTACCTAAAAAAAAAAAGGTCAGTTTTCATTTGCTATTCTGTTCTCTCTACTTAAATCTATGACATCTTCAAACAAAATTAAGATGCTTTCTTAATTAAGCAAATAAAATCCACTCATCATACAAAACAGACCGCAGCACCAATACTCCTTCAAAAGATTTCCTTACAGCTCATCTAAAACATCAGAAGACCCTCTGAAATAAAGCTAGCGTGAAAGGTAAAAAGCCATTTGTCTCAAAATCACCAGTAAGAAGCCATAACAATTTCAAAGAAACCAAAAACAAAACACACACGCACGCGCGCGCGCGCACACACACACGCACAAAACAAAGTTGCCTGGCTCTTCCCCACTTACTTCGACTTTCTAGGCGCTGTCTGCTAAAGGCTCCACCTCCTGCTCCCCCAGCCCATCCTTCTCCTGGTTCTAAGACCTTCTATAAATCTGTTCCTCCTCACCTCTCCATTTCTCATGTTCCCCCACCCCTATGCCTGGGACTTCAGTTGCTCTGGCTAGATAATCTCTGCTTGCTGCGTCCCCAAATCTTAATGATCTCATATGTTGTTCTGATATGGGAAACAGCCTCAGTGTTGACGATCTATTTTCTTCCTTATAAAATCTTCTCAAATAGCAACCTTTGCACAATAAAGCCTGACTGAGTGCTAAAGAGTCGTCTACAACATACGCATGCCATCTCATGGATCTAATTCTTACTGGGGAAGGCCAAAAAGACCCATGAACAGTCTTTAAAATGGCTCTTAAGCCTTAAAATGTTGTTAGAAAAATTCTATGATGCCGAAGATATTCTATATACTCAAATAATGGATAAATAAACTAACTTCCACTAGTACCCCCCCCCTTTTTTTTAAGATTAGCATCACTTTGAGTGTAGCAAGAGTAAGTTTATACTCAGGCCCTTCTCGCCCCCACTTGGAGTTGGGGCAGTCATGCAGACACTCCGTCTGCAGCCAGTACTGTAGGAATTCTATCTTCCATTTCTTTCCAACTGAAAGCTCTCTTCACTAAGGAAAAAGGCATGCCCCACTCCAGCCCTGACCTCCTCCTCCCCAGCTTGGTTTTGGAAGTGAGCCAGATGACAGCATTTGGAAAAGCACAAATTTATCTCAGTAAAGCCGGCTGTTTAACAAAAAGGTAGTGGTGAGAAATACTGTAATTTTAGAGTATATCCCCCCCCCATTACTTACTTCTGTTTTAATCCCTGCGGGTCCAATGAAACAACGCACCCCACTTTCCCTCATAATCAGCCCTCTAATGCAACTATGTGTTCCAAAACTCCTGAGCCAACTAAGTATAAATATAAACCTGCTACAAAATAATCTTTGTCAAAGTGTTAAAACATATGCCACTTGAAAAAGAACAACAACAATAAACATTGTAAGAAGGAAAACCAAAGTCAACTACTAAAATATTTAAATGCCAGAATCCAAAATGAAATAGTGAGGATTAAGCCTTATGACAGCCTTAGTGTCAACCTGATTTAATTTAATAGCTTAAGAGTAAAACAGAGGTACCTGTCAGTAAGGTCTTTGGTTTGGACAAGAAACATGGACGACTTAGAATCAGTCTTTTAAAACTAGATCCTCATAATAAAATCAAGTCTCTCTCTCTCTCTCTGTATTTAATATATATATAAAACATCTGGGATCCCCAGATCCATTCTCCTGCTTAAAGAAGTGCTAGCTTGAAGAAATCACTGTGTCACCATAAGTCAAATTTAACTTAACCAGGGGCGCCTGGGTGGCTCAGTCGTTAAGCGTCTGCCTTCGGCTCAGGCCATGATCCCAGGGTCCTGGGATCAAGCCCCGCATCGGGCTCCCTGCTCAGTGGGGAGCCTGCTTCTCCCTCTCCCACTCCCCCTGCTTGTGTTCCCTCTCTCGCTGTCTCTCTATCTGTCAGATAAATAAATAAAATCTTAAAAAAAAAAAAACTTAAAAAAAAAAATTTAACTTAACCAATACTTTTACTGTTACCATTTTCTGAGCTATCAATTTCTCATGACCCAAGGTGTGAAAGAAAAACAGATTCTGAGAAACTATTCTTATGAAAATATAAATATTAAAAACTTTCTGTAGAAAAAGCAAACTTTCAGGATAGGTAAGTAAACTAGCAGCTGTTCAGACCATTACTATCTTCTGTAAACACTGATAATAAAATTAGCTTGGATAATGTAATTGGGCTAGTCATTTCTTAAAATCTCTTTTACCAGCATTTCCCCCAACAAAGCATCCTAGGAGTGCCACACTGAAAGGTGTTCAAAGACCTTCACATCGCTGTGGTTCGGGAATAATGTAAATTCCTTCAAGGTGCCCTCAGCCAACCAGGTTCATCTGGCCCGGGGCTAAGTTTTATCTTCTACTCCTTCTCATAGTACAGAAGGAAGTCTGGAATCCATGCATATAGCTGTCAACACCCGTACACATTTCAAGCTGGCCCCCACTGCTAAGATCACTCAAGCCACATTTCCCGTGTCTCCACTCATCCTCATAGTTACTCAATTCTAAACGTAGGAAATAAGTTGCATAAAATAAGCCTTCAGCGGGTCGAATTCCGTTCAGGCTCGTAGCAATCTCTACACAGTGATCATCATAATCTGACCACCTACACCGACCGCAGCGCAGCGACGAGCGTACCCGATACAGGAGAAAACCCGACCGTCGGCAACACAATGGATTAAACCAGCCAGACGCTTCCAACTTGCAACTCCTTCAAGACGCTCAAGTTGGACATCCACAGAGCACCATTTTGAGCTCAGAATCTGCAGTTCATGCCTAGACATAACCGAGCAGACAACTCAAATGGAGGTTTAATCTGACAGAGGCCAAGAGACAATTCCACTCACTCTGCACAGGATCACTGACACCGTCGAGTGCCTTAAAATGCAAAAGGTGCAGCCAGGATCTGCGGCTCCTCCTCCCCCGCCCCCCGCGGCACCGATCCTGCATCTTCGGTGAGATCCCCAAAGCTCCGTGCAACCGGCAAACGAACGGTTTCTCCGCCCGGTTAACACGCAGGGAACCCCTATATTCGCACCGGCAGGTTTTCACAGCCACGGATCAATTGATTAAATGTCATCCACAAGGTAAAGGTGCAAATGAGGCGTCGCTCAAGCAGAGGTGGCACTGAGGCGCTCGGGTTACGTGCTGTGCTAGCAGGGCAGCTGTGGTGCGGCTCCTTTTCCTCGTGCGCATTGCTCCGCAGTCTGCAACCCCGCTAGCAGCCCACCTGATTGCAGACCCGCAGAAGGCCGAGGGGCGCCTTCACCCTCCCCCAAATCACGCCCAGGGTTCGCTCTTCCCCCAAACAACGGCACGGGAGGCCCTACACCGAAAACGCTTCGGGTTCGTGCGTGCCATCGGAAATGCAAAACCCGTGGGTGACTGTTCAGGAGGAGCCCGGCTCCAACGACCCCACGAGCCTAAAACACACACATCTGGCGTGTGACCGCACCACCCGCCGCGACCCCGCGGGCTCCCCCTCATTCGGCGCTCTGCAAACCTCTCTCCCCGCGCGCACGCACGCACCGGCCCCGCGCCGCCGGCGGCTCCTCCCGCCGCCCCGCGCCGCGCATCCCTTCCCGCCCGGACCCGCCAACCCCTCGCGCTCCGGGCCTGGCCGAACAAAGGCGACGCCGCCAGCTCGGCCAGCTGCGGCGGCTCGGAGGCCCGGCCCGCGCTCACCTGGGCTCCGTCCCCGGCGGCGGCGGCGGCGGCTCCTCGGCGGGGCTCCGGCGGCGCGGGCCTGGCGGCGACAGCGACAACGACGACGACGACCCGGGCGGCCGCCCCGGGGCCTGCGGAGCGCTCGGGCGGCAGGGGCCCGCTC